>NC_069503.1:451574547-451942047 GCF_027579735.1 Bombina bombina | reverse complement strand
ACAGGTACAATAGCTATTAAATAGTTAATAACTATTTAATAGCTAAAATAGTTAAAATAATTACAAAATTGCCTGTAAAATAAATCCTAACCTAAGTTACAATTAAACCTAACACTACACTATCAATAAATAAATTAAATAAAATACCTACAATTACCTACAATTAAACCTAACACTACACTATCAATAAATGAATTAAATACAATACCTACAAATAACTACAATTAAATAAACTAACTAAAGTACAAAAAAAAAAGGACTAAGTTACAAAAAATAAAAAAATATTTACAAACATTAGAAAAATATTACAACAATTTTAAACTAATTACACCTACTCTAAGCCCCCTAATAAAATAACAAAGACCCCCAAAATAAAAAAAATGCCCTACCCTATTCTAAAATTAAAATAGAAAAGCTCTTTTACCTTACCAGCCCTGAAAAGGGCCATTTGCGGGGCATGCCCCAAATAATTCAGCTCTTTTGCCTGTAAAAAAAAACATACAATACCCCCCCCAACATTACAACCCACACCCACATACCCCTAATCTAACCCAAAACCCCCTTAAATAAACCTAACACTAAGCCCCTGAAGATCTTCCTACCTTGTCTTCACCATGCCAGGTTCAAGCGGGGGCTGGCGATCCATAATCCGGCTGAAGTCTTCTATCAAGCCGCGGCTGAAGAGGTCCAGAAGAGGCTCCAAAGTCTTCATCCTATCCGGGAAGAAGAGGAGATCCGGACCGGCAACCATCTTGATCCAAGCGGCATCTTCTATCTTCATCCGATGACGAACGGCTCCATCTTGAAGACCTTCAGCGCGGATCCATCTTCTTCTTCCAACGTCCAACTGAAGAATGAAGGTTCCTTTAAGGGACGTCATCCAAGATGGCGTCCCTCGAATTCCGATTGGCTGATAGGATTCTATCAGCCAATCGGAATTAAGGTAGGAAAATTCTGATTGGCTAATGTAATCAGCCAATCAGATTCAAGTTCAATCCGATTGGCTGATTGGATCAGCCAATCAGATTGAGCTCGCATTCTATTGGCTGATCGGAACAGCCAATAGAATACTATATTTATAGGGTTATTGAGGCGGGAGTGAGGCGGATTAGGGGTTAATAACTTTATTATAGTAGCGGTGAGCTCCGGTCGGCAGATTAGGGGTTAATAATTGTAGGTAGGTGGTGGCGACGTTGGGGGCAGCAGATTAGGGGTTAATAAATATAATATAGGGGTCGGCGGTGTTAGGGGCAGCAGATTACTGGTTCATAGGGATAACGTAGGTGGAAGCGGTGTGCGGTCGGCAGATTAGGGGTTAAAAAATTTTAATAGAGTGGCGGCGATGTGGGGTGACCTCGGTTTAGGGGTACATAGGTAGTTTATGGGTGTTAGTGTACTTTAGAGCACAGTAGTTAAGAGCTTTATAAACCGGCGTTAGCCCAGAAAGCTCTTAACTACTGACTTTTTTCTGCGGCTGGACTTTTGTCGTTAGATTTCTAACGCTCACTTCAGCCAAGACTCTAAATACCGGCGTTAGGAAGATCCCATTGAAAAGATAGGCTACGCAAATGGCGTAGGGGGATCTGCGGTATGGAAAAGTCGCGGCTGCAAAGTGAGCGTTAGACCCTTTCCTGACTGACTCCAAATACCAGAGGGCGGTAAAAACCAGCGTTAGGAGCCTCTAACGCTGGTTTTGACGGCTACCGCCCAACTCTAAATCTAGCCGTAAATTTCCTAGCTAAGCACTAAATATAACTAAGAAATAAACAATCTGAATACAATAGTTCAAAAAGCAGTATAAATACAATTATTTAACACAATCATAAAAAACATTTAATTAAATGAATATATAAGTTCAATTTCATAAAAAATAATACATTTAATACACAAAATTAAGGTCGACCTTATATATGAACAAATATAACAAATATAACAAAATTAAGCAAATTAGCAAAAGTTAAATAAAATAATGCAGTAAAAAATGTTGTGATATATGTCCTTAGGACGGTGACAATGTCCTCAAAAGCCAAAAGTCTATTTAGAAGTCTTTAGATCCTGAGTACTTGTAAGCTTTAAATCCGTGTAAACGACAAGCCTCCTGGTAACAAAAGACAATCTCCTTAAGGCAGTGTGAAGAGCCGTGTGCAAAATAATTACTCTGTACTCACAGTGTCAGAAAGCTGAAGTCTGCGATGGTAAATGCCCAATAACAATAGCCGTGTTTTTCTTTCTGGAGTCCCGGATTGTCTCCACAATAAATAAACAATAAGTTGTCAAGAGAAATATGGGCAATATTAAATAACTAAATATCAGCGTTAAATAACACAGTGGTGAACAATGTTAAAAGCATTGTGACTTATCCGCAATCCTGGAGCCTTGAACCAAAATACGGCTGCTAGCTGAATAACCCCCTGAGCTGACAGGCTAATAAACAATCAGCCCGAACAGTCAGAGGTGCCTTGGCCAAAATTCAGAAGCGCCGTTAACACAGTGGTATACCGGCTCTATGCGGGTAAAGAAAATACACTCCGTATGTGGAGTCAATAGAGCAACGCGCTTCAAAATTAATATTTTTCAAGCTCATTACAGGAGGATTTCCTTCCGGATAAATATATACCTATACCTGTACCGTGATTGGATAGTTTGTAAACCAATCCGGTGGGAGAACCAGCTGCCTGTCAATCAAATGTTTGATATATGCCGCAACTAAAATTGGGGTTAGGATACAAACATTGTAAGCATATACTCATTGTAACAATTATATAAGAACCAAACACACTAATCAAACCAACGAGTAATTCTGCAATAATGTATATAGATATTCCTCAATCCTTAGACCTTAACCTCACAGTACGCATAGCGCTAAATCCACAATTCTGGACAGCAAAAAAGACATAAAACCAGTGACGTGCTGTCATAGGAGGCAGGGGTAATTACACTCACTTTATTTATAATGTTAAAAATAAAAAATATATATATTTTTTATTTTTATATATAATTTTTTTTTAGGTAACCAAGGTACCCCCCTCCCCCCCCCACCTCTGCCGCCTGCCACCCGCCAGCTAGAGAATGTGCCACCCAGTGGCACTTAAGTCTCTGTCTGCAGCCCATACCGTATCTTATAGAGGCTGCTCTCTAAGCAGCTGCCGGAGTGTGATGTCAGAGCTCAGCTCACTGCTCCATGTCTAAGTGCTGCTAGAGACTGTGCCACCCAGTGGCACTTAAGTCTCTTTGCAGCCCATACAGATCCTATTAGAGGCTGCTCTCTAAGCAGCTGCCTGAGTGTGACGTGGGTGTCAGAGGCTCAGAGCTCACTGCTATTGGAGGCTTGCTCCAGTAGGACTGGCGGGAATCAAGGACAAGAAGAGAGAAGAGACCGGAGAAGACAGAAGAGCTGAGTGCTGAGCCTGACAGTGCTGAGATCAGTGAGATGGACCTGCCCTGGATAACGGTAAGTAAAGTATTTTATTGCCCTGTTTGTGAGCCAGGCAGCCTACAGGTCTACAATGACAATCTAGAGAGAGTAAGTTACACTATGGTACTGTACTGGTGCTGGTGTAATTTTATTTTCTCAACTTTTTTTTTTCAACTTTTTTTTTTTTCTTGCGACCCCCCCCTCCCCCCCGCGGCCCCCCCCCTCGCCCCCCGCGGCCCCCCCTCACCCCCCGCGGCCCCCCCTCGACCCCGCGGCCCCCCCTCGACCCCCGCGGCCCCCCCACTGGTACATGACAGTTTTAAATCAGAGCATTGCCTTGGTAACCTGGGACAGCACTCTGATTTCAAACTGTCATTTCCTGCTGAGAGGGAATGAAGCTGCCTGTGTGTGTGTAATGCAGTTGCCCGGTGCCATAGTGTGAAGTGCTCAGTCAGACAGTGTCACCATGTCTAGCAGAGCTGCAGATTAAAGGTATGTGCACTGCTCAATTTGCTTGGTAATGGTACACCACTGCTGACTTCAGAACCTCAATTTCATCCCCTGTGTCTCCCCCACCCCTCCTCCCCTGTGTCTCCCCCCCATCCCCCCTCCCCTGGGTCTCCCCCCCACCCCCCCTCCCCTGGGTCTCCCCTCCACCCCCCCTCCCCTGGGTCTCCCTCCCACCCCCCCTCCCCTGTGTCTCTCCCCCCCTCCCCTGTGTCTCTCCCCCCTCCCCTATGTCTCTCCCCCCCTCCCCTATGTCTCCCCCTGTATGTTTCTCTCCCCTCTGTCTCTCTCTCTCCCCTCTGTCTCTCTCTTTCTCCCCTCTGTCTGTCTCTCTCTCTCCCCTCTCTCTCTCTCTCCCCCCTCTCTCTCTCTCCCCTCTGTCTCTCTCTCTCTCTCTCTCTCCCCTCTGTCTCTCTCTCTCTCCCCCCTCTGTCTCTCTCTCTCTCCCCCCTCTCTTTCCCCTCTGTCTCTCTCTCTCCCCCTCTGTCTCTCTCCCCTCTGTCTCTCTCTCTCCCCTATGTCTCTCTCTCTCCCCCATGTCTCTCTCTCTCCCCCATGTCTCTCTCTCTCTCCCCTCTGTCTCTCTCTCTCCCCTCTGTCTCTCTCTCTCCCCTCTGTCTATCTCTCTCCCCTCTGTCTCTCTCTCTCCCCTCTGTCTCTCCCTTTCTCCCTCCTCCTCTGTCTCTCCCTTTCTCCCTCCCCCTCTGTCTCTCCCTTTCTCCCTCCCCCTCTGTCTCTCCCTTTCTCCCTCCCCCTCTGTCTCTCTCCCCTCTGTCTGTCTCTCTCTCCCCTCTGTGTCTCTCTTTCTCTCTCTCCCCCTCTGTCTCTCTCTCCCCACAGTCTCTCTCTTCTCTCTCTCCCCTCTGTCTCTCTCTTTCTCTCTCTCCCCCTCTGTCTCTCTCTCCCCCTCTGTCTCTCTCTCCCCCTCTGTCTCTCTCTCCCCTCCCTCTGTCTCTCTCTCCCCTCTCTCTTCTCTCTCTCCCCTCTGTCTCTCTCTCTCTCCCCCTCTCTTCTCTCTCTCCCCTCTGTCTCTCTCTCTCTCCCCCTCTGTCTGTCTGTCTGTCTCTCTCTCCCCTCTGTGTCTCTCTTTCTCCCTCTACCTCTCTCTTCTCTCTCTCTCCCCTCTGTCTCTCTATCCCTTCCCCTCTGTCTCTCTATCCCTCCCCCTCTGTCTCTCACCGCATCTCTCTCTCCCCCTCTGTCTCTCTATCCCTCCTCCTCTGTCTCTCTCTCCTCTCTCTGTCTCTCTCTCTCTCTCTCCCTTCTGTCTCTCCCTTTCTCCATCCCCCTCTGTCTCTCTCTCCCCCCTCTCTCTCTCCCTTCTGTCTCTCCCTTTCTCCATCCCCCTCTGTCTCTCTCTCTCTCTCTCTCTCTCTCTCTCCCATCTGTCTCTCTCTCTCCCCTCTCTCTCTCCTCTGTCTCTCTCTCCCCCTCTGTCTCTCTATCCCTCCCCCTCTGTCTCTTTATCCCTCCCCCTCTGTCTCTCTCTCTCTCCTCTCTCTCTCTCTCTCTCTCTCTCCCCCCCCTCTCTCTCTCTCTCTCTCTCTCTCCCCTCTCTCTCTCTATCTCTCCCCTCTCTCTCTCTCCCTTCTGTCTCTCCCTTTCTCCATCCCCCTCTGTCTCTCTCCCCCATCTGTCTCTCTCTCTCCCCTCTCTCTCTCCCTTCTGTCTCTCCCTTTCTCCATCCCCCTCTGTCTCTTTCTCCCATCTGTCTCTCTCTCTTTCTCTCCCTCTGTCTCTCTCTTTCTCCCTCCCCCTGTCTCTCCCTTTCTCCCTCCCCCTGTCTCTCCCTTTCTCCCTCCCCCTGTCTCTCCCTTTCTCCCTCCCCCTGTCTCTCCCTTTCTCCCTCCCCCTGTCTCTCCCTTTCTCCCTCCCCCTCCTTCTCTCCCTTTCTCCCTCCCCCTCTTTCTCTCTCCCTCCCCTCTGTCTGTCTCTCTCTCTCCCCTCTGTGTCTCTTTTTCTCTCTCTCCCCCTCTGTCTCTCTTTCCCCTCTGTCTCTCTCTTCTCTCTCTCTCTTTCTCCCCTCTGTCTCTCTCTCTCCCCTCTGTCCCTCTCTTTCTCCCTCTCCCCCTCTCTCCCCTCTGTCCCTCTCTCTCTCCCCCTGTCTCTCTCTCTCTCCCTTCTCTCTCCCCCCTGTCTCTCTCTCTCTCTCTCTCTCTCTCTCTCTCTCTCTCCCTCTCTCTCCCCCTGTCTCTCTATCTCTCCCCCTCTGTCTTTCTCTCTCTCTATCTCTCCCCCCCTGTCTCTCTCTCTCCCCTCTGTCTCTCTATCCCTATCCCTCTCTCTCTCTCCCCCTCTCTCTCCTCTCTGTCTCTCTCTCTCTCCTCTGTCTCTCTCTCTCTCTCTCTCTCTCTCCCCTCTGTCTCTCTCTCTCTCCCCTCTGTCTCTCTCTCTCTCCCCCCTCTGTCTCTCTCTCCTCTGTCTCTCTCCTCTGTCTCTCTCCTCTGTCTCTCTCTCCTCTGTCTCTCTCTCCCTCCCCCTCTGTATCTCCCTTTCTCCCTCCCCCTCTGTCTCTCCCTTTCTCCCTCCCCTCTGTCTCTCTCTCCTCTGTGTATCTTTCTCTCTCCCCCTCTGTGTCTCTCTCTCTTCTCTCTCTCTTTTTCTGTGTCTCTCTCTGTCTCTCTCTCTCTCTATCCATCTCTCTCTCCCTGTCTCTCCAACCCCCTCTGTCTCTATCCTTATGTGTCTCATTCTCCCCCATGGTCTCTTTGTCTTTCTCTCTACCCTCTGTCTCTCTTTGTCTCTCTCTCTCTCCTCTGTCTCTTTGTCTCTCTCTCCCCCTCTGTCTCTCTGTCTATCTCTCTCTCCCTGTCTCTCCCACCCATTATTACTACTTTCCTTCATTCTCTTGATATCCTTTGATGAAAATCATATCTAAATATGCTCAGTAGCTGCTGATAGGTGGCTGCACAATAGATACCTCATGTGATTGGCTCACCCATGTACATTGCTATTTCTTCAACAAAGGATATCTAAAGAATGAAGGCATATCCTAGCCAGTGCCTCACCTGCCTCTGACCTCACTGCACGTCACTGCATAAAACAGATGCTACAAACGAGAACCTAAAATCTGTTTTCTAATACCTAACAGGGCTAATATGCAGAAGACTTAATATATGAAATAAAGATAACCAAAAACAGGATAATGCAGAGGATATCTTGTAGTAAACAAGACCTAATAAAAATTAATGCCTAATAAAATTATTAAAATATTCATAAAAAACCCTTGCAATATCGAATGGGAAATGATTTGGAGAAAATCCCACTTAATAATGGAACTTCTCAGTATAGAAACCAAATGTAGAGAATCCATAAAAAAACTTTAAAAATATCCGTGTAATTCAAAAGAGAAGTGGATATATTTAAATTTTAAATTAAAAACTCTATACTAACAGATTTTGAATTGAGAAATTAAAAAGTTTATACAATGATTAGTACTTCTTAAAAAAAATTTTGTTTAATTTAAAAAATCTTTAAAAAATCCAAAATAGATCTAAAATAATTCCAAAATTTTTGAAAGTTCATACAAATTCCTAAAAATTCCTAAAATTCAAAGGATACCCAAAATAGTCCTAAAAGATTTCTAGAAAATTGATGAAAAAATTCCTGAAAAAAATTCATGAAAAAATTCATGACATAATACATGAAATAAATTTTTCATAATAATTCATAAAAACTTCATAAAAAACAGCCTAAGTCAAACTCAAGGTTTAAACCATTGGGAGTTAATGTTTTGAGCTCAAAAATCCATTTGGCTTCTAATTTGAGAAGTTCATTACGTACATTACTCCCTCTCCAATTGGGTTTTACTTTATCAATCACTGTATAACTAAGGTTGTTAGTATTTCCATTATTACATATTTTAAAATGCCTAGGAACAGGGAGATCTTTGTTTCTTTCAAGATTCATGTTTTCAATAGAGTTTATGTGTTCCCTAATTCTGTCACGTATAGGCCTTGTCGATTCACCAATGTACTGGATCCCACACGAACACTCTAATAAATAAACCACATTAGAATCCGTACATCTATATAGGTTCTTAATTTTAACCCCTTAATGACCGAGGACGTGCAGGGTACGTCCTCAGAAAAAAGGCAGTTAACGCCTGAGGATGTACCCTGCACGTCCTCGGTGTGGAAAGCAGCTGGAAGCGATCCTGCTCACTTCCAGCTGCTTTCCGGTTATTGCAGTGATGCCTCGATATGGAGGCATCTTGCAATAACCTTTTACGGCCATCCGATGCAGAGAGAGCCACTCTGTGGCCCTCTCTGCACCGGACATCGATGGCCGGTATCGTTGGTGGGTGGGAGCCGGTGTGGGAGGTGGGTAGCGGCCATCGATGGCCCTGGTCATGTGGAGGGGGGCGGGATCATGGGCGGGGAAGTCCGGGGGAGCGAACTGTCGCGCGCACGTGCACGATTGGGTGGGGGCGGGCGCATGCACGGGGAGGGAGCGGGTGGGAACCGCTACACTACAGAAAAAATGTGTCCCAAAACAAAATAAAAGTGGGACCTATAATGTAAAAAAAAAACCCTTAGGTGTCATTTAGGTGGTGGGGGTTGGTCCGTGGGGGGGGGGGGGGGGGAAGCTACACTACAGAAAAAAATAAAAAAAAATAAAAAAATAAACATTTGTTTGTGCAAACTGGGTACTGGCAGACAGCTGCCAGTACCCAAGATGGCCCCCAATAAGGCAGAGGGGGAGGCTTAGAGAGCTGTTTTGGGGGGGATCAGGGAGGTTGGGGGCTAAGGGGGGATCCTAAACACAGCATATGTAAATATGCTTTTTTTTTTTCTTTAAAAAAAAAAAAAAAACTTTTATTTTAGTACTGGCAGACTTTCTGCCAGTACTTAAGATGGAGGGGACAATTGTGGGGTGGGGGAGGTAAGGGAGCTGTTTGGGAGGGATCAAGGGGTGGGATGTGTCAGGTGGGAGGCTGATCTCTACACTAAAGCTAAAATTAACCCTGCAAGCTCCCTACAAACTACCTAATTAACCCCTTCACTGCTAGCCATAATACACGTGTGATGCGCAGCAGCATTTAGCGACTTTCTAATTACCAAAAAGCAACGCCAAAGTCATATATGTCTGCTATTTCTGAACAAAGGGCATCCCAGAGAAGCATTTACAGCCATTTGTGCCATAATTGCACAAGCTGTTTGTAAATAATTTCAGTGAGAAACTGAAAATTGTGAAAAAAAAAACGTTTTTTTTAATTTGATCGCATTTGGCGGTGAAATGGTAGCATGAAATATACCAAAATGGGCCTAGATCAATACTTGGGGTTGTCTACTACACTACACTAAAGCTAAAATTAACCCTAGAAGCTCCCTACATGCTCCCTAATTAACCCCTTCACTGCTGGGCATAATACACGTATTGTGCGCAGTGGCATTTAGCAGCCTTCTAATTACCAAAAAGCAAAGCCAAAGCCATATATGTCTGCTATTTCTGAACAAAGGGGATCCCAGAGAAGCATTTACAACCATTTATGCTATAATTGCATAAGTTGTTTGTAAATAATTTCAGTGAAAAACCTAAAGTTTGTGAAAAAATTTGTGAAAAAGTGAACAATTTTTTTTATTTGATCGCATTTGGTGGTGAAATGGTGGCATGAAAAATGGGCCTAGTTCAATACTTTGGGATGTCTTGAAAAAAAAATATATACATGTAAATGGATATTCAGGGATTCCTGAAAGATATTAGTGTTCCAATGTAACTAGCGCTTATTTTGAAAAAAAGTGGTTTGGAAATAGCAAAGTGCTACTTGTATTAATGGCCCTATAACTTGCAAAAAAAGCAAAGAACATGTAAACATTGGGTATTTCTAAACTCACGACAAAATTTAGAAACTATTTAGCATGGGTGTTTTTTGGTGGTTGTAGATGTGTAACAGATTTTGGGGGTCAAAGTTAGAAAAAGTGTGTTTTTTTCCATTTTTTCCTCATATTTTATAATGTTTTTTATAGTAAATTATAAGATATGATGAAAATAATGGTATCTTTAGAAAGTCCATTTAATGGTGAGAAAAAAAGGTATATAATATGTGTGGGTACAGTAAATGAGTAAGAGGAAAATTACAGCTAAACACAAACACCGCAAAAATGTAAAAATAGCTTTGGTCCCAAACGGACAGAAAATGGAAAAGTGCTGCGGTCATTAAGGGGTTAAAGACCTTCTTTGTAACTGTTGATTTAAATTCCTTTCTTTTTATTCGAGTGATTGCAGGCCTTACAGCTCAGGCATGGGTAAAATCCCACAATGTTCTTATCAGTCAAATCTATGTCACTAAAAAGGCTAGTTTTTTTCTTCAAATCCGTCGGCGCTAGATAATTCTTTAAATTCTTACATTTTTTATATACTACCCTTGGGTGACTTGGCAAACACGGCCTATCACCTCACCAGATTTTAAAACATGCCAATGTTTTTTTAGATTTTTTTCTAATTTCTTATTATCCTCATTATATTGTGTGATAAACGGGACTTTTAATTCACCATTCTCTGGTGTATAGGCAACATTCCTTTTACTTTGTTTTTTACTTAATAAAAGGTCCCTATTCATATTAGAGGCCTCAACTCTTGCATTATTTATTAACTCTGCATTATATCCCTTATCGATGAATTTATTCACTAAAACTTCTGATTGTTGAGTGTAGTCTAAGTCATCCATGCAATTCTTCCTAATTCGCATGAATTGACTTTTTGGAATGTTATTCTTCCATTTATCCAAATGGCAGCTTTCCGCATGTATATAGCCATTGGCATCTACAGGCTTGAAATAAGTTTTAGTTACAATCTTATTGTTTACAATATTTATTTGTAAGTCTAAAAGGTTTATACTCGTTTCGTGTATTTCGAACGTAAATCTCAGATTTTTATCATTATTATTCATCCTAGAAAAAAAACATTCTAAGTCAGTTTTGTTACCTCTCCATATTATAAATATATCATCTATGTAGCGTTTGAAGGAGACCAGATTTGCCCCCAGATCAGTAGAGTCTAAGAATATTCTCTCCCAAAGACCCATAAATAAATTTGCATAACTGGGGGCAAATCTGGTCCCCATCGCCATTCCACAGAGTTTTAAATAGAACTTCCCATCAAAATTAAAATAATTATGAGACAAGATAAATCTAATACTTTCAATCAAAAAACTTTTTTGTTCATCTGGCATTGTGTCATCATTATTCAAATAAAATGTTATTGCTTCAATCCCTAGATCATGTTTAATACAGGTATAAAGCGCCGAAACATCACATGTGGCTAAAAGGCAATTTTCATCCCATTCTATATCCTCCAGTAGTCTCAGGACATCCAAAGAATCTTTCAGATATTAGGGAAGACCTTTTACATAGTCTTGCAAGAAAATATCTATACATTCTGAAAGATTCGCTGTAATTGATTCGATGCCTGAGACTATTGGTCTCCCAGGAGGGTTACTAATATCCTTGTGAATTTTTGGAAGACAATATAAGAGTGGAATTTTTGGACATTTTGGTATAAGATAACCACTCTCCTTGTCATTCAAAATACCTATATCACTTGCCCCCCTAGAGAATTTAGTTCTATTAAAAAATCATCAGTGTTTTTTTTTTCAGAACTTTGTAGGTTTCTCTATCATTGAGTAAAGTATAACACATATCAAGATAACGGTCCTTATCCATAAGGACTATCCCCCCACCTTTGTCCGCTGGCTTCACTATTACTGTATTATTAAGTTCCAAATCCCTTATTTCAGATAATTGTGCTTTAGTTAAATTTGCCCTTCTATGTCCTGTTTTCTTTAATTCCAAATCTTGAATATCTTTAGTAACTAATTTCTCAAACGTTTCAATTGCCCCTCCTTTAATATGTTTAGGGTAGAAGCGTGATTTTTCTTTTAGATTTGAATGTTTAAATGTATCCTCATTTTGTTCCAAGGTATTGTTTCTCTCATATGGAGTTCTAAGGAACCATTTTTTATCCGTTAGGTTTCTAACAAACTTGTGTGCATCTATAAACGCACCAAATTTGTTCACCCTATTGGATGGAGCGAAGGATAAACCTTTATTCAGGACCTCTGTTGAATATTTTAATAATTTTATTAGGCATTTATTTTTAGTAGGTCTTGTTTACTACAAGATATCCTCTGGAAGTTTTATCTGCATTATCCTGTTTTTGGTTATCTTTATTTCATATATTAAGTCTTCTGCATATTAGCCCTGTTAGGTATTAGAAAACAGATTTTAGGTTCTCGTTTGTAGCATCTGTTTTATGTCTTTTTTGCTGTCCAGAATTGTGGATTTAGCGCTATGCGTACTGTGAGGTTAAGGTCTAAGGATTGAGGAATATCTATATACATTATTGCAGAATTACTCGTTGGTTTGATTAGTGTGTTTGGTTCTTAAATAATTGTTACAATGAGTATATGCTTACAATGTTTGTATCCTAACCCCAATTTTAGTTGCGGCATATATCAAACATTTGATTGACACGCAGCTGGTTCTCCCACCGGATTGGTTTATAAACTATCCAATCACGGTATAGGTATATATTTATCTGGAAGGAAATCCTCCGATAATGAGCTTGAAAAAGATTAATTTTGAAACGCGTTGCTCTATTGACTCCATATACAGAGTGTGTTTTCTTTACCCGCATAGAGCCGGTATACCACTGTGTTAATTCTGAATTTTGGCCAAGGCACCTCTGACTGTTCGGGCTGTTTATTAGCCTGTCAGCTCAGGGGGTTATTTAGCTAGCAGCCGTATTTTGATTCAAGGCTCCAGGATTGCGGATAAGTTACAGTGCTTTTAACATTGTTCAGTGTTTACCACTGTGTTATTTAACGCTGATTTTCAGTTATTTAATATTGCCCATATTACTCTTGACAACTTATTGTTTATTTATTGTGGAGACAATCCGGGACTCCAGAAAGAAAAACACAGCTATTGTTATTGGGCATTTACCATCGCAGACTTCAGCTTTCTGACACTGTGAGTACAGAGTAATTATTTTGCACACGGCTCTTCACACTGCCTTAAGGAGATTGTCTTTTGTTACCAGGAGGCTTGTCGTTTACACGGATTTAAAGCTTACAAGTACTCAGGATCTAAAGACTTCTAAATAGACTTTTGAGGACATTGTCACCGTCCTAAGGACATATATCACAACATTTTTTACTGCATTATTTTATTTAATTTTTGCTAATTTTTAATTTTGTTATATTTGTTATATTTGTTCATATATAAGGTCGACCTTAATTTTGTGTATTAAATTTATTATTTTTTATGAAATTGAACTTATATATTCATTTAATTAAATGTTTTTTATGATTGTGTTAAATAATTGTATTTATACTGCTTTTTGAACTATTGTATTCAGATTGTTTATTTCTTAGTTATATTTAGTGCTTAGCTAGGACATTTAGATTGTAGCATTGATTGGCATTTGTGGTTAATCTTCTGCGTTTGCTGACTGATACATCTATCAGTTCCTATAGCATTTTATGCACTTTTTTCATAACTATCCAATACAGCCGCACTTTAGCTTATTTTGAGCTCTCCTTATCGATATTTTATATTGTATTTTGATATTTTCTAGAAGTAGAGAGACTTCTATTTCATTTGGAGTTTGTGTAGCAGTTTTGTTTTGGCGTGGTCTCACATATTGTTTCTTTTCCACTCAATATCAGCAGATACTTGAGAATAATGTTGAGGAATCAGTCACAAAGTTGAAGTTCCCCCGGGGCTGGATATTTCAACAAGACAACGACCCAAAACACTGCTCAAAATCTACTCTGACATTTATGCAGAGAAACAAGTACAATGTTCTGGATTGGCCATCCCAGTCACCAGACCTGAATATCATTGAAAATCTGTGGGGTGATTTGAAGTGGGCTGTCCATGCTCGGCAACCATCAAACCTAACTGAACTGGAAATGTTTTGCAAGGAGGAATGGTCCAAAATACCTTCATCCAGAATCCAGACACTCATTACAGGCTATAGGAAGCATCTAGAGACTGTTACTTCTGCTAAAGGAGGCTCTACTAAATATTGATGCAATATTTCTGTTGGGGTGCCCAAATTTATGCACCTGTCTAATTTTGTTTTGATGCATATTGCACATTTTCTGTTAATCCAATAAACCTCATTTCAGTTATTTGATAGATCAAAATGAAATTGCTGATCCAAACACCCAATTATTTATAAATGAAAGTCATGGAAATTATCATGGGTGCTTATACTTTTGCATACAATTGTATATATATATATATATATATATATATATATATATATATATACTGTATATATAGTTGGAGCAACAAAGTACTTGCAATATAGATTTTTTCCAAGTTGACAATATATCCTCTGGATTCTTGTATGCCCCCAAAATCCAGTTTAATTCACTGTGATCAATATCCTTATAGAGCACTGTTAGGTGTTGTTCTATTAGAGTTGGGTGCAGCTGAACTGTAGAGAGGATTTTCCTCAGGTCTCTAAGAAGGGTACTGTCAATACAAAAGAAAAACAACAGCTCATCCCAACTCTAAGTGTAATCATTTATTGACAACAAATGTGCGCTGTATACATTGCACTTACTGACAAAACAGAATAAAAGCATGTAAAAAAAATTGCAGATCCACTGGCGATCCTTAACAACTATGCTTTCGGCATTCTTCTGCCATCCAAATCATTCTAAATCAGCGTCTGCTGGGAGTCACTGGATCTATGGAAGCCGAGGAGGGAAGAAAAAAATTCAACACATTTCGCCGATGCAGTGGCCAGGCTTTCTCAAAAGTCATGTAATGCAGAGGTAGCCCCAAAGTCACTATATAGGCATACAGCGTAGTGGTTGACCAATCGATGATTTGCAAATGTAATTTCACAATGGTAAAATAATTATAGTGATATTGTAGCCATCTGTCAATAAAAATGAATTATACGGGAAATACAACATGACAATATGTCATACCTCAAAACGACAAAAATCGATACATGTAAATACAAATGAATACATCCTGATGATACAAGTTATATAAACAGGACATCTAAAAAATAAGAAAACATCTAAAAAATAGTAAATAATAATAACGCCACTAAAATCATACCATAATACGTAAGTTATCAATACATCTAAACAATGGCAACTTTTCAAAGAGGAATTTGAAAAACCATAACCTGGGTCTATATATATGTGTGAATTTCAAAACATACAGGGGCCATACTCACATACACACACCTGGCGAAACGCAGTGAGGTTTTTCTTCCCTCCTCGGCTTCTGTAGATCCAGTGACTCACAGCCGATGCTGATTTCAAAGTATTTGGACTGCAATATATTCATTGTTTTACTTATCTTTTTAGTGATACTATTTTTTATTTTAAAATGGTCATTAATCTCTTCTCTGTGATCTCAAAGTGCTTCCAATTTAAAATCATGTAGTTTAAGTATTTATTTAAACAATATATAGTTTGGGGGCGGAGCCAGCGCCAAAACTGGGCAGTCGCATGCTTACATAGCTCCGGCTATCTATCACTTTTAAACATATTAATGACTGCTCAGATCAGCCTAGCTTACTGGAAATAGTATAGCCAAATATCCAAGGATCTTACATAGGAAGCCTGGAGTTTAGGTGGCACTTGCAAGTAGCGAAACTTTGTATATTACGCAATGCCCTATACCGGGTCTTTCAGGGAGCAGCCATCTTGGGGATCCTGCAGAGGCCTATTAAGAGATGACCCCTTCTCTATTAACTCCTTTTCTACTCATGCAGATGGCGAGCTTGCAAGAAGTCCGGCGAAACAGAATAATTTCACAGTGGGACTTTTGAACCCTGCCTTCTGGGAGACACTACACAGCCTATTGTATAATCATTTTTCGAGTCTTGAGAGGAACATGATAGCAGCGTGGTAAGAAACTAGGAGTGTAGCCGCTCAGCGCAATCTATGGTGCATTATATCGACAGTTCCAGAGGCTGCTTCAACTCTGAAGTCTGAGGATAGACCGACTGAAGGGGAGATGTCTGCAATAACCCAACCTAAACCTGAGCAAGATGTAGCTACGTCGCGGGAAACTGCTTATAATCTAGATCAGCAGCAAAAAGTGAGTACTGCCGATGTGACTGCATCTGACAGGCAGCAGAGACATAGTGGGGAAAATGTGGAGACCAGCGTGAACTCTATTGTTCCTGTACAAATAAAATCTACAAGTTCCAGGACACAGACCGACCACGACCTGAAAATCCTACATCTGGAAAGTGGAGCACGATTTTGTGAGTTACTGTGGAGACATGCTTTAGCTTACACACTCGTATATGGGTGGTGTAGTGGGCTGCAAGTAAAGCTGCTCTTTTCCACTTCTGAAATATCTGCTTTCCTGTTCCTGTACATTAATGTGCTACAGATTATCAGACTTTTTTAGGATAACTCCCAGGCGATCAGACAGTAACCAGATGACACATATATTTGTCCCACAGACATGGAAGACGGGAGTAGGTTAGGATTTTGGATTCAATATAGGGACAATGAACACAGCATAGCAGTTGTCCCTGGAATTACGTATCACTGATTCTTCATATACAAGTACCATAATAAGGGACATGAACGTTTGTAATACAGACTCTCTATGAGCTTACTTTACTATAATATTAGCAGTTCTGTTTTTCTCTGCTTTACTCATTTGTGTTTTGGGATGTCTATTGTATGTTTTTTTTATTAACAGTTTATGCTATTGAGACATGGTGTTAGCCTGTAACTACCAAAACCCATGAGTTTACCCTACTGCTATGTTTACACTACTGGTTTCACTTTATATCGGCAGCTCTCTATTATTATAGCTACTGGCTGACTGCATGTTTGCAGTTGATGCTTCCCTTTTTCAAGTTACTGACAGTATCTCTCCTGGCCCCCTAGATGGCAGCATAGATACATGTTAACACTCATTCATGTTTAAGATGCTTGTTAAAGGTTTTGTTTTCTTCTTAAAAGCTGAAGTATCTTTACACGGAACCCAGAAATATCTGGCAGTCTGTACTATCTCCATCTAATATAGAACATAATAGTCAAGTAGATCTCCTGGACACTGGACATGAGAACATATCACAATTGGGATGGGAAAAGTTAACAAATTAGCTAAACACTTGCTCATTCTATCTCCCACAGGCTTCAACAAACTTGGGGATAATTTTGTAAATATATATTATTAGGATTACATCTCACACATAAACCTTAGATGTCTTTATTTAACTTCTACTACTGCTGTCTGGAGAACTTATAAACACCATATTAGATTGTTTCATATTTGTTTTGTCTAAAATTGTTTGAGGAATGCCATAAGTCTCCTATGTATATTTGCCTATCATAGATTATGCTTAAGTCAGTTGAGGGACTGGGTTTTTGCACAAAAATCATGTAATAGCTGAATAACATCTTACAGCATTGTGGTACGAATATGTTAATCTTAGCTTAATTTAGAGTTTAGCTTCATAGGTTGGTCACTTATCTCTCCCCTGCGTTTCTCTCCATGTCTGCCCAACTTCATGTGTCCCAATACTTTCACCCATTCAAAGCTATACTATCATAACCAGCACTTGCCTGCTGACAAAAAAACACTACCTTAATATGCCCATTCACTCTATATATTCAAATGCAGATGAAGGAGGTATGATTGTGTACTCCAAGCAGTTAAGCATTACGTGTTACTTAGAAGCCCTCACTCTTAGTTGGGTATTAAAATTCACAGAGCTCATTATTATATTGGTATCCCTTAGCTCATTGACATATGTGTTTCCATCTGGTTCTTGTGTTGCTGGGTGTAGGGCCCACACTCAGCTAATAAGATTTACTTTGTTGCAGACAAGTATGTTTATGACTACGCAGTACTAAGATAGACCATGTTATACCTTGCTGTTATGGAAACAGGTGCACCTATACAATAGAGTTACAATGATTTCTTCTTTACACTTCTACCCCCAACATGCATCAACAATATATGGAGCACACACTTTTCTCTGCAAAGTTGTGAAGGCCCTTTGGTCAATTGGAAGTGCTTCCTTCAATATTGCATTTGTCCTCTTGTTCTCCTCATGTTTCATCTGTTACCACACTGACCCATACTAACCCAAACCACAAGATCCTAAACCAATCTAGAAGTAGTCCTCTCACAGCTAAGTATGCATCTACTATATTTAAATCTGTTTACTCTATTAAGCTTTTATTTGTTTCTTAAAGGCAATCTGGATGTATTTCTTTTTTGTCCAAAGCAGAAACGGAAGTGATGATCAGGAGCTATAAACTGGAAAATATGTTTACACAACCATCCTGTTCCCCTGCTAAAACCATCCATTTTTTTGAAGACACAGACCCTACACATTAAAAAAAATCCTAACTAGATTATCAAAATACCCTGGGTATGAGTAATAGCCTCATGAAAGAATTACAAATAGGAATAACAGAGAAACTGTCTCAAGTTATTTTTCTTTGAGCATAATGTATCATAGTCTTGAAAGGATTTAGTGACACAAGGTGTAATATTGATTATAAAAAAAACAAACACTGGGGTGCCACAAGGCCAAGTACAGTCTCACTAAGATGAGGACAAAAGTACTCTTGTACTTTTGTGAATGAACTCACAATTAAATTGCACATAGGCTATGGTGCTAAAAAAGCTGGCTGGATCCTCCCAGTCATCCAGCAGACTGAGACTCCCTCAAATCACCAGCAGGGAGTCTTCAGTTTTCCACCCAGCTGCATAAATGGTTTGTAGGTGATCCATTTATATAACCCAAAAGGCTAGCATGGATCTTGAAATCAAATCATGGCCAAGGTTGCTCACTACTGCGTTGGACAACTGAGAGGGTCCAACCTGCTTTTTTAGCAACTTAGCCTAGGTGCAGTTTAATTGTGACTACATTTACTGTGTACTTTTGTCCTCATCTTAGTGAGACTGTTTGTTTGTTTTACTGAGACTTTGTTTTTTAGAATCCCTATTTTGGGAAAAGAGCCTTATTCCTCTACTATGAGCAGCCTGAGCCATGATTTGATTTCAAGATCCATACGAGGTTCCTGAGATATAACATTGCCATACAAACTATGATGTTTGCTAAATTTTATATAAATATCTGCCATCAATTTTAGGTATCATTTTTCTATATATCCTGTTTTTATATAATATTTGTCTGCATTATATGAGGGAGCCCCCTATTCTTGGTTGTTGGTTATTACAGTGTAAAATTGCTGGTATCTGTTACTATTTAGTAATAAAACCTTTATAACTTTGCATTACCTTAATGAGTGTCACTGGTATGACAAAAATAAAAATACATCAAGAGCATCAGATGAAAAGTATTTTATTAATATTATTATTATTTTATTATACTTTATTTATAATGAGTCAACATATTCAGTAACGCTGTCCATGGGTCCGATCGATATAAGTGAAACAATTATACAATACCTGTAAGAGATGAAACACGATTTGACAAATACAGGAGGCTAGATTACAAGTGGAGCACTATTTAGCGCTCTTTCATGCGCACTAACTATGGTCAACTTCAGCTCTTGGCACGCATTTTATAGCGCAAATATTACAAGTTAGAAGTAAAGTTTTTTCGCTTGTGCACTAATCCAATGTGCGCAAAGAGCCAAAGATTGAATATGGTGACTGTGTTAACGTACTCCCCCAGAGACTTTAATGGAGCAAGAAAAGCAGAAAAATACCCATAATCGTGCAATAAGCCAAACTATTCTAAAAACCCCTAAGCCACCATATAGCCCGCCGCAAAGTACCCCTCTACACTATTAACCAATAAAACCCTACGTAACCCACCGCAAAGTACCCACTACACTAAATAGCCACATTAAAAAAGGGCATTTGGTTGGACATTGCACTTAGAAGTAAATTTGGTAAGGCAGTGCCCTAAAGCTCTTTTGCTGCCCAAAAATAAAATAAAACTGTTTTCTTCGGCCAAATTCTTTACCCAAACTTTCAGGTTGCATAAAAAGTTTGAGCATTAAATGTGATTACATTCAAGCGATCACATTTACCTTTAACTTGTAATATGTACATTGACGCTCAATGCAGATCATAGAAAAAATGGGGAGCATAAATTACTGTGAGTTCACGTAAACAAATTTATTAACCCCTAATCTGCCTCCCCCAACGTCGCCGCCACTATACTAAAGTTATTAACCCCTAAACCTAACCCTAAGTGTAACCCTAACACCCACTAACTTAAATATAATTAAAATAAATCTAAATAAATATTACTATCATTAAAGGGACAGTCAAGTCCAAAAAAACGTTCCTGATTTAAATAGGGAATGTAATTTTAAACAACTTTCCAATTTACTTGTATCACCAATTTTGCTTTGTTCTCTTGGTATTCTTACTTGAAAGCTAATTCTAGGAGGTTCATATGCTAATTTCTTAGACCTTGAAGACTGCCTCTAATCTGAATGCATTTTGACCACTAGAGGGCATTAGTTCATGTGTTTCATATAGATAACATTGAGCTCATGCACGTGAAGTTACCCTGGAGTGAGCACTGATTGGCTAAAAAGCAAGTGTGTCAAAAGAACTGAAATAAGGGGGCAGTATGCAGAGGCTTAGATACAAGATAATCACAGAGGTAAAAAGTGTATTTATATAACTGTGTTGGTTATGCAAAACTGGGGAATGGGTAATAACGGGATTATCTTTCTTTTTAAAGAACAAAAATTCTGGTGTTGACTGTCCCTTTAACTAAATAATTCCTATTTAAAACTGAATACTTACCTATAAAATAAACCCTAAGCTGGCTACAATATAACTAATAGTTACATTGTAGCTATCTTAGGTTTTATTTTTATTTCACAGTCAAGTTTGTATTTATTTTAACTAGGTAGACTAGTTAGTAAATAGTTATTAACTATTTACTAGCTACCTAGTTAAAATAAATACAAATTTAATTGTAAAATAAAACCTAACCTGTCTTACACTAACAAATGTATAAATTGGATGTGCCAAATAATAAAAAATGTGAAACTAGTGTCAGGGGATATAATAATTCCCCACAATCAAACTCTATATAAAATAGTGGAGTGACATAGTAATATATACCTAGTGATTTCTCATACGTATAAGTAATATACCATACCCTGTTTCAAAATACCATAGGTATGTGTGCAAAAGTATATAAGAAGAGTAAAAACAATTGTCTATACAAACAAACAACTTATTTGAATATATATAACAAACTTATTGTATATGGCACAGTTTTTCCCTAATGCCAAATAATAGTCCCATGAAAGCTTGATGGGTAAGCAGTGCTTATATCCCCTATATCAGAGGATAAAGATATAATCTCCTCCACCAAAAGGGATAGTCGATACGTGGCTTGCTGCTTCTTCAAATATAGTTGGCGTATATCTCGGTACTAGAAGGGAAGAAGAAGAAGAAAGAAGGCGCCACAATAGTGCGGTATCAGTGATGTCACAGATATCCCCAATTCCAACTTGTTGTACTTACAGGATCTCAAGCACTTGATAAGTGCCACAAAAGCGTCCTGAGCTCTTATAGTCGCTCAGCAGACTAATCTCTGTACTCCAAACTCCTCTGTAATGTGGGTCAATTGTGTTCTCATACAGGTATATAAGGAGAGCAGGGTTAATGTTCAGCTATAAACTACTGAACGGCAGCTAAGGTAATAAAAGTCCCTGGAAAGTCTCATATATTAAAAGACTTTATTTAAAACAATAGTAAAGCACTAGGTGCTTTTTTAATATATAGTTTTAAATAAAGTCTTTTAATATATGAGACTTTCCACAGGACTTTTATTACCTTAGCTGCCGTTCAGTAGTTTATAGCTGAACATTAACCCTGCTCTCCTTATATACCTGTATGAGAACACAATTGAATTCTATCAGCCAATTGGAATTAAAGTTGAAAAAATCCTATTGGCTGATGCAATCAGTCAATAGGATTGAGCTTTAATCCTATTGGCTGATCCAATCAGCCAATAGGATTGAGCTTGCATTATTATTATTAGTTATGAGTTTTATTTTACGGCTTTGTAGCGTAAAACTCATAACTGCTGAATTTCAGTTTATGGTACAGATCTTGTAGTTATAGGCTGTACCGCTCACTTTTTGGCCGGACAGGCAAACTCGTAATACTGGTGCTGTGGAAGTCCCATTGAAAAAGGACTTTTTGAAAGCTGCAGTAGTTACGTTGCGTTACGTCCAAAAAGGTGTACGGTACAGATGTACCTACAAGACTCGTAATACCAGCGGTAGTGAAAAAGAGCCATAATGCTTCTTTTTCACCATAACGCAAAACTCGTAATCTAGCCGTATATTAAATAATAAACCTCTCCATTATAAATGTGAAGCTATGTCACTAAAATAATAATCAATGTTTAAATAATGTGTCACAGAAATGCGCTAAAATTCCAGCGGCCGACAACCCAGGGAGCGGCAAACCTCGTTGGCGTAGCTGGGCTCCTGGGGCTCAGCGCTTGACTCAGTTCTGGTCTTGTGAGTTCCAGGAGCCTGGCTAGGCCCATCTAGGTTTTGCCAGCCCTCTGGTGTTTACCTCATCTCCTTGAAAAAATGTGCATTGTCATGTACAATGTACACTATTTAAAGTATTGTAGATATCTTAAAATGGATTTAATGGTTGCTTGCTATTATTGCAAACATAAATATATGTTTATGTTTAAAAAAAAGAAAGCATCATTAAATACATTTAGTCTATAGATATATAATATGCTTTAAACAATATGCAGTGTACATAACTATGCATATCATTTAAACATTGACCGCTAAAATTTCATAACCTAAACTAGCTGTGGAAGCCCTACACATAATTATTCAATATTTAAATAATGCATTGATATGTAGAATGCATAATGTTTACATATTTGCATATAAATTAAAATGTAATTGATGTTGCTTGTTGTGTTTGTAATTAAAGAGAGTATAATTAACAATATAGTTCTACATAACTGCATGCCTGTTATGTAAAAATATATTTTAATGATACTGACTACTATTAACATATATATCTATGTTTTCACGAATAAACACAACAAGCTAACATAAATATATTTGAATGTATATGCAATAGTTAAAGCATTATACAATATACATGCATAACTGTTTAAATATTGAATATCAATGCAAGCCCTGACTAAATAAAATCTTCAATGTTTGAAATTCATGGTCATGTATAATCCATATTAGTTTAAGTATTGGATATATAAATTAAAATGTAGATATTCTTGCTTTATGCATTATTTTAAATATAAATATATTTTTAAAATATATATTTATGTTATAAAAGACAGTTGCATTATAATTATAGTATTACATGACTGCATGCCTGTTATGTAATAATACAATTGTAATACTAATGCCTTTTGTAACATGAATATAAACTTTAAAATATATATATGTTTAAAATAAAAAACACAAGAAAAATACATAATTTCTACAAAATAGTTAAAAGAATAGGCATCATACATAAGAATGCATACTATTTTAAAAATTGTAGATACATGCACTATTAACCCCTAAACTGCCCTAACCTAATCACCTAATCAACCCCCGTAAGGTATGGGGAGTGATTAGGAAATGAAGGCCTAATAAATGGTAACCATTAATAATCACCTAATCAACTAACTAACTAACTAACTAACTAACTAACTAACTAACACTAATCACCTAATCAACCCCCATAAAGTTATGAGGGCGGGTTAGGAAATTAAGGCCTAATAAAAAGCAACTATCAATAATCACCTAATCAACCCCCTGATTTGAATCAGCCAATAGCAAAACATTTTTAAATTTAAATTCTAAGCATACATTTTAAATTCTAAGCATAAAGTTAAAACAATTTTGAAATTGTTTTAACTTTATGCTCTTGATAAAGGCTTCTTTTATCCAAAACGCGTTGAGCTGTATTTTTTAAAAAAAAACTGAAGACACCTTTGTAATGATTTTAGTAAAATGCTTATTTTAACTGAAATCTTGTGAGTATAACCAGTTTGTGCGCCTACCACACTGTCTGAAATCTGCTACACTATTGTGAGCTCTTTTATTTTGGAGGTGAAAGCAACAAGGTTGACTCAGGGGACGTGGGCAGCATGGTTCCCTGGAGGTGAAACAGCGCCGCTACTTTCAACACTTTATGCTTCTATACACGGTTCCGGAGAACCGGGGCTGGCAGCGAGCACCTGAAGGGAAGTGCTAACTTTGCTTCATACTTTATCCTTTCTTATATACAAGGATAGATTACTGTCTTACATCATATGAACTGAATATATTAGTGGAAGATGTATAAATATCACAGTTTAATGTATCAGATCATTCACCTGTAGTACTATCCTTAAAAGGTAATAAATAGTGATGTCGCGAACATAAAATTTTAAGTTCGCGAATGGCGAACTGCGAACTTCCGCAAATGTTCTCGAACCGGCGAACCTCGCGAACCGCCATAGACTTCAATAGGCAGGCAAATTTTTAAACCCACAGTGACTCTTTCTGGCCCCAATAGTGATGGAAAAGTTGTTTCAAGGGGACTATCACCTAGACTGTGGCATGCCGGAGGGGGATCCATGGCAAAACTCCCATGGAAAATTACATAGTTGATGCAGAGTCTGGTTTTAATCCATAAAGGGCATAAATCACCTAACATTCCTAAATTGTTTGGAATAACGTGCTTTAAAACATCAGGTATGATGTTGTATCGATCAGGTAGTGTAAGGGTTACACCCGCTTCAAAGTGACCAAACTCCCCGTTTACAACGCAAACAACCGCAAACAGTCCATTTGCACAACTGCAAACTCCCCCTTTGCACAAGGTTGGATACCAAGCAAGCCATGTCCCGTTCCTTGTCCTCATTGATGTCATTGAAGGTCTCTTCCTCCACCCAGCCACGTACAACACCAAGGGTCCCCGACAGGTGACAACAAGCCCCCTGGGACGCCTGCTGTGTTTGGTCTTCCACCTCCTCAAAGCCACCTTCCTCCTCTGACTCCTCTTCTTCAGACTCCTCTCTCTGCATTGCCTCTCTCTGCGTTATTATAAGGTGTGTTAAGTAGTACTATTGCTATCAGTTTAATCCCTGTTATGTGCCGTTTTTTTGGTTTGGTTTTTGAAGCCACAGTGCAGCACAAGAGGCCAGAAAAATTAGGCAGGTACACATGCCTTAAAAATTAGGTATTGTTGAAAAATTGATGTTTGTTTCCCAGGCAGAAAGTGCCCTAAAACATTGCGGCTTGAACCCTAGTTAGTGGCGGATAAGTCACGCAAGTCATCCGGCATTCAGAGATAAAATACAGCAGCGTGTGGACCATTTTTAGCCCAAGACAGCTCATCTCATCAGGCCTTTTTTAGTCGAGTGTATCGCCCACTGTCAGTCCCTTCGGGATCCATCCCTCATTCATCTTAATAAAGGTGAGGTAATCTAGACTTTTTTGACCTAGGCGACTTCTCTTCTCAGTGACAATACCTCCTGCTGCACTGAAGGTCCTTTCTGACAGGACACTTGAAGCGGGGCAAGTTCTATCGCAAATTGGGATAGCTCAGGCCACAGGTCAACCCTGCACACCCAGTAGTCAAGGGGTTCATCGCTCCTCAGAGTGTCGAGATCTGCAGTTAAGGCAAGGTAGTCTGCTACCTGTTGGTTGAGTCGTTCTCTGAGGTTGGACCCCGAAGGGCTGTGGCGATGCGTAGGACCTAAAAAGCTCCGCATGTCCTCCATCAACAACACGTCTGTAAAGCGTCCTGTCCTTGCCGGCGTGTTCGTGGGAGGAGGAGGATTACTTTCACCTCTTCCCCTGTTAGATTCCCGTTGTGCTGTGACATCACCCTTATACGCTGTGTAAATCATACTTTTTAATTTATTTTGGAACTTCTCCATCCTTTCCGACTTGCGGTAATTCTGTAACATTTCAGGCACTTTCTGCTTATACCGGGGGTCTAGTAGCATGGACACCCAGTACAGGTCGTTCTCCTTCAGCCATTTTATACAAAGGTCCCTCAACAGGCACGACAGCATGAAAGACCCCATTTGCACAAGGTTGGATGCCGAGCTACTCATGTCCCGTTCCTTATCCTCAGTGATCTCACTGAAGGTATGTTCTTCCCCCCAGCCACGTACAACACCACGGGTACCAGATAGGTGACAACGAGCACCCTGGGATGCCTGTTGTGGTTGGTCTTCCTCCTCCATCTCAAAGCCACATTCCTCCTCTTCCTCACAATCCTCTTCCAGCATTGTCGCAGGTCCAGCAAGCGATGCTGATAAGGCTGTTTCTGGTGGTGATGGTGACCACAACTCTTCCTCTTCATGCTCATCTATGGCCTGATCCAGCACTCTTCACAGGGCATGCTCCGGGAAGAAAACAAATGGTATGATCTCGCTGATGGTGCCTTTGGTGCGACTGACTAGGTTTGTCACCTCCTCAAAAGGACGCATGAATCTACAGGCATTGCGCATGAGCATCCAGTAACATGGCAAAAAAATTCCCAGCTCCACAGGGCTGTCCTAGCACCCCGGTCATACAAATAGTCGTTAACGGCTTTTTCTTGTTGGAGCAGGTGGTCGAACATTAGGAGTGTTGAATTCCAACATGTCGGGCTGTCGCAAATCAAGCGCCTCACTGGCATGTTGTGTCGACTTGCCCAAATTCAATGCCGCCAACAAATTTCTTCCATTGTCACAAACCACTTTGCCGATCTCCAGTTGGTGCGGATTCAGCCACTGTTTCACCTGTGCGTTCAGGGCGGACAGGAGTGCTGGTCCAGTGTGACTCTCTGCTTTCAGGCAAGTCAACCCCAAGACGGCGTGACACTGCCGTATCAGGGATGTGGAATAGTACCTGGGGAGCTGGGGGTGCCGTTGATGTGGAGCAAGACGCAGCAGCAGAAGAGGACTCAGCTGAGGAGGTTATGGAAGAGGATGGAGTAGGAGGAGTAGAGGAGGTGGCAGCAGGCCTGCCTGCAAGTCGTGGCAGTGTCACCAACTCCTCTACAGAGCCACGCATTCCATGCTTGGCAGCCGTCAGCAGGTTTACCCAATGTACAGTGTAGGTGATATACCTGCCCTGACCATGCTTTGCAGACCAGGTATCAGTGGTCAGATGGACCCTTGCCCCAACACTGTGTGCCAGACATGCCATTACTTCCTTTTGCAAAATCGAGTACTGGTTGGGGATTGCCTTTTGTGCAAAGAAATTTCGGCCGGGTACCTTCCACTGCGGTGTCCCAATAGCTACAAATTTTTGGAACGCCTCAGACTCCACCAGCTTGTATGGTAAAAGCTGGTGGGCTAAGAGTTCAGACAAGCCAGCTGTCAGATGCTGGGCAAGGGGGTGACTTTGTGACATTGGCTTCATACGCTCAAACATGTCCTTGACAGACACCTGACTGTGGGCAGATGAGCAGGAACTGCTCAAGGCGAGAGACGGAGTGGCGAATGGTTGAGAGGGGGCAAGGAGGACAGCAGTGGTTGACGTGGCTGAAGATGCTGGACCAGGAGGAGGATGGTGGCTTTGAGTTTGTGTGCTGCTTGTACTCATGTGTTGATCCCATAGGCATTTGTGATGTGCGATCATGTGCCTTCGCAAAGCAGTTGTACCTAGGTGGGTGTTGGACTTCTCACGACTCAGTTTCTTTTGGCACAGGTTGCAAATGGCATCGCTGTTGTCAGAGGCAGACACACAAAAAAAATGCCACACTGCTGAGCTCTGCAATGACGGCATTCTGGTGGTGGCAACAGCATGCGTCGATTGGCGTGCTGTCTGGCTGACCCCGGGTGCTGATGCATGCTGTCTGGCTGTGCCACTAGCTCCTTGTGACGACCTCCCCCTGCTTCCAACTCATCTCCTCCTCCTCTCTGTCTCCCCATCTGAACTTTCCCCCTGTTCTTCTTCTCTTCTAGCGGGCACCCACGTGACATCCACGGACACATCGTCATCATCAACCGCTTCACTTGTATCTGACAACTCAGCAAAGGAAGAAGCAGCGGGTACAACATCATCATCATCACACCGTACGTCCATGTGTGTAATGCTGCCTGACTGAGGCATATCCCTGTTATCTACATCCTCTGGCAATAATGGTTGCGCATCACTCATTTCTTCCAACAAATGTGTAAATATCTCCTCTGACACATCAAGTGAAGCGGCTGTGGTGCTAGTGTTGGTGGTGGCGGCAGGCGGGTGAGTGGTAACTTTAGAGGTACCCGAAGCTAAGCTGGAGGAGGATGGTGCGTCAAGTTTCCGAGCAGAAGCTGTAGAAGATTGGGTGTCCTGTGTTAGCCAGTCAACTATGTCCTCAGAAATGTTCGAGTTCAGGGTACGTGGCCTCTGAACACTGGGAATTATTCTAGGGCCAAAGGGAATCACAGCACCACGACCACGACGGCCCCTGCGGGGTGGCCTGCCTCTGCCTGTCATTTTTTTTTCCGATTAGTGGCACTATGCATGCAAGCTACTGTGACAACAGATATGAGTGGCACTGTGCACTGGCAGAAGTTGGCAGAGTAGACGCTGTAGGCCTGACACACACTTACTGCTATTCAATCTATTACAGTCAAAATTGTATTTTTTTTTTTAAATGTACACTACTGTTACACCAGATATGAGTTACACTGGTGTGACACTGTGCCCTGGCAGGCCCTGAAATGCACACGTGTGAAGGAAATTGACTGCTATTATTTCACAGTCAAATTTCTAGTTTTTTTTTTAAATGTACACTACTGTTACACCAGATATGAGTTGCACTGGTGTGACACTGTGCCCTGGCAGGCCCTGAAACGCACACGTGTGAAGGAAATTGACTGCTATTATTTCACAGTCAAATTTCTAGTTTTTTTTTTAAATGTACACTACTGTTACACCAGATATGAGTTGCACTGGTGTGACACTGTGCCCTGGCAGGCCCTGAAACGCACACGTGTGAAGGAAACTGACTGCTATTATTTCACAGTCAAAAAAGTCTTGTTTTTTTTAAATGTACACTACTGTTACACCAGATATGAGTTGCACTGGAGTGACACTGTGCCCTGGCAGGCCCTGAAATGCACACGTGTGAAGGAAACTGACTGCTATTATTTCACAGACAAAAAAGTTTTTGTTTTTTTTAAATGTACACTACTGTTACACCAGATATGAGTTGCACTGGTGTGACACTGTGCCCTGGCAGGCCCTGAAATGCACACGTGTGAAGGAAACTGACTGCTATTATTTCACAGACAAAAAAGTTTTGTTTTTTTTAAATGTACACTACTGTTACACCAGATATGAGTTGCACTGGTGTGACACTGTGCCCTGGCAGGCCCTGAAACGCACACGCGTGAAGGAAACTGACTGCTATTATTTCACAGTCAAATTTCTAGTTTTTTTTTTTTTTTTTTTTTCTATCTGAATAATGAAATTTTAATTTTGATTGAGTGTCCCTTTAACATTTATATATGCCTTCCTGGTTTTTTTTTTGGTTTTTTTTTATTTATTATTTTTATTAAAGATTTTCTGGTCGTCAATATGTCAGCACTGTAAAGAACAACATTGCTATACAACAATTTTAAGTTAATGTCTATTATACTGACTTTCGTCTTGAATAAGGTTAAGTCATCGTCCCATGTCCAGGTTCTTCTCATGGACCTTTATTGTCAGCTGGATAGATAGGGTAATCATCTGCTCCACTGGGACTTGAATTGGATAACCAGGGGGGGGGGGGGGGAATAATAATATAACAAACAAACTGGGAGATTAAAGTTTAACATTTGGTTCTGCATCTGGTTCTGCAAGGTATCTTAATTTTCAAGGTTGAGTCTCACTATATAAGTTCTCGTAAATACAGTGCGTATTATTATTTTCTGCAAAATAAGTAAACCCCCGGTGCATCTCATCGTATGAATAGGGTATGTAAATATGGTGTCAAGTCTTTGGTCTATTGATCACAGCCAATGGTACCAGTGTGTCTGTAGCTCATTGTCTCTTATGCAAGAAATGTCTAAAAACTAATAATTTAAGACGGCAAGTCAATTTGGGTAGGTCGTTTAATAAGGCTATGTGTGGGCTTAGTATGAAGTCAGTGGAGATGCTTTGCCTAAAATGTAATTCCACTGCATTCCAGAGTGGGCAAATTCTAGGGCACTGCCACCACATGTGTAATAAGCTACCATGTCTACCACATTCTCTCCAACATTGTTTTTTTTAATGTACACTACTGTTACACCAGATATGAGTTGCACTGGTGTGACACTGTGCCCTGGCAGGCACTGAAACGCACATGTGTGAAGGAAACTGACTGCTATTATTTCACAGTCAAAAAAGTATTGTTTTTTTTTTTTTAAATGTACACTACTGTTACACCAGATATGAGTTGCACTGGGGTGACACTGTGCCCTGGCAGGCCCTGAAACACACACATGTGAAGGAAACTGACTGCTATTATTTCACAGTCAAAAAAGTGTTGTTTTTTTTAAATGTACACTACTGTTACACCAGATATGAGTGGTGGCACTGGGCAAGTGGGCACAGTATGCGCTGTGAGCCTGACACACACGCTGGCAGGCAGGCAACTGCAATTAGATTACACAGGGGGAAAAAAAAAGCAGACTGATGTTCTAGCCCTAAAAAGGGCTTTTTGGGGAGCTGTCCTTACAGCAGAGATCAGATGAGTCCTTGAGGACTGTAGTGGATACTGAATACACTAGCCTAGCTATCGATTTCCCTATTAAATCAGCAGCAGCTACACTGTCTCTCCTCTCACTAAGAATGCAGCTTCCAAATGAATCTAAAATGGATGCTGTCCAGGAGGTGGGAGGGTCTGGGAGGGAGGGTCTGCTGCTGATTGGCTGGAATGTGTCTGCTGACTGTGAGGTACAGGGTAAAAGTTTACTCAATGATGACAAATAGGGGGCGGACCGAACATCGCATATGTTCGCCCGCCACGGCGAACGCGAACAAGCTATGTTCGCCGCGAACTATTCGCGACATCACTAGTAATAAACTATTGTAATGTAAATAATTTTATATATCCCAAATATTTGTTTAAATCAGAAATATGGACCAAATTCTTGGAGGAAAAGTGAGAGGAATATAGGTCTAATAACATGCAACAAAGAGACAATCCACAATTATATTGGGAAACGTCTAAAGTAGTTTTGAAAGCGGAGATGATTTCATATCTGTATTATAATAAGAAAAAATCAGGAGGAGGAATTAAAAATAAATAATCAAGTAGAAAAAAACTATATAGAATAAAGAATGTAACCAACAAACTAATATAAGAAAAAATATTTTACCTTAATCTTATTTAATAATTTACAAGAAGAGCTTAAAAAAATCTGCAAAATATTACAGATGGGAAAATAGAACTGGTAGATTGCTGGCTAATGCTGTAATAGAGGAGAAATCTCTCAACCATATCTATGCAATAAAATATCAAGATTGTATGTATAAAGATGCGAATAACATCACCAAATGTTTTATGAAATACTATCAGAAATTACATGAAACACAGGGAACTAATATAGAGAATCAACAGTTCCTATGGAATCAAATAAACCTCCGACAAATAACAGAAGATTAGGATAGATTACTTAATAAAAAGAAAAGGAGGAAACCCAGAAAGTTATTCAAAGGTTACCACTATCTAAAGCATCAAGACCATATGGACTCCCGGCAGAGTACTATAAGGCAATGATTCATAAGATAAAAGATCCTTTAAACTTAGTATTCCGAGATATATATTTGGGGAAAAGGAGAAAATATCACTCTCATTTAAAATAGTAAACATGGCAGTCATACCAAAGCCGGGAAAAGACCTTACAACCTCAGTCATATAGACCAATATCATTAACAAATATACTGCTAGATTACGAGTTTTGGGGTAATGGGGGTGCGTTGCTAACTTGCACATTATTCTAACCGCTCACGTTCCTACAGGGCTGGTATTATAGGTTTTCATAAAGCCGGCGTTAACAGGCAAGAAGTGAGTGTAGAGAAAAATTGAGCGCCATACCGCACTCCAATACCAGTGCTGCTTAAGTCAGCGGTGAGCTGGTTTTACGTGCTCGTGCACAATTTCCCCATAGACATAAATGGGGAGAGCCGGCTGAAAAAAAGTCTAACACCTGCAAAAAAGCAGCGTTTAGCTCAGTAACGCAGCCCCATTGATTCCTATGGGGAAACACATTTTACGTTTACACCTAACACCCTAACATAAACCCTGAGTCTAAACACCCCTAATCTTATACGTATTAACCCCTAATCTGCTGCCCCCAACATCGCAGACACCAACATTATACTTATTAACCCCTAATCTGCCGCTCCGGACATCGCCGCACTATAATAAACATATTAACCCCTAAACCACCGCACTCCCGCCTCGCAAACACTAGTTAAATATTATTAACCCCTAATGTGCTGCTCTGGACATCGCCGCCACCTACATTATACTTATTAACCCCTAATCTGCTGCCCCCAACATCGCCGACACCTACATTATATTTATTAACCCCTAATCTCCCTCCCCCATTGTCGCCGCAACCTACCTACATTTATTAACTCCTAATCTACCGCCCCCAACGTCACTGCCACCATTCAATCAGCCAATAGGATTGAGCTTGCATTCTATTGGCTGTTCCAATCAGCCAATAGATTGCGAGCTCAATCCTATTGGCTGATTGGATCAGCCAATAGGATTGAAGTTCAATCCTATTGGCTGATTGCATCAGCCAATAGGATTCTTTCAACCTTAATTCCGATTGGCTGATAGAATTCTATCAGCCAATTGGAGTCTAAGGGACGCCATCTTGGATGACGTCACTTAGAGACATTCATTCTGGAAGAAGACTTCGTTGGAAGAGGATGCTCCGCGCCGGATGTCTTGAAGATTTACCCACTCCGATAGATAAAGATAGAAGATGCCGTCTGGATGAAGACTTCTGCCCATCTGGAGGACCACTTATCCCGGCTTGGATGAAGACTTCTCCCGGCTTCATTGAGGACTTCTTGCCGCTCCGATGAGGACTTCTCCCGGCTTCGTTGAGGATGGATGTCGGATCTTCAAAATTGTAAGTGGATCTTCAGGGGGTTATTGTTAGGTTTTTTTAAAAGATTATTGGGTGAGTTTTATTTTTGGGTTAGGGCTTTGGGCTGCAATAGAGCTAAATGCCCTTTTAAGGGCAACGCCCATCCAAATGCCCTTTTCAGGGCAATGGGGAGCTTAGGTTTTTTTAGTTAGGCTTTTATTTGGGGGGTTGGTTGTGTGGGTGGTGGGTTTTACTGTTGGGGGGTTTCTTTGTATTTTTTTTTCAGGTAAAAGAGCTGATTACTTTGGGGCAATGCCCCGCAAAAGGCCCTTTTAAGGGCTATTGGTAGTTTAGTTTAGGCTAGGGTTTTTTTTTATTTTGGGGGGCTTTTTTTATTTTGATAGGGCTATTAGATTAGGTGTAATTAGTTTAAATATCTTGTAATTTGTTTTTTATTTTGTGTAATTTAGTGTTTTTTTTTATTATTTAGGTAATTGTATTTAATGTATTTAATTGTATTTAATTTAGGTAATTTATTTAATTGTAGTGTAGTGTTAGGTGTTAGTGTAACTTAGGTTAGGTTTTATTTTACAGGTAAATTTTTATTTATTTTAGCTAGGTAGTTAGTAAATAGTTAATAAATATTTAGTAACTATTCTACCTAGTTAAAATAAATACAAATTTGTCTGTAAAATAAAAATAAAACCTATGTTAGCTACAATGTAACTATTAGTTATATTGTAGCTAGCTTAGGGTTTATTTTACAGGTAAGTATTTAGTTTTAAATAGGAATAATTTAGGTAATGATAGTAATTTTATTTAGATTTCTTTTAATTATATTTAAGTTAGGGGGTGTTAGGGTTAGGGTTAGACTTAGGTTTAGGGGTTAATACATTTAGAATAGTGGTGGCGACATTAGGGGAGGGAGATTAGGGGTTAGTAAATATAATGTAGGTGTCGGCGATGTTGGGGCAGCAGATTAGGGGTTAATAAGTATAATGTAGGTGGCGGCGATGTCCGGAGCGGCAGATTAGGGGTTAATAATATTTAACTAGTGTTTGCGAGGTGGGAATGTGGCGGTTTAGGGGTTAATATGTTTATTATAGTGGTGGCGATGTCCGGAGCGGCAGATTAGGGGTTAAGAATTTTATTATAGTGTTTGCGATGTGGGAGGGCCTTGTTTAGGGGTTAATAGGTAGTTTATGGCTGTTAATGTACTTTTTAGCACTTTAGTTATTTGTTTTATGCTACAGCTTTGTAGTGTAAAACTCATAACTACTGACTTTAGAATGCATTACGAATCTTGACGGGATAGGGTGTATCGCTCACTTTTTGGCCTCCCAGGACAAGCTTGTAATACCGGCGCTATGGAAGTCCCATAGAAAAAAGACTATACGCAATTTGCGTAAGTTGATTTGCAGTAAGGCCAAAAAAGTGTGCGGTGCCCCTAAATCTGCAACACTCATAATACCAGCGGTAGTGAAAAAGCAGCATTATAAAAACGCTGCTTTTTCACCTTACCGCAAAACTCTTAATCTAGCTGCCAGATTATAAAATTTTAATAAAAATATTGGTAAATAGATTGAATACTATACTACCGTCCATTATTTCTGAAGAACAGGTTGGCTTTATGACAGGTAGAACATTGGTAAAACATATTAGAAATATCTTACAAGGCCTTCCTTCTATCGGTAGATGCAGAGAAGGCCTTCAATAGGATAGAATGGAATCATTTATTTTACACTATGGATAAAGTAAATATAAAGGGCAACTTCCTTGACTATATCAAAGCAGTCTATACCCCAACAGATGCATATTTGACCATTAATGGGTGTATATCCTCTCAATTCCAACTATACAGAGGAAATCGACAGGGCTGCCCTATCTCTCCCCTTCTCTTTAATTTAGCATTAGAGCCATTGATAAGCCTATTAAAAAACTGCTCAACAGGGATTCAGATCGAGAAAACATATATTCAGATGACATTATTTGCAGATGACTTACTCCTCTTTGTATCAGATCCAGAGATATATATAGATAAGATCTTATCAAATATTATCCTCTTCTGTACTTTATCAGGAAACAAAAAATCTCAAATATTACTAACAGCGTAACCACCCTAAAATCCTTCAGACTTCTTGGCCTCAGAGAGGATCTGCAACTAGTGATGTCGCGAATAGTTTGCCGGTGAATAGTTCCCGGCGAACATAGCTAGTTCACGTTTGCCGCGGCGGGCGAACATATGCGATGTTCAATCCGCCCCCTATTCGTCATCATTGAGTAAAACTTTGACCCTGTACCTCACAGTCAGCAGACACATTCCAGCCAATCAACAGCAGACCCTCCCTCCCAGACCCTCCTACCTCCTGGACAGCATCCATTTTAGATTAATTCAGAGGCTGCATTGTTAGTGAGAGGAGGGACAGTGTAGCTGCTGCTGATTTAATAGGGAAATCGATAGCTAGGCTAGTGTATTCAGTGCCCACTACAGTCCTGAAGGACTCATCTGATCTCTGCTGTAAGGACAGCACCCCAAAAAGCCCTTTTTAGGGCTAGAACATCAGTCTGCTTTTTTTTTTCCCTGTGTAATCTAATTGCAGTTTCCTGCCTGCCAGCGTGTGTGTCAGGCTCACAGCGTATACTGTGCCCACTTGCCCAGTGCCACCACTCATATCTGGTGTAACAGTAGTCTAGATTTAAAAAAACGACACTTTTTTGACTGTGTTAAATAATAGCAGTCAGTTTCCTTCACACGTGAGCGTTTCAGTGCCTGCCTGCCAGGGCACAGTGTCACTCCAGTGCAACTCATGTCTGGTGTAACAGTAGTGTAGATTTAAAAAATTATAAATAAGAAAGAGGGCGCCACATAGCGTAATACGGTCTGGTAATCAGCAAAGGAAATATAGTCGAAAAGGCTTACCGGAAGAAAATGCACCGTACTGTGACCGGTGCTAACAGGCAGACTAACACTCACAGTGGTTAGTACACTGGTGGATCTGTGGTCTGTGGCGTCTGGATCAGACAGGTGAGCTCCTGTATCACTCTAGGCTGGATAAATCGCCTTCTGGTGGAGAGTAATAATGCAACCAGGCAAAGTGTGTAAAGTCCGTGAGCCCTACCAAAGTAGGGATATAAAGCAAGACAACTTCCGCAGAGTAAAACTAATTTTAATCCAAATGATTACTGCTACGCGTTTCTCGACCGTTAACTGGTCGTTTCATCAGGCATAAAACAATGGATACAATCAATACAAATTTAAAACCTTAAATACAGGTGTGTCTAAAAAACGGAAGTTGTCATAAACCTAAAAATAGACCAATGGTAACATGGTATACACTGTGTTAATTGTAAGCACTGATAGAAATGTACACCTGTGTACCAGCCCATTGATACAATACAATTGTATGTTGCTAAAATAACAGTAATAGAAATGTCAAAGAACTTGATACACCATTGACAAATATAGCCTATCTCTATCCAAATTAATATTCTAATAAATTTATCTGAAAAAAAGGTGTTGTATGAAAGGACGAAAAAAAAAAAAAAATATATAATAAGAACAGCGCAAATAATAAAGTGAAAAGTCATAAAAATTTGTAGTGTTGAATGTAAGTTACTTAAGCGATATATAAATGCGAAAGTACATGAATTTAAATTCATAAATCGGGACTTCACGGAACCCGGACAAACACACTAAGCGCAATGGTATTTAATTAAACTATGAAAGCTTAGATTGCTAATGGTAAGACTGATGTATAACTTATTTGTTTAAAAATAAGTTCGTTAATGAAATTATATAAGCAGGCTTTATAGAGAATTTGGTTTAAAATTTGGTAATAATAGAACAAGCATTTGTTGAAATTTGCATTTGCAAATTTGATGCATAAATTTTGTGACAAAAGATAATAATAAAAGTAATTATTATTATTATTATTATATGTGCCTAAGGTGACATAGGATTATAGATGTAAAATTCTAATATAATTTTTCGGAACGAATTTCTATGGATCTAGTAAATTTGTTTTATTTTTTGTATTAGTCATCCAAATTGTGTGTTTGTTTATAACAATGTTAAGTTTGATCACTGGAATGTCTTTTGAAACATTAACAAAAAATTACAAAAAGTCATTTTGACCTATTGAACCAAAAAACTGCAAATGTTATGCAGTGTGTGGACTTTTTCTGTTTTGAAAGTGTCCAAAATAATAATCTAAATGTGTATTCGTAATGACATTTAACAGGTAAATAGTCCTGATGCGAAATGTTTGGGTATTCCTAGCTAATGGTGCAACTTCAGTAAATAAGTGTAAACCCTATGTGTAATTAGTTTATAGAACTTGTATTTGGTCAAAAACCCAAATCTTTTTCAAACCACAATATGTATATTAAAAAGCTAATGACCTGTCTTGTCATTGATCTTTGAGCCTATATTTGTGATTGTAGTTAAAATGGACTGTTAAAATTCATTGTTATCTGAAACTTAAACTCACAGGAATAGATGCTTAGTCTGAAATCTACTATTTTAAAACAGACAAATGCGGAATGTAATGTATGATCTGAAAGTAGGGACAGGTGAAAATAATGTATTTCTAGCTAATGGAAGTGAATAGTGACATAATGGTACACTATGGACAGATATCATAAAAAGGTCGGCACATTTGGTGCAAATGTCTGAACTAAAGCTGAATATGTGTTCAATGCTAAATTCAATGACCTTGTCTGGGGATTGGATGAACTGTGTTGACCACTTGATAAAGTGTTGGTGTAATGGCCCTGTTATACACAATATAATATTAGTGTGATGGCCCTCATATCTGGTGTAACAGTAGTCTAGATTTAAAAAAACAACACTTTTTTGACTGTGTTAAATAATAGCAGTCAGTTTCCTTCACACGTGAGCGTTCAGTGCCTGCCTGCCAGGGCACAGTGTCACCCCAGTGCAACTCATGTCTGGTGTAACAGTAGTGTAGATTTAAAAAAACAACACTTTTTTGACTGTGTTAAATAATAGCAGTCAGTTTCCTTCACACATGTGCGTTTCAGTGCCTGACTTCTAGGGCACAGTGTAACACCTGCCTATTGAAGTCTATGGCGGTTCGCCTGTTCACAAACAGTTGCGGAAGCTTGCGTTCGCCGTTCGCGAACGCAAAATTTTAGGTTCGCAACATCACTATCTGCAACATGTCACAACCTCAAAGATGAAAATCAAAGCCCCAAAAGCCCCACAAAAAGATAGTCTTAGATCATTTCCATCCAGCAGCCTCACTACAGCAAGACCCCTCAGAAGGCGAAATGTCAGACTCTAACACCACCTATGCATCTATGCTGGGAATGTCCAAAACAAGAACAGATCATCAACTGAGGACTCCCCACCCTTAATTGATACTATTACAGTTTATTTGCATTTGAGGTTTCTTTACTCCTCAGTTGCAATGTGTGTAGCCACCTAAACTTGAATACGCTTATACCTAGTGAGCTAGCTGGCATACTTGCCTCCCTGGCCCTCTTTCTAAATTCATGATACCCTACACGTCCCGGCTAAGCTTAACAAAGCTCAGAGGTAACCTATGAGAAATAGACTAGGAGACTCCTTAGACCAAAGGATAAGGTTAACCCCGGCTTTTACGTAGGAGCCCCACCTAGTACAAGGCATAACCATCCGCATAACCTTAGTGGGGTCTAATAGTCTGAGTTAACACCCCTCTCTGGGTTCTTCTAGTTGGTCAAAGACACAGGACCTACATAAAGTTCTGTATTTGCCTAAAATATCTTCTACAATATGTTTCCCCTCGATAGCGGGAAACCTGGGAACAAATCTGTTTTGTACTTGTCTGGCAGGGTGTTTGATATTTGATGTTTCCAAATGTTTGCAGTTTGTAGTTGGTACCTTAATTTTCCCATGCTTTGCACTAAGAGTCCGGATGTTTGTTTGTTATTATTTCCACTCTCCTGGACTTAAGGACTGATGGGACCCCACAGGGGTATACGGGACTTGTTGCCATATATGTCCTTATTGCACTAACAACTTTTTTTCTCTTCACAGGGCATCATCTGATTAGTCATTATAGTTTATTTACTTTTGAGAAATCTATATTCCTCAGTGGTAATGTGTGTAGCCACTTAAACATGAACACGCTTTTACCTATTGAGCTAGCTGTCACACTTGCTTCCTTGGCCCTTTCTCTAATTCATAATCCCCTACACACCCCTGCTAAGCTTAACAAAGCTCAAGGGTAACCTATGGGAAATGGACTAGGAGACTCCTTAGACCAAAGGATAATGTCAACCCTGGCTATTACATAGGAGCCCCACCTAGTTTAAAATATTCCCCATCCGCATAAACTTAACTGGGTCTAACAGTCTGAGTTAATACCCCCACTCCTGATGTGCCTCACCCGTCCCTGCTCCCCCCACATTCCCATACTCCCCCCCCCCCCCAAATTTATAGGTACTGTGTAAGTGCCTATACTTGAGTAACTCTGGACCTCCGCACATGGAGGCTGCAGAGAAGCCGTGGAAAGTGCTTATATGCACTACAAGACATGTTCATTTTATACAACACAAAACCCAGCTAAATGTAATCTCTTCTTCTGCTTTAATCTTCCTTCTATGCCTCCCTCTAACCTCTCTATATCTCTCTCTCCCTCCCTCTTTCCCTCCCCCAGCAGCAGGTACACAAATGGGCCTCCACCCATATGCCTCTACTGACATCCAATGACTGAGCTGACATTCTCCACCCTGAATACCAAGGGGTTAAACATACCTACGAAACAGAGCCTGCTGGTAAGACAATTTAGAAAACACAACATAGGGATTGCCTACATTCAAGAGACACATTGGACCGATTTATCTCCCCACATACTCCGCTCAGCCTTATACCCAGTATGCGAGACTGCTTCGTTTACTAAAAAAAAGAGGGAAGTAGCTATTCTCATTAGACAGGATGTTAAATACACTCCCATCACGGTAGAGAGAGACCCTGAGGGTAGATTTCTGATTGTTGTATGCTCCCTAAATGACTCCTTGTTTACCCTTGTTAATGTCTATGCCCCAAACACTTGCCAATCCCCATTTCTGGGGAGGCTGTTAGAGAGGGTGGACCAGTTAAAGCGGGGGTCCGTACTCCTAGGGTGGGACTTCAATGCCACTTGGGACCCCATTGTAGATAGGCGCATACACAAGGATAGAGACCCAGATCCAACAGCAAGCCTCCCATCTAGAAGATTCCGTAATTTGCTTATGAGACACAATTTTTTTGACATCTGGAGATGTCGCCACACAACAGAGAGAGATTACACATTTTATTCTAATGCACATCACTCATATTCTCGCATAGACTATTTGTTCTCTGACTCCTGCACTTTAGACAGATTGCGTCTGGCCAGGATAGTCACTTGCCCTTGGTCAGATCATGACATGGTAACTGCCACTATGAACCTGCTACCCCCTGGGGGCTGTCTGAGATCCTGGTGACTTTCAGATTCCCTGATCAAAAATCCTTGGTCCCAGCAAACTGCTTCGAATATACAGGATTTCTTTAAACTCAATGATACCAAACAAACCAATGACACTATTTTTTGGCCCGCCTTGAAGGCTTACCTTAGGAGGACATTCATAAAACGGGCCTCACAACTTCGACGCGAGAGGGGAGCTACACTAGCCCAGCTCTTCGGAGAACTTAGACCCTTGGACCACTAAATAAATGCCGTCCTGACCCTGCGCTGGCTTTGCGCATAGGCCAAATTAGATCCGAAATTACTTCTATGGAGACGATTAGAGTACAGGAATCTTTGCATCAGTTCCGGAAGCTTTTTTATTATCAAGGTAATAGGGCTGATAGGCTTTTAGCCTCCAAGCTTAGAGCTAGAACAAAGGTGACAAGGATCCAAAAGATTTGCTATTCAGGGAAAATGCTGCATGCCCCCCGAGACATCGGTAGGGCCTTTATGTCCTACTATAGCAAGCTATACAATTTAGAAACTAGTACCTCTACACACAAAGCGGACTCCCACGCCATTAATGATTTCCTAACCTCCCTCTGCCTCCCTAAACTAGAGGCTGAGGAAACGGATAACTTAGCCCTTGCTATAACAACCCAAGAAATTAAAGAGGCCATTACATCCCTTAAAATGCACAAAGCCCCGGGTCCTGACTGCTTCACCCCCTTATTTTACAAATCATCTGCCCCTCTCCTGATGCCCTATCTAAAACGGGTGTATTCTGAGATCTTCCAGACTGGGTCCCTCCCACATGAATACTTAGAAGCCTCCATACTGACCATCCTGAAAGAGTGAAAGGATCCGATGCTCTGCCCCAGCTACCGTCCTATTTCGCTTATTAACCTGGATATTAAGATTTTCTTTAAAATCCTGGCCACCAGACTAGGCCAATTATTGCCCAAACTCATACATAGGGATCAGGTAGGTTTTGTTCTCAGTCGGCAGGGTACAGACAGCTCGCGCCGCCTACTTAACATATTTGCTGAGGCGGATAGGACAGGGAGACCCCTTCCCACCCTGTCGTTCGATGCCGAGAAGGCATTTGACAGGGTGCGTTGGGAGTACTTGATGGCAGTTCTAAAAACTGCGGGACTACCTGAGATCTTTTGTAAAGCTGTGGGAGCCCTATATTGTATGCCCATGGCTAGGGTGAGAGGTTTGGGGTTCTGCTCTGAACCCTTTACTCTCAGAAACGGTACCAGAAAGGGATGCCCGCTATCCCCCCTTCTCTTTGTCCTGACTATGGAACCGCTTGCCAAGGCTATCCGCACAGAGACATCAAGGGTGTCTATATCCAGGGGACTTACCAGAAACTTCAGACCCAGACTGATCGCTCCAACACCTCCTAAATCTATTTGATCTCTTTGGTAGGTTGTCGTTTTATAAGTTAAATGTGTCTAAAACAGATGCTTACCCGATCCATATCCCTGAGGCCCAACTTCAGCCCTTCAGGCGGCCCACAATTTTAAATGGAATATAAAGGGGCTCCGCCACTTAGGTGTCTTCTTGTCGCACAACTTTAAGAACGTGATATCCACTAACTATGACCATTTTCTCCGGGATCTCAGACAAATGCTTCAGCTCCCTAGATATAGGGAGATTTCCTGGATGGGCAGGATCTCTGCCTTCAAAATGATGATCCTACCAAAACTCACGTATCTATTTAGATGCCTTCCCCTCCACCTCCCTAGTACCTATTTGGATAATTTCCAGTCACTTCTTAACAGATATGTCTGGGCTGACACTCATCCTAGAGTAGCAAGGAAAATCTTACAGGCCCCTATAGATAAAGGAGGTCTTGACCTCCCCAACCTTAAAATGTACGACGAGGTTGCCATGCTAACCCACATATCGAGCTGGGTTCCAAACGAGGAACACCCTAGATGGTATGAAATAGAGCAGGCCTCCTTGCCTCACAAAGTATTACTCCGAGATCTAGTGTGGATTCCGCAGCACTGTAAGCCACTCTCTCTAACTTCCAACCCTGTCATAGGGCATTGCCTCGGTCTCTGGCACAAATTACGTCTTTCCCCCAGAGTGGCCCACCATCCATCCCCAGGCCATAGCATCCGGGGGCTCCTAAGGGGGCTCCCGGACTTAAATACCCAGGTTTGGTCTTCTGTCCCTATGGAAGCTGTTAGAGATATGTATTTGGATGGTGTTTGGGTGACAAGATCCACTATTGCAACACAATACTCAATCCCGCGCAGACTACACTTTGACATAACACGTCTTAGGTCACTCCTACATAGCTGGAATTTCTTTAAATCTCCACCAAGAGAACCCACACTTTGAGAAACTCTGTACCAAATGGGTCTACAGGGGCATCGCCCACTGACGGTCCACTACCAATGCCTCCAGGACCTCCCTACACTTCAGAAGACACATAATATTCTAGCCTGGGAGAGGGATCTAGGCCAGGTTTTTGATAGCCAAGAGTGGATGAGAGCCATAGCACATACTAGACAGGCAGTACACAGTGTAACTCTCTTCAAACCTTTTTACAAACTCCTGACGAGATGGCACTGGGTCCCTAGCTGACTAAGTAGATTCTCGAAGGCTGCCTCTGACAGGTGCTGAAGGGGGTGTACTCAAAGGGGGGGTGACATGCACATCTGGTGGGGTTGCCCAGAAATCCAGAAACTATGGACCAAGGTACTTGCCCTAGGTGGACTTCTCGCTCTCCCGACAGATAAGGGTCCAGAGACCTACATACTCCACCTAAATATTCCCAAACTCTCTAAGCCACTAAAACACCTCTTTGTCTACCTGTTGATGGCCACCAAGCTTGCTATGGCTAGGCATTGGAAACAACCCAATGTGCCCCAATTGGGGAAAGTCTTAGAGATTGTAAGATATGTATGCTTGGTTAAATGGTTTGTGTAGCTGGTTCTTAATACCAAGAGATATATATAATCACTTAGCAGAATAAGTACCAGCGTTTAATCAAGAGATCACTCACAAAATTTACTAGGTGCCTTTATGTTTAAATTCAGTAATGCAGATGAGTAAGACTGAATATAATAACTTACACTTTAAGAATTTCTGCAAGTTATTACTCTCCAAATAAAATAGCTAGGTCATATAAATGAGTTCTTTAGCATAATCGTAAGGAAAGCTTAATGTAACACTTTGTTTAAAGTAGCATTTCTAGTACAGGAATCGGCAACAATTTGTATCAAAAAAGAAGTTGTAACAATACTTGCGTTAGAGTTTGTTCAGGTAGCATTGCAGCATGTCACGTTGTAATGGCGGATTGATCCGTAACCACTTCCTGTGTACTGACAGGCAAAGTAGCGATTCTGTCTAAGCAGAGATGGGAGTTCAGCGGTTTGGGTGAGAGCGGTATTGTACCTTGCTTGTTGATAGCTATAGAGTGACTCCGTGCAGACTGTGGAGATGATGTAACAGCAGTGGCTGTGCGTATCAGATTTTCCTCCGTGGATCTGTGTTGGGAAGTGCAACGGCACTGACGTGAGAGACTGACAGGTGAGTTTGCAGAGAAGATCCTAGAACCGCTGAAAAGTGAAACGATGAGATAACAAGACTTGGCAAAAGTAATCTTGGCTTGAATTTCTGTTGAGAGAGTAAAGTTCAATAATTCCTCTGATAAATGAGAAACACGATATGCAGTAAGTGACTTGATCACAATGAAAAGATTTCCAATAGAAAAACAAAATAATCAAGCAAAGTTCTGTTCAGGAAGTGAGGTTTTATAGGCAGGTAGATAGTGGGAGTGGAATGTCTTAAAGGGACATTACAGATCTCCCCTCTCAACGCATCCGCTCCGAGGATGCAGGTTTAGTAGGATAACGTTTGTGGAAGGCTTCCAAAAGTCGGGTAGCATGTACATGGGACCTGGGTACCCAGGAATCCTCCTCAGGACCATAACCCCTCCAACGGACGAGGTACTCCAATCGTCCACGAAATGTCCGCGAGTCCAGTATGGACGCTAACTCATATTCTTCATGGTCCTCTAATTGAATAGGTGGAGGTGATTCTTTCGGTCTATCCCTAAAGGTCCTGGGAACAAATGTTTTAGAAGCGCCACATGGAATGTGGGATGAATTTTATATCTCTTAGGTAGATCCAGAGTCACAAAAGTTGGATTAAGTATTCTTTTAATTGGGAATGGCCCAATAAACTGGTTTGCCAACTTTCTTTAGGGGACTGATAGATTTAAGTACTTCGTGGATAACCATACCAAATCACCCAATTTGTAATTGGGACTAACTCTGTGTCTCAGATCATAATAATACTTTTGCGAGGTTTTGGCAGACTTTAGATGTTCCTTTAAAAGGATCAGAGATTCCTGAAGATTGGTGAGATATGAAGAGGCTGCTGGTGAATCAGAACTGACACGTGAGATCGAGATGATATCCATAGGAGGCAAAGAACGGAGTTGATTTGGTTGAAGTTGATACTGAGTTATTGTATGAGTATTCGGCTAACGGAAGTAGAGAAAACCAGTTATCCTGCAAATGGGTGATATAACATCGTAAATATTGTTCTAAAATCCCGTTAACCCTTTCGGTAAGACCATTAGTCTGGGGGTGATAAGATGTTGTTAATCTAGGTCGTATATGTAATGCAGTACAAAGGGCCTTCCAGAAGTGTGAAGTAAAACGGTCAGTTATGATGGATTGTGGCATTCCATGAAGACGTCCTATATGTTTTATAACAGCGTCTGCGGTTTCGGTTGCAGTTGGTAAGGAAGTTAAGGGAACAAAATGAGCCAATTTCGTGAGATGGTCGACCACTACCATAATTGTGTTATGGTTTTGGGATGATGGCAATTCGACTATAAAATCCATAGAGATTATTGTCCAAGGAATATCTGGAATTGGTAGTGGTGTAAGTAATCCAATCAGCTTAAATTTCTCTGTTTTATTCCTAGCACACACTGTACAAGATGTAATATACTCTTGAATGGAATCTGCCATCTTGGGCCACCAAAAATATCTTCAAATTGCTTCTTTAGTCTTATATATGCCTTGGTGTCCAGAGAGAGTGGTGTCATGATACTGTTGCAAAATGTAATTCCTAAGTTGTGAGGGAATATAAAGTTTGTCATGGTACAAGTGGAGACCTGTGTTATCTTTTATTAACTGTGGTATATTAGGTATGTTGTCAGTTTGAAGAGCTTTAATAATATCGTTTTCAAATGTTGTGAGATTACCTATGACTTTATGAGGTGGTATGAGACACATAGTATGTTCTGTTTTCTGACTTTGTTCATGTATGCGGGAAAGGGCATCTGCTCTTGAATTTAAATTTCCTGGTCTGTAAGTTATTACAAAATTAAACCTATCAAGGAATAATGTCCATCTGACCTGTTGTGAGGATAGGGTTTTATTTTGACGTAAATATTGGAGATTTTTATGATCAGTGTATATTATAAACGGTCTGTTTGTACATTCTAGAATATGTCTCCATACTTCTAATGCAGTCTTAATGGCCAATAACTCTTTATCGCCTATTGTATAATTTTTTTCTGCAGGTTGTAACATTCTTGAATAATAAGCAACAGGGTGTTGTGTTCCGTCTTTACTAGTTCTTTGGGAAAGGATTGCACCAATCTCAATGTCAGAGGCATCTGTTTCTACTATAAACTCGCATGTGTGATCAGGGATAGACAGTATATGTGCTGTTAAGAATTTTTCTTTTAGAAGAGTGAAAGATTCTTCAGCTTCAGTAGACCATATGTACTTAGTATTGTTTTTAGTTAAATTAGTCAAAGGTTTAACAACAGTATAAAAGTTTTGTATAAATTTGCGATAAAAATTGGTAAAACCCAAAAATCATTGCAAAGATCTCACGGTTTTAGGTCGTGGCCAATCTTTTATTGCAGATAACTTTTCTGGATCCATTTGAATCCTATCTGGTGTGACAATATACCCAAGGAATTTTATCTCATGTACGTGGAATAAGCACTTCTCTAGTTTAGCGAACAATCTATGTTCACGTAAGAGTGTCAATACCTACCTAACATGTTTTATGTGTTCAGATGTGGTTCTGGAATAAATCAATATATCATCTAAGTATATTATTACACATATGTCGATGAGGTCTTTGAATATTTTGTTTATGAAGTATTGGAAGGTTGCTGGGGCATTACACAGGCCAAAAGGCATGACCTTATATTCGAATAGCCCGTAACGGGTTCTGAAAGCAGTCTTCCACTCATCCCCATCCTTAATCCTGATCAAATTATACACCCCCTTGAGGTCTAATTTGGTGAATATAATTGCACCATTAAGACGTTCCAGAAGTTCAGGGATGAGTGGAAGTGGATAGCGATTTTATATGGTTACTGCATTTAGAGCTCTATAGTCGATGATGGGCCTAAGTGACTGATCTTTGTTTTTTACAAAAAATATCTCTGCTGCTGCAGGAGATACTGAGGGTACTATGAAGCCTTTCCTAAGATTATCGTCTAAATAGTCTCTAAGGTACTGTAATTCCTGTTGTGAAAAGTTGGTATATTTTGCCAAACGGAGCAACTGAACCTGGAATTAAATCAATTGGACAATCATATGTCCTATGGGGTAGTAAAGTATCAGCCTCCTTAATATCAAATACATCACATGAATCCTGGTATTCTGGGGGTATGGTGGTCTGTAGAGTGCCTATAGTCTGTTGTGGAAAACATGTGGTTTTACAAAATTGTGAAGTGAAATGGATCTTGGAGTCTTCCCAATTGATACTAGGGTTATGTTTAACCAACCAGGGTAAACCTAAAATGACAGTATGTATGGCTGTAGGTATGATGTCAAAAGTTTGAAATTCTACATGTCCATCTATTGTGTGTGTCATTAGTGGAACAGTATGGTGTGTTACTGGTCCATTATGAATTAAAGACCCATCTATCACCTTAATAAAAAGAGGGTTTTGCTTTGAAACATTAGGTATTTTATTATTGCTAATGAATGAGGCATCCATAAAACAACCATATGCTCCAGAGTCTATTATTGCTTCAGTATTGACCTGATGTCGATCCCACTGCAAAGATAGAAATACAGTGAGTGCATGGTTGTTTTTCTGCAGGGATACAGTATAGATGTAGGATGGCTTACCCTTCTTTGTTCGTTGCAATATGGGACAGGTAGCCACAGAGTGATCCTTACTGGTGCAGTAAAGACATAGATTAGAGATGCGTCTCCTAGCTTTTTCCTCTGGTGTGAGGGGAGCCTTAATGACGCCAATCTCCATAGGTACGGTTACTGGTGTGCTTCTGTCAATGTAGATAGCTGTAGGTCTTTTATGTGTAAAGTCAGTAGTCAGTCTCTCAGTGCGGCGTTCCCTTAGTCTACGGTCTAGGGTGGTTGTCAGCTTGATAAGACCATTTAGGGTCTCAAGCAAATCTACCCTAGAAATCTCATCTTTTAGGGTGTCATTGAGCCCAAGCCTGAACTGATTTCTTAACGTGATGTCATTCCACAATGTGTCTGTGGCCCACATCTGATACTCTGTGACGTAGTCCTCTACACGACGTTTTCCTTGCCTCAATGCTCTAAGTTTCGTTTCTGCATTCATTTGTGTATTGGCATCTTCATAAAGAGAAGCCATTGAGGCAAAGAATGCATCAAGTGAGTTTAAGATTTCATCATTGGATTAGAAAAATCGGTTGGCCCAAGTCCTGTGTTCACTGGTTAGGTAGGATATAACTGTGCAGACCTTTATCTGTTCTAAATGATAGGTCCGGGGGTTTATGGAGAAAAGAAGTAGGCATGCATTTTTGAAACCTCTGAAATCTGACCTCTTTCCTGAAAACACCACTGGAGGATTAATTTGTGGTTCAGGAGGGTCTAGAGTTCTAGGTGTTGTTATTTCTTTATATACATTCTTTAGAGCATTGTTTTCTGCCTGTAAGTCTGTGAGTGCTCTTGCAAGATAATCAACCTTCTGGTTTAGTGTCTCAAACTCAGTTTTAATGGCCTGAGGGTCCATTTTGTTTTATTTTTAAGGCTTGATTATTATGTAAGATATGTATGCTTGGTTAAAGGGTTTGTGTAGCTGGTTCTTAATACCAAGAGATAAATATAATCACTTAGCAGAATAAGTACCAGCATTTAATCAAGAGATCACTCACAAAATTTACTAGGTGCCTTTATGTTTAAATTCAGTAATGTAGATGAGTAAGACTGAATATAATAACTTACACTTTAAGAATTTCGGCAAGTTATTACCCTCCAAATAAAATAGCTAGGTCATATAAATGAGTTCTTTAGCATAATCGTAAGGAAAGCTTAATGTAACACTTTGTTTAAAGTAGCATTTCTAGTACAGGAATCGGCAACAATTTGTATCAAAAAATAAGTTGTAACAATACTTGCATTAGAGTTTGTTCAGGTAGCGTTGCAGCATGTCACGCTGTAATGGCGGATTGATCCGTAACCACTTCCTGTGTACTGACAGGCAAAGTAGCGATTCTGTCTAAGCAGAGATGGGAGTTCAGCAGTTTGGGTGAGAGCGGTATTGTACCTTGCTTGTTGAGTGACTCCGTGCAGACTGTGGAGATGATGTAACAGCAGTGGCTGTGCGTATCAGATTTTCCTCCGTGGAGCTGTGTTGGGAAGTGCAACGGCACTGACGTGAGAGACTGACAGGTGAGTTTGCAGAGTAGATCCTAGAACCGCTGAAAAGTGAAACGATGAGATAACAAGGCTTGGCAAAAGTAATCTTGGCTCGAATTTCTGCAGAGAGAGTAAAGTTCAATTATTCCTCTGATAAATGAGAAACACGATATGCAGTAAGTGACTTGATCACAATGAAAAGATTTCCAATAGAAAAACAAAATAATCAAGCAAAGTTCTGTTCAGGAAGTGAGGTTTTATAGGCAGGTAGATAGTGGGAGTGGAATGTCTTAAAGGGACATTACAGATCTCCCCTCTCAATGCATCCGCTCCGAGGATGCAGGTTTAGTAGGATAACGTTTGTGGAAGGCTTCCAAAAGTCGGGTAGCATGTACATGGGACCTGGGTACCCAGGAATCCTCCTCAGGACCATAACCCCTCCAACGGACGAGGTACTCCAATCGTCCACGAAATGTCCGCGAGTCCAGTATGGACTCTAACTCATATTCTTCATGGTCCTCTAATTGAATAGGTGGAGGTGATTCTTTCGGTCTATCCCTAAAGGTCCTGGGAACAAATGTTTTAGAAGCGCCACATGGAATGTGGGATGAATTTTATATCTCTTAGGTAGATCCAGAGTCACAAAAGTTGGATTAAGTATTCTTTTAATTGGGAATGGCCCAATAAACTGGTTTGCCAACTTTCTTTAGGGGACTGATAGATTTAAGTACTTCGTGGATAACCATACCAAATCACCCAATTTGTAATTGGGACTAACTCTGTGTCTCAGATCATAATAATACTTTTGCGAGGTTTTGGCAGACTTTAGATGTTCCTTTAAAAGGATCAGAGATTCCTGAAGATTGGTGAGATATGAAGAGGCTGCTGGTGAATCAGAACTGACACGTGAGATCGAGATGATATCCATAGGAGGCAAAGAACGGAGTTAATTTGGTTGAAGTTGATACTGAGTTATTGTATGAGTATTCGGCTAACGGAAGTAGAGAAAACCAGTTATCCTGCAAATGGGTGATATAACATCGTAAATATTGTTCTAAAATCCCGTTAACCCTTTCGGTAAGACCATTAGTCTGGGGGTGATAAGATGTTGTTAATCTAGGTCGTATATGTAATGCAGTACAAAGGGCCTTCCAGAAGTGTGAAGTAAAACGGTCAGTTATGATGGATTGTGGCATTCCATGAAGACGTCCTATATGTTTTATAACAGCGTCTGCGGTTTCGGTTGCAGTTGGTAAGGAAGTTAAGGGAACAAAATGAGCCAATTTCGTGAGATGGTCGACCACTACCATAATTGTGTTATGGTTTTGGGATGATGGCAATTCGACTATAAAATCCATAGAGATTATTGTCCAAGGAATATCTGGAATTGGTAGTGGTGTAAGTAATCCAATCAGCTTAAATTTCTCTGTTTTATTCCTAGCACACACTGTACAAGATGTAATATACTCTTGAATGGAATCTGCCATCTTGGGCCACCAAAAATATCTTCAAATTGCTTCTTTAGTCTTATATATGCCTTGGTGTCCAGAGAGAGTGGTGTCATGATACTGTTGCAAAATGTAATTCCTAAGTTGTGAGGGAATATAAAGTTTGTCATGGTACAAGTGGAGACCTGTGTTATCTTTTATTAACTGTGGTATATTAGGTATGTTGTCAGTTTGAAGAGCTTTAATAATATCGTTTTCAAATGTTGTGAGATTACCTATGACTTTATGAGGTGGTATGAGACACATAGTATGTTCTGTTTTCTGACTTTGTTCATGTATGCGGGAAAGGGCATCTGCTCTTGAATTTAAATTTCCTGGTCTGTAAGTTATTACAAAATTAAACCTATCAAGGAATAATGTCCATCTGACCTGTTGTGAGGATAGGGTTTTATTTTGACGTAAATATTGGAGATTTTTATGATCAGTGTATATTATAAACGGTCTGTTTGTACATTCTAGAATATGTCTCCATACTTCTAATGCAGTCTTAATGGCCAATAACTCTTTATCGCCTATTGTATAATTTTTTTCTGCAGGTTGTAACATTCTTGAATAATAAGCAACAGGGTGTTGTGTTCCGTCTTTACTAGTTCTTTGGGAAAGGATTGCACCAATCTCAATGTCAGAGGCATCTGTTTCTACTATAAACTCGCATGTGTGATCAGGGATAGACAGTATATGTGCTGTTAAGAATTTTTCTTTTAGAAGAGTGAAAGATTCTTCAGCTTCAGTAGACCATATGTACTTAGTATTGTTTTTAGTTAAATTAGTCAAAGGTTTAACAACAGTATAAAAGTTTTGTATAAATTTGCGATAAAAATTGGTAAAACCCAAAAATCATTGCAAAGATCTCACGGTTTTAGGTCGTGGCCAATCTTTTATTGCAGATAACTTTTCTGGATCCATTTGAATCCTATCTGGTGTGACAATATACCCAAGGAATTTTATCTCATGTACGTGGAATAAGCACTTCTCTAGTTTAGCGAACAATCTATGTTCACGTAAGAGTGTCAATACCTACCTAACATGTTTTATGTGTTCAGATGTGGTTCTGGAATAAATCAATATATCATCTAAGTATATTATTACACATATGTCGATGAGGTCTTTGAATATTTTGTTTATGAAGTATTGGAAGGTTGCTGGGGCATTACACAGGCCAAAAGGCATGACCTTATATTCGAATAGCCCGTAACGGGTTCTGAAAGCAGTCTTCCACTCATCCCCATCCTTAATCCTGATCAAATTATACACCCCCTTGAGGTCTAATTTGGTGAATATAATTGCACCATTAAGACGTTCCAGAAGTTCAGGGATGAGTGGAAGTGGATAGCGATTTTATATGGTTACTGCATTTAGAGCTCTATAGTCGATGATGGGCCTAAGTGACTGATCTTTGTTTTTTACAAAAAATATCTCTGCTGCTGCAGGAGATACTGAGGGTACTATGAAGCCTTTCCTAAGATTATCGTCTAAATAGTCTCTAAGGTACTGTAATTCCTGTTGTGAAAAGTTGGTATATTTTGCCAAACGGAGCAACTGAACCTGGAATTAAATCAATTGGACAATCATATGTCCTATGGGGTAGTAAAGTATCAGCCTCCTTAATATCAAATACATCACATGAATCCTGGTATTCTGGGGGTATGGTGGTCTGTAGAGTGCCTATAGTCTGTTGTGGAAAACATGTGGTTTTACAAAATTGTGAAGTGAAATGGATCTTGGAGTCTTCCCAATTGATACTAGGGTTATGTTTAACCAACCAGGGTAAACCTAAAATGACAGTATGTATGGCTGTAGGTATGATGTCAAAAGTTTGAAATTCTACATGTCCATCTATTGTGTGTGTCATTAGTGGAACAGTATGGTGTGTTACTGGTCCGTTATGAATTAAAGACCCATCTATCACCTTAATAAAAAGAGGGTTTTGCTTTGAAACATTAGGTATTTTATTATTGCTAATGAATGAGGCATCCATAAAACAACCATATGCTCCAGAGTCTATTATTGCTTCAGTATTGACCTGATGTCGATCCCACTGCAAAGATAGAAATACAGTGAGTGCATGGTTGTTTTTCTGCAGGGATACAGTATAGATGTAGGATGGCTTACCCTTCTTTGTTCGTTGCAATATGGGACAGGTAGCCACAGAGTGATCCTTACTGGTGCAGTAAAGACATAGATTAGAGATGCGTCTCTTAGCTTTTTCCTCTGGTGTGAGGGGAGCCTTAATGACGCCAATCTCCATAGGTACGGTTACTGGTGTGCTTCTGTCAATGTAGATAGCTGTAGGTCTTTTATGTGTAAAGTCAGTAGTCAGTCTCTCAGTGCGGCGTTCCCTTAGTCTACGGTCTAGGGTGGTTGTCAGCTTGATAAGACCATTTAGGGTCTCAAGCAAATCTACCCTAGAAATCTCATCTTTTAGGGTGTCATTGAGCCCAAGCCTGAACTGATTTCTTAACGTGATGTCATTCCACAATGTGTCTGTGGCCCACATCTGATACTCTGTGACGTAGTCCTCTACACGACGTTTTCCTTGCCTCAATGCTCTAAGTTTCGTTTCTGCATTCATTTGTGTATTGGCATCTTCATAAAGAGAAGCCATTGAGGCAAAGAATGCATCAAGTGAGTTAAGATTTCATCATTGGATTAGAAAAATCGGTTGGCCCAAGTCCTGTGTTCACTGGTTAGGTAGGATATAACTGTGCAGACCTTTATCTGTTCTAAATGATAGGTCCGGGGGTTTATGGAGAAAAGAAGTAGGCATGCATTTTTGAAACCTCTGAAATCTGACCTCTTTCCTGAAAACACCACTGGAGGATTAATTTGTGGTTCAGGAGGGTCTAGAGTTCTAGGTGTTGTTATTTCTTTATATACATTCTTTAGAGCATTGTTTTCTGCCTGTAAGTCTGTGAGTGCTCTTGCAAGATAATCAACCTTCTGGTTTAGTGTCTCAAACTCAGTTTTAATGGCCTGAGGGTCCATTTTGTTTTATTTTTAAGGCTTGATTATTATGTAAGATATGTATGCTTGGTTAAAGGGTTTGTGTAGCTGGTTCTTAATACCAAGAGATAAATATAATCACTTAGCAGAATAAGTACCAGCATTTAATCAAGAGATCACTCACAAAATTTACTAGGTGCCTTTATGTTTAAATTCAGTAATGTAGATGAGTAAGACTGAATATAATAACTTACACTTTAAGAATTTCGGCAAGTTATTACCCTCCAAATAAAATAGCTAGGTCATATAAATGAGTTCTTTAGCATAATCGTAAGGAAAGCTTAATGTAACACTTTGTTTAAAGTAGCATTTCTAGTACAGGAATCGGCAACAATTTGTATCAAAAAATAAGTTGTAACAATACTTGCATTAGAGTTTGTTCAGGTAGCGTTGCAGCATGTCACGCTGTAATGGCGGATTGATCCGTAACCACTTCCTGTGTACTGACAGGCAAAGTAGCGATTCTGTCTAAGCAGAGATGGGAGTTCAGCAGTTTGGGTGAGAGCGGTATTGTACCTTGCTTGTTGAGTGACTCCGTGCAGACTGTGGAGATGATGTAACAGCAGTGGCTGTGCGTATCAGATTTTCCTCCGTGGAGCTGTGTTGGGAAGTGCAACGGCACTGACGTGAGAGACTGACAGGTGAGTTTGCAGAGTAGATCCTAGAACCGCTGAAAAGTGAAACGATGAGATAACAAGGCTTGGCAAAAGTAATCTTGGCTCGAATTTCTGCAGAGAGAGTAAAGTTCAATTATTCCTCTGATAAATGAGAAACACGATATGCAGTAAGTGACTTGATCACAATGAATAGATTTCCAAGAGAACATCAAAATAATCAAGCAAAGTTCTGTTCAGGAAGTGAGGTTTTATAGGCAGGTAGATAGTGGGAGTGGAATGTCTTAAAGGGACATTACAGAGATACTCTCTACAATAAGAACAATGGAGGAAGCGGTTTACTTAAATAGAGGGCTCATAGACTTACACGCTGACATTTGGTCCGTATGGGACACACTTCCACAATACTCGCAGGCTACTGTCTGAAAGTGTAGTTAGACCTGCTGCTGGACCCTCACACCCCCCCCCCTTTTCCCCATTACTCTCCCTCTATTTTTCTAGTTCTTCCCCATTCTCTTTCTCTTCAATTTCCTTTCTCTTACTACTGCTCTATTGTTCAAGCAGGTTTTTATATAGCTTTAAAAATTGTGCTGTGGACCACTTGATGCTGGACAGTGTTTGTTCTAACATACAAGAAACAAGGTTGTACTACACAAGTTAGACACCGTGTGAGGGCTTGCTAGCATATAAACGTAGGATATTCAATGCACTATATGCTGATTACTGTCTGAGATGTATAGAATTTACCTAACTGTATCCTACCAAAGTTTTCATGTGTGTGATGTAACCTCAATAAAAATAAAATATTAAAAAAAAAGAAAAAAAATCTCAAATATTGTGGCTACATAAGAATGCAAATAGTAAAAAATATGTATTTGAAGACGTTAAAGACTATATGACCTAACTGGGAATAAACATCTCAAATAACCCCCATATTATATATGATTTAAACTTTCCCACATTAATAAAAAAAATAGAGTTTATATAGTTAAGATGTCTATTTTACCCAGACTACTTTATTCTATACATACCATTAAGAATAGATCTTAAACTATTGAACAAAGCAATTAGGAATGTTGTCTGGAAACAGAATAAATCAAGGGTCACTATTCCCAAATTACAAATTCCAGTAAATAAAACGGGATGGAGTTTTCCAAATATAAAGTACTGTAACTGGGCAGCATTAGCAAGATACAATCTTGAATGGATTACTGGCATGGAAAAATACACTAACATGAATTTAAAAAAAAAAAATTGACTTATTGTATAGCAATATCTTATTTGCCTCATGACAATATAGGGGAGATTCCAAAAAATATAAAAAGTCATATTGTATTCCGTTATTGTCTTACAACGTGGAAGGGTATAAATAAACCTCTCAATATAAATTACACATTTTCACGATATATCCCAATAGTGGGGAATCCTAAGATTCCAATGTGAAATAATTTTTCCTTCAAGAACTGGAATAGATATTGAATAAATAGAATAGGTTATCTATGTAAAGATCACAATAATAATATATACTCGCGCCAAGAGATCCATAACAAGTATGATGTAAAAAATAAAAATTATTTTCATTATATTCAGATTGAATCATATATCAAAAAAGTGTTTCGAGAATAACCAGGTATCAATAGAAAAAACACAATCGTAAAATTGTGTGAAAACTATGAAAACTGGAAATATAAGATTACTAACATTTATAATAAAATTATTGATAAGTTAACTGAGGAAAATCTCATGAAAACAATAAATATATGGCAACAAATCTTAGGAACACACATCACTTTGGAACAATTATGTAACAGTATAAGAATAGTTAGACAAACCACAATGGCAAGCAAGCTGAGAGAATATCAGACTAGATTAATTCATAATGACTATTTAACAGCAACAAATAAGAGTAAATTGAAAAAGGATTGTTCCCCTATATGTCCAAAATGCTCCTTTAAATCACCAAATTTCTCCTATTATTTTGGGGATTGCCCAAAAATTCACCAGTTTTGGGCACAAATCTCATTTTGACTATCCAGTACACTCAAAGTGAATTACCAATTAAACAAACAAGATATATTCCTATTACAAATATCAAAACCAATTTAAAAACAAAGAAAGACATTTATAATAATGGTAATACTACTAGCAAGGAGGATAATTACAAAACTATTGATTAATAAAAAAAATCCAACTATTACTTTACTCAAGAAAACAATATGGCAACAAATGATAACAAAGAAATATTACACTTTATCGGACCCTATAGGGAGAACACAATCTTTTTTGAATAAATGAGAACAATATATTAAAACAATGAAAGAAGCAATACAAAAAATGATATATAAAGGGATAAAAATAAATGCATGATTTATAAGGCTGGTGAGAATAAGCATATACAAATCTATATACGTATATGTTATGACTCCAGGTTGCCATGACACTGTTTTGCTGCCAGATTGCTCCGTCTCGCGTCACCTGTGATGCATCCGCGTTTCCCATGACACCTCTTGTCACCCGTGATGCATAGCGTCGCCCGTGACGCATCGCATCGCCCGTGACACATCATGCCACCTGTGATGCATCTCGTCACCTTTGGCACACTTTTCCCTTTAAATGCCATTCAGTTTCTTTGTCTCATTGCCCTAGTATTGAGTGTATTTCGTGGCTGTGCCTTGAACTATATTTTTGGATATCAAATTTCGGCTTGTGACCTGGACCTCCTTTTGACCATTCTTCTGCCTGCTGATTCCACTCTGTTGCCTGATTGGTTCTGACCTTGGATTTCCCTGACTAAGCTTTTGGACTCTGATTCTGTTTCCAGTTACTGGTTTGACCTCTGGCCTGCCGACTCTGCCTTGACTTTTCCAGTCATTTCCTGGTTTATTGCTCCTGGATTTGCTCCTGGTGCTCATCCTATCCCCTCCTGGGTCCTAACGCTACTATCCCAAAGATTTTTCGTTATCACTCCACTTGACGCCGGGATAACAAGGCTACTGGCCAAGTTTGGTTTGATAGCAAAATATCTGAAGGGTTCTAACAATATACCAAATAGACTAGTCAATATTAGTAATAGAGAGGTAGTTATATTCGGCTTTTATAATGGATTTTTGACAATTAATATTTTAATTTATTCAAATGTATTACTTATAACTGTGTATGACATGTCAGGCAATCTAACAATGTATCCAAATGTCGTATAGTGTACTTCTTTTATCTTTTATATTTTATTTTATTTTGTATGTCAAACTAAAAAAGAAATACAAATAAAAAAAAAACAATGTCTAAACTGCAATTAAACTTCTTGCGATTTATGTAATAACATGTATAATTTGTCATTTGAAATTTGTGGTTCTCGCCACACAATATGTGGGCTCACATATCAGAGAGCATTTCTCCACTATTACAACTGGTAAATCCACTACTCCTCTGGTTACACACTTTGTAAGAAGACACAACAAAAGTATAGAATCTCTTAGATGGCAGGCAATAGATCAGGTAAACAACCCCAAAAGAGGAGGTGACAGAATTAAATTGCTTGGTAAATAAGAGATGTACTGGATTATCAAACTGGACACACCATGCCAAAAGGTTTAAATTCAGAATATGATCTGATTAACTATTGGCAGTAGAACTGTAGACTGTTTAATGGCTACTCTATTGCCACTCCATATTTCTGTAGCCAATTATTTTCATTCATTTATTTATTTACTTAGTTTAATGGTTACTAATGTACATATACATAAATCCAAACTTACCTTCATTTGAAATAATTCTAAAGAATTTCACTTATTTAAAAATAACAAAAAATGTTCAATCATTTGAGTACTTTTATTAGCTAACAGGTTAGCATAGTGGTTAAGAAGTCAACCAAGGTAGTACTTTCATCATATGGTTTCCTTTTCTGAGCCATTTGTAAACTGGAAAGAAATTTAAATAATTAATTAATTTTTATGTGATTCATTTCATCGATGTATGATATGATATTGTGTCTCTCCATCTTGTTTATCCAGTGAAACACACTCTCTTTGCAGCAAGTGTATTAATATATGATTTAGAAATGAAGATTAATGCTTGGAAATTATGTTATATAAATATTCTGTAAGCATTTGTTTCTACTTCATTTTGTTTTATTTTAATTTATATATATATATATATTTTCTGATCGCAATTTGAGGTTTAGATGAAACAAATTTTCTCTGAATGGAGTATGCATATACTTGCTTTAAATAATGATATAACTAAAGCCGATTCTGTGGTGTGGTCTAATTACAATCCCCTAAATAATGATACAATTAACTATCGGCTAGATTACGAGTTTTGCCACCGCTCTCCTCCCTATAGCACTGCTATTACAGGTTTTAAAAAACCCAGCGTTAGCAGGCAATATGGCAGCATTGAGCTCCATTGAGCTCCATACCGCACCCAAATACCAGCGCTGCTTTGAGCTGCTTTGACGTGCTTGTGCACGATTTCCCCATAGACATCAATGGGGAGAGCCGGCTAAAAAAAAGCCTAACACCTGCAATAAAGGAGCGTAAAGCTCCGTAATGCAGCCCCATTGATTCCTATGGGGAAAGAAAATGTATGTTTACACCTAACAACCAAACATAAACCCAGAGTCTAAACACTCCCTTGGCATTAGAGGGGGTAATCTAGAAAATTCACTACTAAAAGCAGAATGCCGTTGGATACATCTACTCAATACTGTACATCCACATGGATTAAATGAATTTAACAATTACAATGTTCATTTATAAAAAGTTTTTTTCCCCAAAAAAGCTTTTCCCTAAATCCACTATTCTCATAATAAGTTAATAAAAACACAACTTATGTATACACTAGCTCTTCACTAAGTTTCATGAGCGATTAATAATGCTATCACACTCTGGTATTTACAAATCATATATTTATTTAATATAATTTTCATTTTTTAGCTAATAAGTCACCTCACTAAACATTATTCTACACAATTATCAATTAATTTTTCACTTTACACAGTGTAGCAAGATTTTTTATTTCTACATATTATTTGAACATACGATCTAATACACTTTTTCTGGAATTTAATAAATGGTCACCCACACTTTTTTTTACTTTTTGCGAGCACCACATCCCCTTTATTATTCATGTTTGTTTGTTGTTCACATTTTTCCACAACACTATATTATATTTACAGCATCCAGTTCTTTTAATTCTATGGTGGATTTATTGATCCTGTATACTCGAGGAATTCTTCAATCACAGTGCGTCTATTGTATATGGTACTTAAAATATGGTACAGCACAGCAAACTTCTTCAAATTGTGAACTTTTAGTTTGACCAATATAACAGTGATATATTGTTTAAAACCTTGGACAACTAATGGTAGATATTCAATATCTCACTTTGTTTGAATTATTATTTGTTGTCCATTCTAGTATCGATATAAATAAGCTTCACAAATTAACCTATAGTATAGTGTAAAATCAAGTAGATATAGATGATTTAGATGCCATATCTATGAAACGACTAGCAGCATTCTACTGATATAATTTATCACAAACAGAGACATACTTCACAAGTATCACACTTCGATGCAAATAATAAAGCGCACTTAATACTTTATATTTCTCTCTCGATGCGTGATTATATGTATCTGACAGATACACTAACTCTTGCCCTTTAAAAAAAAAAAAATTTCTGACAATTCAGCTCGCAAATGAGAATCTATCAGCTCTCTAAGGAAATGTGCTTTTCGAACTTCCATTTGTCACACTGCAAATACTGACCAATGAGAAGCCACATAGCGTCATCTTGGTGAACCAATCAGAATACGTAGGCGGGTTTTTGATTCCAACATAACCCGCTCCGTCCGGCCGGCGCGTACCCCTCTGAGGAAGCGTAATGTGAAACGCGCGTCAGGGGCACGAACACGGGGTTATTGAACCTCTATTTTTTAATTTGCTGACTCAGCCTTAGCACTCTTAATATATGCAGAATATTTATAGACAGTTAAAAGTAATCAGGTCTCCGCTATAGAAGAGACCTTTTGGTAATTTAGTCCTTATTTACTACTAAACTTTGTTAGTTGTCTGTAATGGGATATTTCTAAGCATTTCTGTGGTATTTCTCCTGCGGATAGTAGGGGTCAGATTTCAATACTCATAAGCTTACGTTATCAAAGCGGTTTAACTGCACAGTATTCAGACTAGCTGACAAAGCACTACTATGCGATGTGCTTAAAAATTGCGGCAACGCTTGTTAGTTTGTAGCAAATAATATCCATTTATGCTATTCTATTTCAATATATTCACCCCGAGCAGCAGGTTACACACAGCAACTGCTATACCGGTGATCTAATAAGAGGCATTCACCATATTTTATCTTTGAATCCAAGGCTTATACCTTATATCTATGGGCCCTATATACTGACAACTTAACTATTACCAGCAACAATACTGGGAATAATTATAGTGTAACCCTCACTTAGTTTGGGAATAAAACACTTAGATATTTAAGGACGTGCAGGGACAGCTAATTAATGCACTAATACCCAGCACGTCAAATTATATAGTGTTTTTGCCTATCTTACTTTGTGCAGACTTGCCTTTAAGGAGGACTAACTAATTGAGCAGTCATTTTTTCTTGCTGTCTATAGCCTATCATATACTACCAGGGATCAATATTATAATACTATAACAGTCAAGATCCCTTGTTAGTTATTAAATTTGAGCTTTAGAGTGCTATTTGATATACCAATTATATTACCTGAGTTCCAGCTAGTTTTAATTGTATGTGTGTGTGTGCATGTGTATGAGTCCAGTCGGACTTTTAAATATTTTTCACCAATAAAGTTATTTAGTACAAATGAGCATGTTTGGATGATTTTGATCCTTATATTTACTTATCCTTTATTTGTCTGACCTTTATCTACAGTGGGTCGAGTCATTATATAATCCAGTAACCTGCAGTCTTTCTTTTTTTGTGCTGCAAATTTCTCTGCACACATATTTGTACATTTCTAAACACCCCTAATCTGCTGCCCCTGACATTGCCGCCTCCTATATTTACACTTATTAACCTCTAATCATCCGCCCCAACATCACCGACACCTACATTACACTTATTAACCCCTAATCTGCCGCCCCTGACATCGCCACCACCTACCTACACTTATTAACCCCTAATCTGCTGCACCTAATATCGCTGCCACCTACATTACACTTATTAACCCCTAATCTGCCGCCCCCAATGTCGTCGCTACCTACCTACACTTATTAACCCTTAATCTGCGGACCCCAACGTCGCCACCACTATACTAAAGTTATTAATCCCTAAACCTAAATCTAACCCTAACATAACCCAATCCCTAACACCCACTAACTTTAATATAATTAAAATAAATCTAAATAAAAATTACTATCATTAACTAAATAATCCCTATTTAAAACTAAATACTTAACTATAAAATAACCCCTAAGCTAGCTACAATATAACTAATAGTTACATTGCAGCTAGCTTAGGTTTTATTTTTATTTCACAGACAAGTTTGTATTTATTTTAACTAGGTAGACTAGTTACTAAATAGTTATTAAATATTTACTAGCTACCTAGTTAAAATAAATACAAATTTACCTGTAAAATAAAACCTAACCTGTCTTACACTAAAACCTAACCTTACACTACAATTAAATAAATTACATTAATTAAATACAAATAACTAAATTACAAAAACAAACACTAAATTACATAAAATAAAAAAGAAATTATCAAATATTTAAACTAATTACACCTAATCTAATAGCCCTATCAAAATTAAAAAAACAAACAAAAAAAAAAAAAACCCTAGCCTAAACTAAACTGACAATAGCAATTAAAAGGGCCTTTTGCGAGCATTGTCCTAAAGAAATTAGCTCTTTTACCTGTAAAAAAAAATACAAACAACCCCCCAACACCTAAGCTCCCCATTGCCCTGAAAAGGGCATTTAGCTCTTTTTCAACCCAAACCCTAAGCTAAAAATAAAACCCACCCAATAAACCCTTAAAAAACCTAACACTAACCCCCAAAGATCCACTTACAATTTTTGAAGACCGGACATCCATCCTCAACGAAGCCAGGAGAAGTCTTCATCCAAGCGGCAAGAAGTCCTCAACGAAGCCGGGAGAAGTCTTCATCCAAGCAGCAAGAAGTGGTCCTCCAGGCAGGCAGAAGTCTTCATCCAGACGGCATCTTCTATCTTCATCCTTCCGATGTGGAGCGGCTACCTCTTCAAGGCATCCGGCGTGGACTTTCCTCTTCTTTTGACGGCTACTGAAGAATGAAGGTTCCTTTAAGGGATGTCATCCAAGATGGTGTCCCTTGAATTCCGATTGGCTGATAGAATTCAACAGCCAATCGGAATTAAAGTTGAAAAAATCCTATTGGCTAATCCAATCAGCCAATAGGATTGAGCTTGCATTCTATTGGCTGTTCCAATCAGCCAATAGAATGCAAGCTCAATCCTATTGGATGATTGGATCAGCCAATAGGATTGAAGCTCAATCCTATTGGCTGAGTGCATCAGCAAATAGGATTTTTTCAACTTTAATTCCGATTGGCTGATAGAATTCTATTAGCCAATCGGAATTCAAGGGACGCCATCTTGGATGATGACCCTTAAAGGAACCTTCATTCTTCAGTAGCCATCAAAAGAAGAGGATGTTCTGCGCCGGATGTCTTGAAGATGGAGTTGCTCCTTGTCGGAAGGATGAAGATAGAAGATGTTGTCTGGATGAAGACTTCTGCCCGCCTGGAGAACCACTTCTTGCCGCTTGGATGAAGACTTCTCCTGGCTTTGTTGAGGACTTCTTGCCGCTTGGATGAAGACTTCTCCCGGCTTCGTTGAGGATGGATGTCCGGTCTTCAAAAACTGTAAGTGGATTTTCGAGGGTTAGTGTTAGGTTTTTTTAAGGGTTTATTGGGTGGGTTTTATTTTTAGCTTAGGGTTTGGGCTGAAAAAGAGCTAAAAGCCCTTTCAAGGGCAATGCCCATTCAAATGCCCTTTTCAGGGCAATGGGGAGCTTAGGTTTTTTAGATAGGATTTTATTTGGGGGGTTTGGTTGTGTGGGTGGTGGGTTTTACTGTTAGGGGGTTGTTTGTATTTTTTTTTTTTTACAGGTAAAAGAGCTGATTTCTTTGGGGCAATGCCCCGCAAAAGGCCCTTTTAATGGCTATTGGCAGTTTAGTTTAGGCTAGGGTTTTTTTAATTTTAGGGGGGCTTTTTTATTTTAATAGGGCTATTAGATTAGTTGTAATTAGTTTAAATATTTGATAATTTCTTTTTTATTTTGTGTAATTTAGTGTTTGTTTGTTTTTGTAATTTAGTTAATTGTATTTAATTAATGTAATTTAATTGTAGTGTAAGGTTAGGTGCTAGTGTAAGACAGGTTAGGTTTTACTTTACAGGTAAATTTGTATTTATTTTAACTAGGTAGCTAGTAAATAGTTAATAACTATTTAGTAACTAGTCTACCTAGTTAAAATAAATACAATCTTGCCTGTGAATTAAAAATAAAACATAAGCTAGATACAATGTAACTATTAGTTATATTGTAGCTAGCTTAGGTTTTATTTTACAGGTAAGTATTTATTTAATTTTAAATAGGAATAATTTAGGTAGTAATTGTAATTTTTATTTTGAATAATTTAAATTATGTTAAAGTTAGTGGGTGTTAGGGTTAGACTTAGGGTTAGGTTTAGGGGTTAATAACTTTAGTATAGTGGCGGCGATTTTGGGGGCAGTAGATTAGGGGTTAATAACAGTAATGTAGGTTGAGGCAATGTTAGGGACAGCAGATTGGGGTTAATAATATTTAACTAGTGTTTGCGATGCGGGAGTACGGCGGTTTAGGGGTTAATATGTTTATTATAGTGGCGGTGATGTCGGGAGCGGCAGATTAGGGGTTAATCATTTTATTTTAGTGTTTGCAATGCGGGGGGGGCCTTGGTTTAGGGGTTAATAGGTAGTTTATGGGTATTAGTGTACTTTGTAACACTTTAGTTATGAGTTTTATGGTACAGCTCTGTAACATAAAAGCCATAACTACTGACTTTCAGTTTACGGTACAGATCTTGTCGTTATAGGCTGTACCGCTCACTTTTTGGCCGGACAGGCAAACTCGTAATACCGGCGCTATGGAAGTCCCATTGAAAAAGGACTTTTTGAAAGCTGCGGTAGTTACGTTGCGTTATGGCAAAAAAAGTGTGCGGTACAGATATACCTGCAAGACTCGTAATACCAGTGGTAGTGAAAAAGAGCCATAACACTGCTTTTTCACCATAACGCAAAACTCGTAATCTAGCCGTATGTTTATGGACAGCTGAGTAATTTATGTATTGACCAATAGTAGAACAGTAGGGGTTTTAAATTACTTGAGAATATGGTGTATCCCAAACAGCTCTGTCCTGAGGTTATATTCACCCGCTGTTGGATCCTGAAGCATAGTAAAGATTTTGCTCCATGTTCCTGCAGAGCTGGTTAACCCCTTTGCTACCAGGACTTTCAGAGAAGAATTTGCCCAAAATAGAATTTTTAGCATTTTTGCTTTCACTCAACTGAACAGAAATCCTGTTGTTGTTTTTGTATTTAACTGTCAAAACTATTTTTTTTTTTAAGTAGACAACCCAAGGTTTTAATCTAGTCCCCATTTTGGTATATTTCATGCCACATTTAATTGCCAAATGCGATCATATAAAAAAATGTGTTAAATTTTTCGCAAACTTTTAGTTTCTCATTAAAGTTATTTAAATACTGCTTGCTCAGAAATAGCAGAGATACATGGCTTTGCCATTGCTGTTTGGTAATTAGAATGCCTCTAAATGTAGCTGTGCACCACACTTCTATTATTCCCGGAAACAAAGGGGTTAATCATGTAGCTTGTAAGGTTAATTTTAGCTTTAGTGTAGAGATTACCCTCCCACCTGACACCTCTTACCCCCGATCCCTTCCTGATCTCTCCCAAACAGCTTTCTTCCCTTCCTCAATCCCCCACAGGTCACCACCCTCTTAGGTACTGGCAGGCAGTCTGCCAGTATGCAGTTTAGTTTTTTTTTAATTATTATTTTATTTTATATTTATTTTTTCTGCAGCGTAGTGATCCTCCTCAACCCTTCCACCTCCCTGATCCCTTCAAATAGCTCTCTAACCCTCCCCCTCCCACTACTTGCAGCCATCTTTAGTATTGGCAGCTGTCTGCAGCTGTCTGCAGTATCTACAAAATACCTATATATTTATTTATTTTTATAATTTTCTGTATTGTAGTGGTCCTCCAGCTCTCTCTTTATCTCCCCCGTTCTTTATCCACCATTCGAACAATCCTTTGTTGCAATCTTTAATACATTTTTCTATTTCCTCCATCTCCAGGAAGATTAGCTATAGTGGGCTGTAAACTTCTTGACAATGTTGCACACAGTGGACACAGGAACATTAAGATCGCTGAAGATAAACTTGTAACCTTGAGATTGTCCATGCTTTTCCACAATTTATGTTCTCAAATCCTCAGACAATTCTTTGCTGCTCTTTCTCTTCTCCGTGCTCAGTGTGGCACACAGACACACAACAGAAAGGTTGAGTACATTTTTCACCATTTTAACTGGCTGCCGGTGTGATTTCTATATTGTCAGCACATACAGCACATTGATATAGGTGCATTTAATTACAAATTACAGGAGCATCACAAACTTAAAATGCAATTATTTGTTACAATTTTGAGAAGGGTGCCAATAATTTTGTCCAGTCTATTTTTGGAGTTTTGCGTAGAATGTTCCAGATTTGGCTTTTTTTCTCCACTTTTTGTGTCATACCAATACAAACAAAAGAAATAAACACGAGAATGCCTAAACATTTGCAATTGTAACAATTTTCTGGGCTAAGTGGTGCATTATCTGACAGAAATGCAGGGGTGCGAATATTTTTGGCCATGACTGTTTGTCTATGTGTGTATATATAATGCCCAGATTACAAGTGGTGCGCTAACAGTTGTGCAAGAGCAATATTGGGTTTATCGCTCGTGCATTGGAATTAGCTTGTGTATTGAAAGTTGAAAGTAAACACGTTTGCTCATGCACAGTTTAGTTTAACCAGTGTCGGGTTAGCTCTGGTTAACTGTTACACATGAATAAAAAGTGTCACAAAAAAACATAAAAAATACATTGTACAGTACAGTTACACTCTTATTAACACTGTGTGATAAAAAATATTGAAAAAGTGCACAAAGATATGAGGTGTAAGAGAACAAAAAAGGCATGCAAAGTGCTTTAACATAGATATACATACATATACATGTCTAAATATGTATATATATGTATATATATATATATATATATACAGGGAGTGCAGAATTATTAGGCAAATGAGTATTTTGACCACATCATCCTCTTTATGCATGTTGTCTTACTCCAAGCTGTATAGGCTCAAAAGCCTACTACCAATTAAGCATATTAGGTGATGTGCATCTCTGTAATGAGAAGGGGTGTGGTGTAATGACATCGACACCCTATATCTGGTGTGCATAATTATTAGGCAACTTCCTTTCCTTTGGCAAAATGGGTCAAAAGAAGGACTTGACAGGCTCAGAAAAGTCAAAAATAGTGAGATATCTTGCAGAGGGATGCAGCACTCTTAAAATTGCAAAGCTTCTGAAGCGTGATCATCGAACAATCAAGCGTTTCATTCAAAATAGTCAACAGGGTCGCAAGAAGCGTGTGGAAAAACCAAGGCGCAAAATAACTGCCCATGAACTGAGAAAAGTCAAGCGTGCAGCTGCCAAGATGCCACTTGCCACCAGTTTGGCCATATTTCAGAGCTGCAACATCACTGGAGTGCCCAAAAGCACAAGGTGTGCAATACTCAGAGACATGGCCAAGGTAAGAAAGGGTGAAAGACGACCACCACTGAACAAGACACACAAGCTGAAACGTCAAGACTGGGCCAAGAAATATCTCAAGACTGATTTTTCTAAGGTTTTATGGACTGATGAAATGAGAGTGAGTCTTGATGGGCCAGATGGATGGGCCCGTGGCTGGATTGGTAAAGGGCAGAGAGCTCCAGTCCGACTCAGACGCCAGCAAGGTGGAGGTGGAGTACTGGTTTGGGCTGGTATCATCAAAGATGAGCTTGTGGGGCCTTTTCGGGTTGAGGATGGAGTCAAGCTCAACTCCCAGTCCTACTGCCAGTTTCTGGAAGACACCTTCTTCAAGCAGTGGTACCGGAAGAAGTCTGCATCCTTCAAGAAAAACATGATTTTCATGCAGGACAATGCTCCATCACACGCGTCCAAGTACTCCACAGCATGGCTGGCAAGAAAGGGTATAAAAGAAGAAAATCTAATGACATGGCCTCCTTGTTCACCTGATCTGAACCCCATTGAGAACCTGTGGTCCATCATCAAATGTGAGATTTACAAGGAGGGAAAACAGTACACCTCTCTGAACAGTGTCTGGGAGGCTGTGGTTGCTGCTGCACGCAATGTTGATGGTGAACAGATCAAAACACTGACAGAATCTATGGATGGCATGCTTTTGAGTGTCCTTGCAAAGAAAGGTGGCTATATTGGTCACTGATTTGTTTTTGTTTTGTTTTTGAATGTCAGAAATGTATATTTGTGAATGTTGAGATGTTATATTGGTTTCACTGGTAAAAATAAATAATTGAAATGGGTATATATTTGTTTTTTGTTAAGTTGCCTAATAATTATGCACAGTAATAGTCACCTGCACACACAGATATCCCCCTAAAATAGCTAAAACTAAAAACAAACTAAAAACTACTTCCAAAAATATTCAGCTTGATATTAATGAGTTTTTGGGGTTCATTGAGAACATGGTTGTTGTTCAATAATAAAATGAATCCTCAAAAATACAACTTGCCTAATAATTCTGCACTCCCTGTATATATAATATATATATATATATATATATATATATATATATATATATGTGTGTGTGTGTGTGTGTGTGTGTGTGTACATATGTATTTATGTATTTATATGTGTATATATGTATTTACAGACATATATACACTTATAAACACACAAATACATATGCATACATATATAGACATACAGTATATATAAGTGCATTGGTGCCCTTTGCTATCAAGAAGATGAAAACATGTTAAAGAATATTTATGCAATAATTATTTTTAATAAAGTATACATGAATGTATGTGTTTTACTGTATATTTACTGTACATATTTCACATTTCAGTTTTCTTCACTTACAGGATAATGTCATTTTATTGCTAAATACATATTTTTATAAAGGTAGAGAGAAGCAGCACTCCAAAAATCATGGTATAAAATCCAAAACTTTATTATTTAGGCTTAAAAACAGAATATGTTCAACACAGCACAGCACAATGCAAAGTAAAAAATGGAGAGGGGAGCTGAGTCCTAACATGTTTCGTGCTATGCAGCACTTACTCATAGGATAGCTCTCCACCTGTGCAGTGCACCTTTTAATGGTGTCCCAACCAATCACAATATGATACAATTAAAAGGTTTGACACACCCTCAAGAGTGAATCAAAAGGTATAGGGTGTGCACTGCAAAGGAGTAAAGAATCGTGTGACAAAAGAATGTACAAATTAATATTAAAAACAAACAAAGTGTGAGATGAAAAAACATATTAATACAAACTCTCAATGTTAAATGTCAGTAAATACATATAAAGATATGATCAAATGCACTTATCATATAAGTATATTAACCATAGAGAGTTTAGCTACACAATTCTAAAATAAGCCTCAAACATAAACTGGACCAAAGTTAATAAACAATTTTTAAATTCATCATTTAATTTACTACTTTATTTAATAGTTAGTTATCTTAAAGGACCATTGTTTTTATCTCAATGAGATGATGTACCATAAATGAATAAATGAATAAATAAATGCTCGCATAATGTTTAAATGTGGAATTCAATATACAGGGAGTGCAGAATTATTAGGCAAGTTGTATTTTTGAGGATTAATTTTATTATTGAACAACAACCATGTTCTCAATGAACCCAAAAAAAACTCATTAATATCAAAGCTGAATAGTTTTGGAAGTAGTTTTTAGTTTGTTTTTAGTTATAGCTATTTTAGGGGGATATCTGTGTGTGCAGGTGACTATTACTGTGCATAATTATTAGGCAACTTAACAAAAAACAAATATATACCCATTTCAATTATTTATTTTTACCAGTGAAACCAATATAACATCTCAACATTCACAAATATACATTTCTGACATTCAAAAACAAAACAAAAACAAATCAGTGACCAATATAGCCACCTTTCTTTGCAAGGACACTCAAAAGCCTGCCATCCATGGATTCTGTCAGTGTTTTGATCTGTTCACCATCAACATTGCATGCAGCAGCAACCACAGCCTCCCCAGACACTGTTCAGAGAGGTGTACTGTTTTCCCTCCTTGTAAATCTCACATTTGATGATGGACCACAGGTTCTCAATGGGGTTCAGATCAGGGTGAACAAGGAGGCCATGTCATTAGATTTTCTTCTTTTATACCCTTTCTTGCCAGCCACACTGTGGAGTACTTGGACGCGTGTGATGGAGCATTGTCCTGCATGAAAATCATGTTTTCTCTTGAAGGATGCAGACTTCTTCCTGTACCACTGCTTGAAGAAGGTGTCCTTCCAGAAACTGGCAGTAGGACTGGGAGTTGAGCTTGACTCCATCCTCAACCCGAAAAGGCCCCACAAGCTCATCTTTGATGATACCAAGCCCAAACCAGTACTCCACCTCCACCTTGCTGGCGTCTGAGTCGGACTGGAGCTCTCTGCCCTTTACCAATCCAGCCACGGGCCCATCCATCTGGCCCATCAAGACTCACTCTCATTTCATCAGTCCATAAAACCTTAGAAAAATCAGTCTTGAGATATTTCTTGGCCCAGTCTTGACGTTTCAGCTTGTGTGTCTTGTTCAGTGGTGGTCGTCTTTCAGCCTTTCTTACCTTGGCCATGTCTCTGAGTATCGCACACCTTGTGCTTTTGGGCACTCCAGTGATGTTGCAGCTCTGAAATATGGCCAAACTGGTGGCAAGTGGCATCTTGGCAGCTGCACGCTTGACTTTTCTCAGTTCATGGGCAGTTATTTTGCGCCTTGGTTTTTCCACACGCTTCTTGCGACCCTATTGACTATTTTGAATGAAACGCTTGATTGTTCGATGATCACGCTTCAGAAGCTTTGCAATTTTAAGAGTGCTGCATCCCTCTGCAAGATATCTCACTATTTTTGACTTTTCTGAGCCTGTCAAGTCCTTCTTTTGACCCATTTTGCCAAAGGAAAGGAAGTTGCCTAATAATTATGCACACCTGATATAGGGTGTTGATGTCATTAGACCACACCCCTTCTCATTACAGAGATGCACATCACCTAATATGCTTAATTGGTAGTAGGCTTTCGAGCCTATACAGCTTGGAGTAAGACAACATGCATAAAGAGGATGATTTGGTCAAAATACTCATTTGCCTAATAATTCTGCACTCCCTGTATAAATAAGACTTGGAACTTGAGAAAGGCAATTAATAAACCACAAACTAGACCATTGAAAGAACATGCCAAATATCCCAATAAAGGCAAGTATACCCTGATATATAGCAAACACATGAATATTATGTTAATGTGAAAACATATACACATATAAAACGTGACTGTAAACATCAGATCATACTAATGTGGATGTCATTATTGATAAAACTGGGGTGAAGATGAACTAATGAATGTACTAAGATAAAAGGTGATCTTTGAAAAGGTTATCTTAGTACATTCATTAGTAAGAGCAATACACAAGCCAGGCTATGAATACGGCGGTAAGCAGAAACGCGTAAGCCAGTTGTGCTGTGTTAAACACCACCCGTTGGCTGTTTCTTATTTCATTTTTAAGTTGCATATGCCAATAAATGTTACATTTCATATTATTTATATATACTCTTTTTTATCTGTATATACTTATACCTGCATAGATATAAAGGTATAGATATGTATTTTACATGAACAGCTTCAGATATGTTTAGAAATATATATTTAATAATAAAAAGTACATTATTTTCTATATGAAGAACATAAGAATGTAAAATATGCATTTTGTATTTCTCAATTTAGATCTTAACGTGGTCGGGTTAGCGCACATGAAAACTTATTAATCTTAATGTATGTTATTGAAATATAAAATATTTTTTAAAAAATGAATACAAATTATTAAAAATTATTAAACATACTGGATTATTTAGAATATGTTAAAGTATGTTTAATAATTTATTATTTTTTAAAATATTTTATTTGTAATATTTAAAAAATTAGCATTAAGGATACTAAGATTTCATGTGCAAATCAGCCAACAGGAATGAGAGCTGCTTAAATCCTATTGGCTGATTTAAACAGCCAATAGGATTTAAGCAGCTCTCATTCCTATTGGCTGATTTTAGGGTTAATAGGTTTTGTTAGTGTTGGTAATGTTTAGGAACGGTGGTTTAGAGGTTAATAGGTTTATTTAGTGTTTCCTTTAGTGTTGGCGATGTCGGGGAACTGTGGTTTAGGGGTTAAAAGGTTTAGTTAGTGTTGGCAATGTTTGGGAACAGCGGTTTAGGGGTTAATAGGTTAAGTTAGTGTCGGCAATGTCGGGGAACTGCGGTTTAGGGGTTAATAGGTTTAGTTGGTGTTGGGGAACTGCAGTTTAGGGGTTAATAGGTTTAGTTAGTTTTGGCGATGTCAGGGAATAGCGGTTTAGGGGTTAATAGGTTTATTTAGCGATTTAGTTAGTGTCAACAATGTCATTAGAACAATGAAAAATTCTGAATATGAATAAAGAATGGATCCGAAAATTCTGAAAACTAATTTATTCATTATCGTAATTTTTCAGGATTTTAGTTATGATGCCGAATTCGGAAATTTGGATGCATTGGAATCGGCCAAAATTCGTCCGAAAAACTAAATTCGGCCTAAAAAATATCGCACATGTTTAGTATTGACCTTAATAGAAAAAAAAATACTCTATTTATCACATACTAAATAGATGTTTAATAGAGAAGATTTTTTAGGTTTTACCCTTTTATTGTTAAATAAATGTAATTATTCACTTTCCCTTAACATTTTATACAGTTATATTATTAATCAAATGTGCAAGTTTTCTTATATGTAAATTCTGTTAAATAATATAAGTAAAATTATTTTATTAAATATATTTTACAGAAAGCAACCTTTATATTTTAAACCTTGTTACATTCTTTTTACAACATGGCTGTGCTTCCTAAAAAAAAAAAATTTTTTGGTTATTGCTTTTGCTAAAATATCTATTTCAGTACTATATGCTATTCAGTCAACAGCTTGACAACGTGTTCAGACATGAGATCAAGGCTCCATATGTCAGTGTCTGGTAAGGATGTGTCAGCAATTACACAACATCTTTTTGATCCCAAGTGTTAGTGCTTTCATAAACAGCTTGTACAAGAGCCACAAGTGGTTGCATCTCCACACGATTCTTGAAAACGATTGATGCTTTTTCCGACCACTGTTTGGATTTTACATCAGCAAGATGAGCCTGAAATAGCAACAAACTGAATTTATTAATTATAGACTACTAACAAAGTCATGTCTGCCATAATCAAGATAATACACATAGATCTGATAATTAGTAAAAATGTATTTCTTAAGAACCAAATTCCAATTTTACTTTAGCTTATAATTAGTTTTTATCTATTATGACAATCTTCAATTTCATTGTGTGGTAACATAGCATAAGATTCTCTAATCTCTGTAAATAATACCATGATGGAAATTAAGTGAAACAAATATGTCCTTTAGCTCATCAGCCCTGAGTAAAGGTCAGACTCAGTGTCTTTATTTAAAGGGATAGTAAAGTCAAAATAAACTTTCATTATTCAGATATGGCATGTAATTTTAAACAACTTTCTAATTTACTTTTATCATCAAATTTGCTTTGTTCTCTTGGTATTCTTAGTTGAAAGCTAAACCTAGGTAGGCTCATATGCTAATTTCTAAGCCCTTTACGGCCGCCTTTTATATGAATGCATTTGACAGTTTTTCACAGCTAGAGGGCATTAGTTCATGTGTTTCATATAGATAGCATTGTGCTCACACACGAGAAGTTATTTAAGAGTCAGCACTAATTGCCTGAAATGCAAGTCTGTCAAAAGAACTGAGAAAATGAGGCAATATGCAGAGGCTTAGATAGAAGGTAATTATAGAGATAAAAAGAATATTTCTATAACAGTGTTGGTTATACAAAACTGGGGAATGGTATATAAAGGAATTATCTATATTTTTAAACAATACAGGTACAATTCAGGCTTATTTGTCTGCAAAACAGCCTTCAGCATCCTTGTAACACTAAACTATTCTAATTCCACCATGTTTAATCACCTGTGTCTCCTGTGTCAGCAATATTGGGAGATTTCTGGATTGCAATAGAAGTAACAATTTCCTATATATTTAAAACTGAAAGCATTTTTATACCTACCACGTATAACAACGCCTGTGAACCTAGGCACTTCTAATGGCTCACGGCAATTATGAAATTCAGTCACATTTAAAACACATAACATATTTGTAAGCTACAATAGCACTCATCTAATGTGTGTCTTGACTCTGGCAGGTATGTTTAATATACTAAAATCCTCTTTATTCCAATAAGATTGGGGATAATGGTCAGATAGAAACTTTCTAATGTTCTCTGACCTGTTTTAGTGGTGTTTAAGTACATTTTAAAACTGAAATGCGATGTAAAGTATATAATTAAATACTTCATTTGTATTGGTCCATTAATTGTTTTAATTATCAAATAATGCAAAATATATAACAAAGCTGAAGATGTCTAAACTATATATAATATTAAAGCAACACTAAATAAAAACTTAGGTTTCCCTTATCTAATCTATTCTGCTGAGGATAATTATCGATATATAGATATATATATATATTATTTATATTAAACTAGCAGCACCAAAGATATTAGTAATCTACAAGTTCGCTTGTTCCTGCCTTTTCTTACTTTTATAGGCAGAAAGAAGGTGCACGGAGATTGTGATAATTCTGATGTAGCTTATATAAAGATAGGAAATAATAAAGATTGAGATATAGGTGAAGAAACTAGAAATAAGATAAATAGCCAATCTTACCCAGCACTAGAACAATTCCTGCTAATCAACTATTTAACAACCTTTAAGGTTTGGGTTAGACTATAGAGCGACAGATCTATATATTTCTAAAAAACAATATTCTACCAAAATGTGATTATACAATATTTATTTGCCAAACAATTTTGTCAACTTTATAATTATTAAGGCAATGATATAACGAATATCCTATATCTATGTATACACATGAAGATTAATAACACCATACAGTAATGGTTAATAATTAAAGTCCCAACATAATTAGTTCCATTTGGAACTGGGGATCCCCAGAACTGGATATAAATGTATCTATTTCCACTTTAAGAAGGCTTTAATTTGATACTTTGTAACAGTTCCCACTTGTGTGATCCCTTCTGACAATTTTACGGCTTAATTTCAACCAATTCACAACTCGCAGTTGTGGGATTCCTCATGAACAAATATACGGCTTCAGAGAGAAGGTCATATAACATAACAAGACAAGACTTGTTTGATCTTTTCACTGTGCGGTCCTCCGCCTGAAACGGTTACTCAGATTTTACTCACTCAGTGGGTCCGATGACCTCCTCCCCTTCACTATGCGAATTATCAACAAGCTGAAAGTTATTCACAGGTATTTTCCAAGCGACCTGTATACACGTCAAGCGTGGAGTGTGTTTGTTGCTTTTTAATGCCTCCGCCTCCTTTCGCGGTTCCGTATACTGCTTGCCAATTGTCACCTCTGTCTGGTCAAGATAATCCTCAGTGATATAGAATACTCTCACAGTCGCATCTCTCTTTCAGTGACCTGTGTACACGCCAAGCTACGCGCGTTTCACCCTTTGTGGCTAAGGGCTTCTTCCGGCAAACCTTTTTCAAAAAGTGGAAATAGATACATTTATATCCAGTTCTGGGGATTCCCAGTTCCAAATGGAACTAATTATGTTGGGACTTTAATTATTAACCATTACTGTATGGTGTTATTAATCTTCATGTGTATACATAGATATAGGATATTCGTTATATCATTGCCTTAATAATTATAAAGTTGACAAAATTGTTTGGCAAATAAATATTGTATATGCACAATTTGGTAGAATATTGTTTTTTAGAAATATATAGATCTGTCACTCTATAGTCTAACCCAACACTTAAAGGTTGTTAAAGGGACATGTAACCCCAATTTTTTCTTTCATGATTTAGAAAGAGCGTGCAATTTTAAACAACTTTCTAATTTACTTCTATTATCCAATTTGTTTCATTCTCTTGATATTATTTGCTGAAAAGCATATCTAGATAGGCTCAGTAGCTTCTGATTGGTAGGTGCACAGAGATGCCTCATGTGATTGGCTCACTCATATGCATTGCTATTTCTTCAACAAAGAATATCTAAAAAAATAAAACAAATTAGATAATATACGTAAATTTGAATGTTGTTTAAAATTGTATTCTCTAACTGAATTATGAAAGAAAAATTTTGGGTTTAGTGTCCCTTTAAATAGTTGATTAGCAGGAATTGTTCTAGTGCTGGGTAAGATTGGCTTTTTATCTTATTTCTAGTTTCTTTACCTATATCTCAATCTTTATTATTTCCTATCTTTATATAAGTTACAGCATATATATAATATATATATATATATATATATAATATTATATATATATATATATATATATATATATATAAACGATCTTTGTAAAATATAGTAATGTTCTCCCACGCAATGTTTTTTTTATTTTTTGCTTGGGAATAAAGATGGATTGAAAATGAGGATTTTGTTTAATTGATAGATATAGCCGGGATGTTGTCAAATAAAGTAATATTTTTACAATATACATAGCTATTTTCCTATAACTATTGTCATAATAGAAATGCTGGAGTATTTTAAAGGGACAGTAAAGTCAGAATTAAACTTACATGAAACAGATGGAGCATGCAATATTAAAGGGAAAGTCTACTCAAATATTTTCTAGCCATTTATGTGTTCCTACTGATCCATTTTACTTACTGGAGTGTATTTCTTTGTTTTTGTTTTTTTGTTTACAAAGAGCTTTTTTCTTAATTGAAATAGCTGATTTTACCTGTTGTATCCCCTCCAATACTGAATGTAAACAAGTAGGTTTAGATTAAATAATACTCCTAGTGGGGGCTGTGACAGAGAGATACTAAAATGATAATTTTCCTTTCTAAGTATTGGCCTTTGAGTGAACTGTGATAAATAATAATTAGACAGATAAGAAAGTAGTTCTGTTTTCCATACAAGCTCAACTTGCTGCATTCGGTTCAATAAGAAGAAATAGCTATTTCATATACAAAAATAAACCTAAGGAGACTATTTCTAAATCATTTTTAACTCTACTGCAAGTATAACAAGTGGTATCACATTACTGGAAAACTATTTTACAGTACACTATCCCTTTAAAGAACTTTTAATTTAGTTCTATTATCTATTTTCCTTCACTCTCTTAGTATACTTTGTTGAAAAGCATACCTAGGTAAGCTAAGGAGCAGCAATTCACTACCGAGAACTAGCTGATGATTGGTTTTGGCACATATATGCTTCTTTTTATTGGCTCAACATTTGTGTTCAGCTAGCTCCCACTAGTATATTGCTACTTCTTTAACAAAGGAAACCAAGAAAATGAAGCAAGTTTTATAATAGAAGTAAATTTGAAAGTTGTTTAAAATGGTATGCTCTGTCATGAATAAGAAGAAAAAATAGCTTTTATGTCCCTTTAAGTGTTAAGCATGTAAGCAACCAAGATAAAAGTCTGACTACACATTATGAAAACACTCTTAAAATATTTTGTAAAACTTATTACATGTGATTTCATTATCTCATATTTCACACATAACATAAAAAGTCATTTTTTATTTAAATTGAAGAAAATAAATCTGTGACTCACCAGCACGTTAAAAAATATATGTAAAGCTTTGCAGTGCATAAATATGCTTACATCCTGTGACTCTGAAATGCTTCTCAGAAAATTCTTCCAATCTTTAAAAAAGATAAAGAAAAATGATATTCTACAGTTTATTTGCATCTAATAATTTTGCACATAGCACAATATGGAGGGTATATATTTGATTGATATTCAGGTAATTATCTTATTTGTATATTCTATATAGAGCATGCTTATATTTTGTACAAAAATAGATTGTTTTCAACTGTAGCTTACCCAGAAGCAAAAATCCAATCAAAATTCTTAATAATGTATAATTTTACTTAAAAAAAATAAATAAAAACTTTAATTTATGTAAATTAGGTACAAAGTCAGGGATATTTAGAAAGTACCATAATATTAGCTTTTATATGTAAAGAAATACTAAGAAGGAAACACTGTGTCTAGCATTTAAACTATTTATATTTAAAGGGACGTTGTAGTGTCTAAATGCTCTACTTCATTAGATTATTTTATTTTTATTACAAGTTTAGCTTCTGCAAAGTGGTGACATACATAGCACTGTGGAATCTGTTGGCCCTTTACAAATAAATGTTAATAATAACAACAACAATAATAATAATAAATAATAGTCAAAGTTGTGCTCTTGTGTCCAGATGAGGATACAGGTGGTGAGCCAATCAGGATCTCCAATCACTGGCTAAACCCTAATCTGAAGAAGAATGAAAGATTTTTAGAATTCTTGTTTTGACTATCTATTTAAACTTTTAGATGGATTAAAATTATGGGCCAGAATACGAGTGGTGCGCTATTTAGAAGTTAACTTTTTGTGCTTGTCTGTTTGCACTCATATTAGAAATTGATAACTCGATGCATGCAAAAAGCCGAATTTACATTATCGCGCACATTAACCTATTTCCCCATAGAAATCAATGGAGCAAAAAACGTGGAATAAAAACCTAACACCCTACTCATGTGCGCTAATCCGTCATGAAAATATAAATATTTAACATTCCAATGTTCTTCCCATAGAAGAATATGTTGTAATTTATTCATAAATAAATATTTCTACATATATTTCATGGTATTTTGGTACTATATATATATATATATATATATATATATATATATATATATAGGTATAGATATATACTGATATATATAGGAATATTTATTTCAAAATGCATAGAACATATTCTGCTATGTGCAGAACATTGGGATGTGAAATATTTACAGTAAATACTCAGTATAACACTTTATTAAATAAGAATATTGCATAAATATGCATTTTCAGGTTTTCATCTACTTAACTGCAAGGTGCTTAAATGCACACACACACACACACACATATATATATATATATATATATATATATATATATATATATATATATATATATATATAAATATATATATATTTAATGTCAATATACTTTATGTATACATATGTATTTATGTGTTTATATGTGTATATACATATGTAAATACATATGTACACATATAAATACATAAATACATATGTACACATATAAATACATATGTACACATATGTAGACATTTATATACACATCTATATCCATCTTTAGAGATGTATGTATCTCAGAGTTAAAGCCCTTGTAACTTTTTTGGCGCAATATTTTTTTTAAATAATTTTTATCAGATAGTGCTATTTTGAGTGTAACTGTACTGTAATGTATTTTTGATGTGTTTTGTAAGACTTTTTTGTTTCGCCAAACAGTTAACCACAGCTCTAAAGTCGCACTAACCCAACAAGCTAACGAATTGCACTCAAGCGATCACGTTTACTTTCAACTTGTAATACCAGCGGAATTTAACCTGCAAGCAAACGATTGCAAAAACCTGATATCGCTTGTGCACAAACTTTTGCACGCCACTCATAATCTGGCCCAAAGTGCTCTAATAAAATAAAGCATTTTATTTTCTCACTACAATGTCCCTTTAATTAAATAGTGCATGCTCTCTTTTACATAGTAACCTATATAATAAATAAATTATATGAAAAGCTTTTCTTCTTATTATTATTATTATTATTATTATCGGTTATTTGTAGAGCGCCAACAGATTCCGCAGCGCTAAATTTTAGATTTATAGCCTATTTAATTCTACTCTTTCTGCCCATTGGTCTTTATGCCTTGTTTATTCATGAATGTTCCCCCAAGGCAGTTATAAACAAAGATATAAAAGTTATTGAGTTGAGATTTAGTAAAACTATTTGCTAATTACTACATTTGTGGAGGATCAGATGTTATTTTCAGAATGAGAGGGTGGAATTCTGGTATGGATGAAATGTAAAAGGTCATAAAAGAGAACTGAAAAGCACGTCCATAAAGCAAGTGACACTGTTGCTCTAATTAAACTGTCATAGTATAGGGACAGTAGTGAAATTCCAATATTTTAGCACAATATTGCTTACACTGGCAGCCAATAGCTCTTTCTATATAGGCCAGGGAACAGATAAATGCATGGACTTCAGCCCCAAATGTGTTAGAAAGCTCCTCACAGTTCTGCCAGTGCACTTTTTAGGGTAATTAGCATGTATCATATGAATGCATCTAGAAATGATATACCAATATACAGAGAGTTTTGTATTAGTCTTATATGCTTTACAGAAAACAATAAGCTTCCATTTCCCTAGGGTTGATGATGAGTCAAGCTCTTCCCTCTGATTTGTGTATAGTGGGAGAAGGTTTCTAGAGCTGGCATTGATTTTTATTTATTTTTATTTTATTTATTTATTGAGTGGGGATTAACATAATTTCAAAGCAGGTATCTTTTCCCCTTAACCTATTGCCAATTATTTGGTCAGCTGCAGAGCATTTAATGTATGGGAAATGTCATTTTTTTTTTAAATAGCTAGTTTTGATAGCTGAACCACAACCCATTATTTCCCAGAACATGCCCATATAAATAGGCTGAGCCCTCAGAGAGAAAAGATCTCCTTATCTTATCTGTCTATACGCAAAGGCTAATACTTATGCACTAACATTTTCATTATGGGCAATAGTTTCAAATGAGCAGAACCAATTATTTAAATTGCAAGAATGTACATGAAGGGGCAATTAGCAATACATTTAATACACTGCAGGTGGTATAACAAGTTTTTGTTTAAAAAAATAAAGTGCTGTAACAAAACAGAGAATTGTATTTGTATACTAGAATTACCATTTAAAATATGAGATTATCACAAAATGCAGAATCACTTTTTAGAATGTATCTACCGAGTTATAGTTCTTATGAATTCTTTTCACACTTGATATCACTGTAATTAGAAAAAGTCTTAGAACTGCATCTATCACAAATGATAAGCTACTAGTAACATGCTAATGAACAGATAATGCACTATAAGCTATACGTCATTATATTCTAATCGTATTTCTTTTAAGAAAACAAAGGTGTTGCACAAAAAAAAACTAGTGTTGTTGTTTGTAAAAAAAAAACACAAGTGGGCTTAGAACTGTCAATATATTTCCACTTTCAGCTGAATATTGTAGTAAATGTAGGAATGTCCCAACATTCTATTAATAGATATTAGGCTTGCAGAAAATGTAACTCTCTTCAATTGACACTATAGTCAAAATTAAACTTTCATGAATCGGATAGAGCATGCAGTTTTAAGAGACTTTCTAATTTACTTCCATTAATAAATTGTACACATTATTTTTATATTCACAATTCCTACTAAGCAAGTGCAAGAGTTCACAGTATAAACGTATATGAGTCCGGGAGTGGCTGATGGCTGTCACATGATACAGGTGGCCGGCAAATTGAAGTAAATTTTAAAATTACTGCTCAATTAAAATTCAGAGTGTTTCAACGTATTGTATTTTTATCATGCACTTATTGATTATGCAATTCTACTGTATTTAAAGGGACATGAAACCCAAAAGTTTTTACTATCCATTTTACTTATATTATCAAATGTTCTTAATTCTCTTGGTATCCTTTGTTGAAGGGGCAGGAATACACTACTGGGAGCTAGCTGAATGCATGAGGTAAGCCAATGTCAAGAGGCATTTATGTGCAGCCGCCAATCAACAGCTAGTTCCCAGTAGTGTATTGCTGCTCCTGAGCTTACTTAGGTAAGTTTCCAACAAAGGATAACAAGAGAATGATGCAAATTAGATAACAGAAGTACATTGGAAAGTTGTTTGAAATTGCATGCTCCAAATGAATTATTTAATTTTGACTTTAATGTCCTTTTAATGGCCCTTCAATTTAATTATGAGGATGAGGCAAGGATCCATATAATATGCTATGTTAAACCATTTGTGGGAAATAATGTACTGTTTCATATAGAGTTAATAGCTACATATTAAGTATTTCTGTATCCTGGAAATTGAAAACACTGCTTTTATCTGGTTCTTATTTTCGAAATGCATGACCTTGCTAGTAGCAAATACATAGGCATGCACTTTCAATCTAGATGGAATTGGTTCCTTGAAATAAATAATACAAGGAAAGTTCAGCTTGACAAAAGTAGAGGTAGTACAGAGAATGACCCAATGGTATGGTTGGATTATTCATTACAAACAAAATTGCTGCAATAAACGGTGTAATATCCTCAGCCAGCGTCTAGAAATGCCGTCTGCTTGCACAGTAATTACCAGTGGTGTGTTTTGATGCTAATGACTTTATTGAAATTGAAAAGTAGCACAAATGTATGTAAATCAGAGAAAAAAAATGATTGCAAAGTGTAAAACCGCTAGTGATAATGACAATAATGATCCGAGATTACATGTAAAGAAAAGGTTCAGAGGTTGCTCATTGAAAAGAAATCCTACTGGTTATCTCTCAATAAATCCCTCTACATATGCAATTGTAGGAATGTAATACAATATGCATATGCTTATTAAATATCTCATTGTGACACTAATGTCCCTCAATGCGATTATTAGAATTGCCATGTGACCACATCATATGAAAGGTAATGTTGTTTTTGTATTTTATTGACGTATTTGTTTGTGTGTTTGCTTGTTTATGACCAGTTACACTCTACTAGAAGAAATAAATGCCCCAACGTAAAAATACTCAGATGACATATTGGCTTCCATTACATATACAGCGTCGCCCGCAAAAGCTGGCGACGCCGGTTTTTGCATCACATATACAGCGTAGCATACAAGTTACGCCCGTATATTTCACCCGTCGCTCGCAATTTTTACTCCCATGAGCTAACATGGGACCGCGTCATAAATCGGTATCCAATATCCAGTGCAAGGCCTTACGTGGCGAAAATGGAGAAATCTTACTCCATTTTTACCTCGCCATAAAAGGCAGCCATAGCAGGCGCAATGTCTATCTACCTGTCAACCGCAATCCCCCACCACAATAACTAATAAAGTCTATTAACCCCTAAACTGCCATAGCCCACACCGCAATAAACCTATTCTAGTATTAACCCCTAAACCGCCATAGCCCACACCGCAATAAACCTATTCTAGTATTAACCCCTAAACCGCCATAGCCCACATAGCCTATTAAATGTATTAACCCTTAATCTGCCGCCACCAATGTCGCCACCACTATAATAAAGTTATTAACCCCTAAACCTAAGTCTAACCCTAACCCTAACACCCCCCTAACTTAAATATTATTTAAATAAATCTAAATAATATTACTATTATTAACTAAATTATTACTATTTAAAACTAAATACTTACCTATAAAATAAACCCTAAAATAGCTACAATATAATTAATAATTACATTGTAGCTATTTTAGGATTTATTTTTATTTTACAGGCAACCTTGTATTTATTTTAATTAGGTACAATAGCTATTAAATAGTTAATAACTATTTAATAGCTACCTAGTTAAAATAACTACAAATTTACCTGTAAAATAAATCCTAACCTAAGTTAAAATTACACCTAACACGACACTATCATTAAATAAATTAAATTAATTAACTACAATTACCTAAAATTAAATACAATTAAATTAATTAAACTATAGTACAAAAAAAAACACTAAATTACAGAAAATAAAAAAATTACAAGAAGTTTAAACTAATTACACCTAATCTAAGCCCCCTAATAAAATAAAAAAGCCCCCAAAATAATAAAATTCCCTACCCTATACTAAATTACAAATAACCCTTAAAAAAGGCTTTTTGCGGGGCATTGCCCCAAAGTAATCGGCTCTTTTACCTGTAAAAAAAGAAATACAACCCCCCAACATTAAAACCCACCACCCACACACCCAACCTTACTCTAAAACCCACCCAATCCCCCCTTAAAAAAAATAACACTAACCCCTTGAAGAGTAGACCACCCTACCTTGAGCCAGCCGGGCAGAAGTCTTCATCTGATCCGGGCAGAAGAGGTCCTGTAGCCGGGCAGAAGTCTTCATCCGATCCGGGCAGAAGAGGTCCTCCAGCCAGGCAGAAGTCTTCATCCAAGCGGCATCTTCTATCTTCTTCCATCCGACAAGGAGCGGCTCCATCTTGAAGACATCCGACGTGGAGCATCCTTCCTGGCCAATGACTAACCGACGAATGAAGGCTCCTTTAAATGACGTCATCCAAGATGGCGTCCCTTCAATTCCGATTGGCTGATAGAATCAGCGAATCGGAATTAAGGTAGGAAAAATCCTATTGGCTGATGCAATCAGCCAATAGGATTGACCTCACATTCTATTGGCTGATCCAATCATCCAATAGAATGTGAGCTCAATCCTATTGGCTGATTGCATCAGCCAATAGGATTTTTCCTACCTTAATTCCGATTGGCTAATAGAATTCTATCAGCCAAACGGAATTGAAGGGACGCCATCTTGGATGACGTCATTTAAAGGAACCTTCATTCGTCGGTTAGTCGTCGGCCAGGAAGGATGCTCCACGTCAGATGTCTTCAAGATGGAGCCGCTCCTTGTCAGATGGAAGAAGATAGAAGATGCTGCTTGGATGAAGACTTCTGCCCGGCTGGAGGACCTTTTCTGCCCGGATTGGATGAAGACTTCTGCCCGGCTGGAGGACCTCTTCTGCCCGGATCGAATGAAGTCTTCTGCCCGGCTGGGTGAAGACGGCTCAAGGTAGGGTGGTCTTCAAGGGGTTAGTGTTAGGTTTTTTAAGGGGGGATTGGGTGGGTTTTAGAGTAAGGTAGGGTGTGTGGGGGGTGGGTTTTAATGTTGGGGGGTTGTATTTCTTTTTTTACATGTAAAAGAGCTGATTACTTTGGGGAAATGCCCTGCAAAAAGCCCTTTTAAGTGCTTTTTTTAATTTAGTATAGGGTAGGGAATTTTATTATTTTGGGGGGCTTTTTATTTTATTAGGGGGCTTAGATTAGGTGTAATTAGTTTAAACTTCTTGTATTTTTTTTTATTTTCTGTAATTTAGTGTTTGTTTTTGTACTATAGTTTATTTTATTTAATTGTATTTAATTTTAGTTAATTGTAGTTAATTTAATTTATTTAATGATAGTGTAGTGTTAGGTGTAATTGTAACTTAGGTTAGGATTTATTTTACAGGTAAATTTGTAGTTATTTTAACTATGTAACTATTAAATAGTTAATAACTATTTAATAGCTATTGTACCTAGTTAAAATAAATACAAAGTTGCCTGTAAAATAAAAATAAATCCTAAAATAGTTACAATGTAATTATTAATTATATTGTAGATATCTTAGGGTTTATTATATAGGTAAGTATTTAGTTTTAAATAGGAATAATTTAGTTAATAATAGTAATATTATTTAGATTTATTTAAATAATATTTCATTACGGGGGTGTTAGGGTTAGACTTAGGTTTAGGGGTTAATAACTTTATTTTAGTGGTGGCGACGTTGGTGGTGGCAGATTAGGGGTTAATACATTTAATAGGCTATGTGGGCTATGGCGGTTTAGGGGTTAATACTTGAATAGGTTAATTGCGTTGTGGGCTATGGCGGTTTAGGGGTTAATAATTTAGTTATTACTTGCGGTGTGGGTTTAATGGCGGATATAGGGGTTAATAGTTTAAATAGGCATATTGCGTTGTGGGGGGTTGTCGGTCTAGGGGTTAATACATTTAATATTAGTAATGAGAGGGGGGATTCGGGATATAGGGGTTTTACATGACAGGCTTATTTTGGGAGGCAGGTTAGACTTTTACGGGAGATTTGTTATTTTCTTTAATTTTCTTAGGCGCCGGCAGTTTCTAAAGTGTCGTAAGTCACTAGCAACTCCAGAAATTTGTATTTACGCTTATTTCTGGACATCGCTAGTTTATCCGACTTACGCCACTTAGGAAATGCCAGCGCCATTTATGTAATACCCAGATGTGCAAGGTGAAATTACGGGCGGCGCAGGTTTCCACTCTTGCGCCGAAACCTGCGCCGTATATTTGATTGCGCCCATTGTATATAATAGGAAGCTCTAGTTAAACAAATTAAAACCTCTAAGAAAAATCTTATCACTGATTGGTGGATGTTATTGACTGATGAGACTCTGATGTCCCAAGGAGGGTTGCAAATTTGAATACAGTATAGCTTACCTCTAACGCCAATATTGGCGGTTCAGCTGTCGGCTTTGTGATTCTTTTTCTTGTTTCCCCTGTACCTGAGTAATTTGTGAATTGATGAATAAATGTTTTTAACCCATCTTGACGTTCCCCCGGTCCATCTTTAACTTAATGTTTCAATAAACTTATTCCACTTTTCGATCTCTATATGTTACAGGACTTCACTATTTGTTTTTTCCCCTTTTTTAAGGACATTGACACCGGACATCTGAGAATTATATATCCTTTCTTAAGTGCCTTATCACATTTTGTATTATTTACTGCAACATATAATGTTGTATATTTACTAGTAAATTTGCGGCAACAAAATATAGCTTTTGAATATTTTATTACTAGCTTTGTTATAGTGATGTCTACATAAAAGGTGTTTAATTAAAAGTTGTGAAGCTGATAAATTTAACATTGGTATGAAATAAAAAGCACATTCGTCCTCATTTATGAAGCTGTGGGAGCAAATTCGTCCCAATTTATGAAGCTGTGTAAGCAGATTTGGGGCCGTTCCAGTGCTGGACTTACTCCTCCAGGATGACAGAAATGGGGCGGGGGTGCAAAAACGTTTGCTCATGCAATGTTAACCCCTTAACGACCAAGGACGTACGCCACACGTCCTCAAAAAAAATACAGTTAATGACCGAGGACGTGTGGTGTACGTCCTTGGTCTGGAAAGCAGCTGGAAGCGATCCTGCTTGCTTCCAGCTGCTTTCCGGTTATTGCAGTGATGCCTCGATATCGAGGCATCCTGCAATAACCCCCCTTGGCCATCCGATGCAGAGAGAGCCACTCTGTGGCCCTCTCTGCACCGGACATCGGTGGCCGGTATCGTTGGTGGGTGGGAGCAAGTCTGGGAGGCGGGTGGGCGGCCATCGATGTGCCGAATGAAGTGGAGGGGGGCGGGATCGGGATAGACGGGAGCGTGCACAGGAGCGCGCACGGGAGTGCGCACGTGCACGGAGGGCGGCGGACGGGCGCGTGCACGGGGCGGGAGCGGTAGGGAACCGCTACACTGCAGAAAAATAAATGTTAATAAAAGTAAAAAAACCAACATTTAAAAAAAAAAAAAAATAATCTAAGGGATCTGGAAGGGGTGGGGGGTTGATCTGGGGGGGGGGGAAGCTACACTACAGAAAAGGGCAATTAAATAAAAAAAAAACCCACTTTTTTTACTAAATTGGGTACTGGCAGACAGCTGCCAGTACCCAAGATGGCGCCCATTAAGGCAGAGGGGGAGGGTTAGAGATCTGTTTGGTGGGGGATCAGTGAGGTTGGGGGCTAAGGGGGATCCTACACAGTAGCATATGTAAATATGCTAAGAAAAAAAAACCAAAAAAAAATATAGCTTTTATTTTAGTACTGGCAGAGTGTCTGCCAGTACTTAAGATGGCGGGGACAATTGTGGGGTGGGGGAGGGAAGAGAGCTGTTTGGGAGGGATCAGGGGTCTGATGTTTCAGGTGGGAGGCTGAGATCTACACTAAAGCTAAAATTAACCCTACAAGCTACATAATTAACCCCATCACTGCTAGCCATAATACACGTGTGATGCGCAGCGGCATTTGGCGGCCTTCTAATTATCAAAAAGCAATGCCAAAGCCATATATGTCTGCTATTTCTGAACAAAGGGGATCCCAGAGAAGCATTTACAACCATTTGTGCCATAATTGCACAAGCTGTTTGTAAATGATTTCAGTGAAAAACTTAAAATTGTGAAAAATTTTACGTTTTTTTAATTTGATCGCATTTGGCGGTGAAATGGTGGCATGAAATATACCAAAATTGGCCTAGATCAATACTTGGGGTTGTGTACTACACTACACTAAAGCTAAAATTACCTCTAAAAGTTCCCTACATGCTCCCTAATTAACCCCTTCACTACTGGGCATAATACACGTGTAGTGCGCAGTGGCATTTAGCAGCCTTCAAATTGCTAAAAAGCAATGCCAAAGCCACATATGTCTGCTATTTCTGAACAAAGGGGATCCCAGAGAAGAATTTACAACCATTTAAGCCATAATTGCACAAGCTGTTTGTAAATAATTTCAGTGAGAAACCAAAAGTTTGTGAAAAAATTAGTGAAAAAGTGAACGATTTTTTGTATTTAATCGCATTTGGCGGCGAAATGATGGCATGAAATATACCAAAATGGGCCTAGAACAATACTTTGGGATGTCTACTAAAAAAAAAATATATGCATGTCAATGGCTATTCAGGGATTCCTGAAAGATATCAGTGTTCTAATGTAACTAGCGCTAATTTTGAAAAATAATGGTTTGGAAATAGCAAAGTGCTACTTGTATTTATGGCCCTATAACTTACAAAAAAAGCAAAGAAGATGTAAACATTGGGTATTTCTAAACTCAGGACAAAATTTAGAAACTATTTAGAATGGGTGTTTTTTGGTGGTTGTACATGTGTAACAGATTTTGGGGGTCAAAGTTAGAAAAAGTGTGTTTTTTTCAATTTTTTCCTCACATTTTAAAAAAATTTTTTATAGTAAATTATAAGATATGATGAAAATAATGGTATCTTTAGAAAGTCCATTTAATGGCGAGAAAAACGGTATATAATATGTGTGGGTACAGTAAATGAGTAAGAAGAAAATTACAGCTAAACACAAACACAGCAGAAATGTAAAAATAGCCTTGGTCCCAAACGGACAGAAAATGGAAAAGTGCTGTGGTCATTAAGGGGTTAAAGGGATATGAAACCCAGTTTTTTTTTTTTTTCATGATTCAGATAGAGAATATGATTTCAAGCACTTTTCAAATTTACTTCAATTATCTAATTTGCTTCATTCTCTTTGTATCTTTTGTTGAACAGCATTAGACATGGGTGTGCCAAAAAAATGAGGCATTTATGTGCAGCCACCATTAAGCAGCTCCTGAGCCTAGCTAGGGATGTTTTTCAACAAAGGACACCAAGGGAACAAAAGAAATTAGATAATAGAAATAATTTGGAAAGTTGTTTAAAACTGCATGCTTTGTCTGAATCATGAAAGAAAAAAAATGGGTTTCATGTCCCTTTAAATTTCAGCAGCCAACCTCAGACAACCCACACACCTTAACAAATGAGGGCCATTGACTTTAAATAATATTCCTGGATTAAACATAATAAGGGCAAAGTTCATTCAGTCATTACAGGTTATATAGTAATTGCTTTTTACTATTTTTCATGCTGTCTGGCAACTAACTTAAAGGGACATGAAACCAAAAAATTTTCTTTCATGATTTAGGTAGAACATATACATTTAAACAACTTTCTAATTTTCTTCTATTATCTAATTTGTTTCATTCTCTTGGTCTCATTTGATGAATGAGTAGCAATAGACTACTGTTGGGTGAGCCAATGACAATCAGTATATATATGTAGCCACCAATCAGCAGCTAGAACCTAGGTTATGTGCTGCTCCTGAGCTTGCCAAGATAAACATTTCAGCAAAGGATAACAAGAGAAGGAAGAAAATTAAATAATAGAAGTAAATTTTAAAAAGTTGTTTAAAAATGTATTCTCTATCTGAATCATGAAAGAAAAAAATTGGGTTGCATGTCCCTTACACTTCACACTATGTTCCAATGACAAACTGCTCTGCCTCTTCACATCTCCATATTTGAGCTGGTCCCGCACTCTTGAATACTCGCTGTTCTGCTGTTATCAGTGCCTTCTGCCGACCCTTTCTGTCACAATACTATGTTCAGCAACATGTGTCAGTGAGCTCTGCATTCTCCACACACAGACAAATGGAATTTTTAGATTTTGAATTATTTATATACTTTTACCAGCCAAACATTGACATTCTTGCATAAGTCTAATATAATTCTCGAAAATCTTTTTTTTTTTTTTTTATTTATTTTCTGCTTGGATAGCTTCTCAACATACATACAAATCATTTAGTTAAAATAAGTCTTTGAATAAACAACCCTTGAAATATAAATAATAATGGAAATCTAGCTTTTTTTGTGGGGGTACTCAGCAGTATTGGGTACCTTCACCTCTGTCATCTCATTACAGGTAATATTTGCAGTCTTATTGTAAATAGTTTTAAAAAACGGAAGCTGAAAAATATATAAACCATTGTAAATAACTTTGCATGAGACATAAGGTGAAGTTTCAAATGAATATTATTTACTATGTTGAGATTAAAGGACCATGAAGCAGTAAAATAGCCCAATGAACAAATGCCTAATAAAAATGCAATGCAAAAGTGCTTAGTTTAAATTTCAAAGGACTAGTAGACATTTATCTGACAAATTTCAAAGTAAGATCAATATTCCTTCCCACTGCATCACATGACAGCCATCAGCCAATCACAAAATGCATATATTTAAATTCTGGGATTTCCTGCACATTTAACTTTCTGGGTTTGCGGGGGGGGGGGGCATATTTGAAGTGTTCCTACACAGTGCAGACAGTGCGCTCACTGAAACCAAACATTGTTTCTGTGTAGGAATACTTCAAATAATGCCTGTGTGACATTACTTTCCCTAAACCTACACTAACTGCCTCACACTGTAAAGTCTCGCAACTGAAAAGGTGGTGACACAAACATAGCCGAAACCCTACTCGCAAACCTATACTTCCGAAATTGGAAAATATATCGCCCTTCTGGCGATGTATCCTAATCAAAGTATAGTTTACTACACCTGGAACGTCCAGCTAATTCTCTCAGAACCCCTACACCTACGTCATACTCTAGCTATACTCCCCCTGGAAAACCCAGCTAACTCCCTAATACTGCCTACACCTAAGTAATGTGTTAGCTATCCTCCCCTGAAACACCCAACTACGTTACACACAACGACTACATCTACATCATGTCTTCCCTATACTCCCCCTGGAACGCCCGGCTAACTCCCACAAAATGCCTACATCTATGTAATATCTGCAATCTACCTGACTAATAAAGTATACCAAAAAAAAACTCCCTATGATAACGATAGGCGCTATGTCACTACGTTTATATACAATGTTAAAATGATATGCATTGTCATGAATAATGTCTATTATTTGAATTATTGTATATAATTTTATATGTAGTTATTCTGGCTTGTTCCTTTAATTATTTTAAACTTAAATATATCATTTAAACTATATATACAAGTGTATATATATATATATATATGACAAAATAGCTACATATTAAATTATATACAATACATAAAATAATAGACATTATGCATGACAATCCATATCATTTTAACATTGCATATAAATGCAATGTTAAAATAAACTATTAACCCCTTAGGCACCTTCACCCACAGTGCAAACTACACTATTAACCACTAATCTGACATAACCTAAAGAACTAACCACCCCCTAACCTGTTAACCCCTACACTACCACAACCCACCAATGCAAACTACCCCTACAGCACCTAACCTCCATAAGTTACAAAAAATATCAAACACTAAATTTATAAAAAAAAAAAAAAAATAACATTACAGAAAATAAAAAACAATACTACCAAAAATAACAAACCCACGGTTATGCCTATTCTAAAACTTAAGCCCCCTTTTAAAAAAAAAACACCCAAAAAAAGCCTAGCAATAAACTCCAAAGAAGGTACTCACCAAAACTTGAATCTGTCTCCTAAGTTTTTGCCAACTGTGGTGCTCCTCTTCTATCCCAGCAGCGGTGGTCCATTTTCTTTCTTCATCCCGGTGGCAGTGGTCCATCTTCATCCATCTTCTATTACTCCACTGGGGAAGCCTTTATCCATCTTCCACCCGATGTATCTTCATATCTTTTTTTCTTCTCAACTTTTGATCTTCCATCCACCACATACTCTTCATGCAGTCACCCGCCGCACACTGAATTTTGAATGTGAGGTACCCCTTTTTATAGGGGTACTCTTGAATTGCTATTGGCTGATTATCTACACCAAATTAAAATCAGCCAATAGAAAAGGACTTCTATTGGCTGATTTGAATTTGGTTTAGAGAATCAGCCAATAGCAATTCAAGGGTAACCCTATATAAGGGTATGGCGGGTGACCGCATGAAGAGGACAGAAGATCAGAAGATGAGAAGAAAAGAAGACGCATTGGATGGAAGATGGATGAAGATGGATCACCACCGCTGGATAAAGAAAGTATATGGACCACTGCAGCTGGATCAAGAAAGAAGATGGACCACTGCCGCTGGATCAAGAAAGAAGATGGACCTCCGCTGCTGGGATAGAAGAGGAGTACCACAGTTGGCAAGCAAGTAGGAGCTGGATTCTAGTTTTGTGAGTACTAGTAGTAGTGCTAAGCTTTTTTTGGGTGGGTTTCAATGCCCAGCCAAATGCCCTTTTCAGGGAAATCTTTATAATAGTTTTTTTAGATAGACTTTTTTTGGGGGGGGTACTTATATTGTAGATTGCTTTGTTTATGTAAAGGAAAAAAGATCTGTATCACTTTAGGGCAATGCACTACGAAAAGCCATTCTAAGGATTATTTTTATAGTTTTGTAAAGTGGTAATATAGGTTTTATTTAATTTGGGCTTTAGTTTTAGAATAGTCATAACTGTGGATTTGTTATTTTTGGCAGTGTTTGTTTTTTTTTATCTTCTGTAATGTTAGTTTTTCTTTTTGGTAAATTTAGTGTTTGTTATTTTTTGTAACAGCATTTTTTTATTAGAGGTGGGATGTTTAGGTGTTACGTAGTTAAGTAGTGTAGATGTAGTTGGCGTTGGTGGGTTGTGGCTGTGTATGGCTTAATAGGTTAGGGGGCGTATTGCGTTGGTGAGTTGTGGCAGCATATGGGGTTAATAGGTAATGGGGTAATGGCAGTACAAGTACTAAGTAGTGTAGGTGTTGTTTGCAGTGGGATATTGGCAGTGTACGGGTTGATAGGCACTTTTGATCATCTGGGCCTCATTACAATGACAAAATGCAAGTGTAATGTGATAAAAATGTAATACATGTACTGTGATAAAATCTAATAAAGCTTAATAAAGTCAGATCCAAAAAGGTTGCATCTTTAATAGCATGTGATTTCCTATTTATTTCTAAGAGAGACTAGATTAACAGTCTCTGTATGTGTTAGTCTCATATTTCATCTGCAGGAAATAAAAGTAGACATTAAAAAAAAACAGATAGAAAAAATAAATAAATATGGTTCCATTATTTTTGTTCTGGTTCTGAGATCATAAGACATTTGTCAAGATCTGGGATATGCATGACTGTCTTACATTTTTTATAATACATTTGTATTTAATTTTATAAACATAGCACAGCAATCACAGCCAAAGTAGTACTTCTTATGCAAACAAGTCTAGTCTACAAGATAAGCTCATAACTCCTTTTACAGTACTGTGATTCAGTTAATAAATGTTTGAAGGAAAAGTAAGCAAACTAGAATCTCATTGTTTCATTTACCAAGGATGTTCCAAATATATCATTGCTATGACAGGTGTGTATGGCAATATAACCTACAGTCTTAATTACTACATGTATCAGTGAAGATCTCATACACCTTACTAAGTGCTGAAAAAGGACAAAAGAGTGGCCTGCCACCTTGAGGAAAACAGAAAAACATCCAACATATAAGAAAATAAGAGGGGGGGGGGGGGTACTGCACACTACTAGTTGTACCTAACTGAGTCCAGGGAAATCATATCTGTTCATGAGAAGAATATACAGACTCTTCCTTTGGTTCCAGATTACACATAATGGCATGCAGATGGGTTATTGAGAGGGGGTAGGCACGTTAACAATTCCAAATCTTGATGTAAAAGGGCTTACTAAAATATAAAGGGATGCACAGACAAAGAAGAGGGCTTTCCAAATCTGCTGCAATAATGTACATTTCTACCATATGTGCATGTGCGTTGCAACCTCACCACACAAGTTCCAACAAAGAAGATAGTAGGAGGCAGATATTTGAAACAATTGTGGAGAAAAGTGCCATGTAAAAAGTACTTTGTATAAGGTGCTATTGTATTGTAAACCTTCCACTACAGCAGTGAAGCATAGCTATGACCAAAGTTCCCAAATTCTAATTGATCTGCTCATGTTGAACACTGGAGATTGCAATATATCTATACCGTTAGAAGTAATGAGCCTAATTAAGACAGAGCTCCAAATAATGAAAATGTTATTGGCTATAACATTCATATTAGATGGGGAGTAAATATACATAGGACTTCTGACAGCTTAGGAAGATGTCATTTAGACAAAACAATTCCCAGCAGACTCTGAACAAGATATGAAGGTCTTACTCTTATTATATAGGGCTTGATAAATAGACTATCTCAGAAACCTACCAGGCATATAATTTTCAGATGTATTTATTTTATCAAATTTGCTTCATTCTTTTGGTATCCTTTGTTGAAGGAAAGCAATGCTCTTCTGGGGCCTAGCTGAACAAATTGGGTGAGCCAGTAACAAGAAGCTAACTCACAGTGGTACATTGCTTCTGAGCCTACCTATGTATATTTTTTAACAATGGATACCAAGTGAATGAAGCAAATTAGTTAAGAGGAGTAAATTTGGAAAGTTGTTTAAAATTGCATGTTCTATCTGAATAATGAAAGTTTAAAGGGCCAGTAAACCTAGGAAATAATGTTATATAATTCTGCACATAGTGCAGAATTATATAACATTAGCTTAGCTCCAGATTTCAAAAGTGAATAGTTAAATAGATATCACGCAAAGAAAACAGAGCGCTACTCTTGACTCTACTGAGCGGGTCTATTTTCTTCTCCTAAGCACATCTGGGCACGCTGTCTAATCACAGCCGGCCCGATTGCGCTATTAAAATCAATGTAGCTCGCTCCCATTACCAGACCAGAGCGGGAGCGAGCTGCATTGATTTTAATAGAGCGATCGGGCGCGCTGTGAATAGACAGCATGCCCAGATGCGCTTAGCAGAAGAAAACAGACCCGCTCAGTAGAATCAAGAGCGGCGCTCTGTTTTCTTTGCTTGATATCTATTTAACTATTCACTTTTGATATCTGGAGCTAAGCTAATGTTATATAATTCTGCACTATGTGAAGAATTATATAGCATTATTTCCTAGGTTTACTGGCCCTTTAATGATACAAGACAAATGTTTGCATACCATACTAAATACCCTAAGTATTAAAGAACTACAATAATATAAAAGGCATAATAGTATTAACCATTAATCAAAATGTAGCTTCATAACAGGTAGCTAATAACCACATGCTCCAACTGCATTGTTTTGATGTCATAATGAGATTCAAAACATATCCTTCCATGCTAAATTAGCATCTGATGAAGACAGACAAAAAGAAACTAGATATTGTAATTGGAAAAGAAGGATATAAAATGGTTAATGAACAAAATAGTAAATATATTGTTAATAAAAACTCCCTTAAAAACATATGAACACAATCAAAAAACAGTATGTATATTATACAGAAAACTACTCATCTTAAGAAATTATGAGAGGAATACATGGAAGCTGATTAATGAATGATTTCCTGGAAACTGTAGTTCTATTGGCAAATAAATAAATGAAAGAATATCATGGAGATTTACTCAAGGGAGTAAAGCTTTTCAAACTGTAATATATTTTTGTCAAGGTCATATTCTGCCAGCTCAAACAATTTAATGTAACAACAAAATAAATGAAGAGCACACTTACAGCATGATGCAGTGAACACACTCTAGTGACGTACTCCTTAAAGGGACACTAAAGTCAAAATTCAACGTTTATGATTCAGATAGAACATTCAATTTACTTCCATTATCAAATTTTGAATATTCTTCTTATACGCACAATTTCAGAGGCACCAGCTTGGAATGAGCATGTGAAAGAGTTCACACTGTATACGCATATAAGTCTGTAATGTGCTGATGGCTGTAATGTGATATAGGGGTCAAGGAATTGTAGGAAGTTTTGAAAATTTTCAGATAAAATCTACTGCTCATTTGAAATTCACAGTAAGTGCCATTGCATTGCTTTGTTATTATGTATTTGTGCAATGCTACTGTATTTAAAGGGACAGTCTAGACCCAGTACATCATTTTTATTCCTTATTGTTACACACCAGATAAGCATCCTGTAACTAGTCCCCCATCTATAAGATTGTAAAAAGTACATGAAACATTTAAATATTCATCGTTGTTAAGAGCTGAAAATTGCCACCAAGCTCCTGCCACCTATTGGATGTTTATTTTGGTACGTTAAGTTTCTAGACTCATGATCGACTCTTAAAGGTACAGTATACACCAATTTTAATTTAACTGCATGTAATAGACGCTACTATAAAGAATAATATGCGCAGATACTGATATAAAAATCCAGTATAAAACAGTTTAAAAACTTACTTAGAACCTCCCAGATTAGCTCTGTTAAAAGGATTAGCTAGAACACCCACTGAAACTGGGAAAAATTCAGAGACTCCCCCTCCCTCTTCCTCTGCATATGAAAAGGCTCTTTACACAAACAGGAGCAAGCTGGAGTAGGTATACGTCGGTATTCTCCTAAAACATTGGGGCTTGGTTAGGAGTCTGAAAATCAGCATAATGTTATATAAAAATAAGCAAAACTCTAATAAAAAAAAAACTGTATAGGCTATATAAATGGATCATCTACAAAACATTTATGCAAAAGAAAAATTGAGTGTACAATGTCCCTTTAAATAAGTTTTCCTAGGGGCGGAGCCTGGAGCTGAATGGAGATGGCAGCTTAGCAATTGTGCTCCGTGCTAAACTGTGTTGTGAAAAGGCATCTAAAGGCAATCTTGGCTGGATTATGTCCCTGAACATACAGGACTGAAGAGTGTGCACACCGGAGGATAGTTTAGGGTGATATCATGCACTGCAAGTGAAGTCTGACTACGGAGGCTAATGGAGCTGACAAGTGCCGATCACCATTTTACACATGTGGCGTAGCTAACTCCGGACATTACAGCGCTGTACATAACAACCATGCTGGATGAGATTCTCCTGCTCTGACGGAAAGCTAATGAGACAATGCCGTACCGGACAACAAACTGAGCCTTAAAGTAAGCTACAAGGCTGCAGAAACGTTCCGGTAACGAGCTCCTTTGAACAGAAGCTTTGAAACTCACTCCGGAAGATCCAGTAAGAGGGTATGTGAGGGGACTAACATTTCAAAAAGGGATAACACGGTCAGCAGATATGGCGGTTAATTAAAGGTATACAGAAGCTGAAAATACTTCTAAGACCCACTGACCAAGACCTACATTAAAACATGCTATAAGGATTCCCGGATGGCGCAATAAATCTGACCACGCACAAAGGCCCTAAGCTACATACATTCAAAAATAGTAACAACACCGTTATGATAGCACTTAAAATATGAAGACACAACACAATATAATGCTCCTAACGGATGTTGAATCAGATGCAGATTATTAAGTCTGAGATATGGATATAGCAAGTTTGCAAAACATATTTTAAACACCACACTAACGTCTCCATATCTACTGCAAACCGGAACAGCCACTATTCCTGTATAAACAAAGAAAGGATCTCTAATCACAATATAACAAGACCTGATCTGCCTATTCAATTATAAGCCTGATATAAAACTCTAAGGAGCAAGAGGAATTTAGATAGAGGCCCCTGGCACTGTTGGATATACAAATTGTACAGCTAAAAGAAGATATCTGCCTATATGAAAATTTTTTGTTAACAACTTATCTACACTAAGACCCTCAACTGTTATCTGCTAGCTTGCATGCCCTCTATACTTTGAGTTACAGGTGTACTTGTTGCTGACACCAACTAACAACTATTTCTTGATATATCACCTGTGATTTAGTAGTCTGCAGACAACCTAATTATAAGATGGCGGCTAGAAAACAGAATAGACCTGCTCAAGGGACCAAGTCATCAGCTGCACATTTGTTCTTCAAGCCTGCTAAGGGGGAGAAATTGCTAGAATCTGTAAATATGTTGATAGAAGAAGATAATGACTCTGAAACAGACTCACCGATTACAGAAGAAGATGCTATCCCTGCTACGAGAGCAGATCTCAAAGCTTTAGTATCCAAACAAGATATCAATCAAAACTTTGATAAGCTCTGGGAAAAAAAAAAACGCCTTTCAAAATACAGTTACAAGTAGTCTGGCGGACATAAAACAAGATATTACAGAATTAGGTTCAAGGGTGGCTACTTTGGAAGAAAATGAGATCTCTACGGCTGAAGAGCTATCTAACCTAACACAAAAGTTTTCCTCACAGCAACAGGAAGTCATTGAAATGCAAGACAAGCTTGAAGATCTCGAAAACAGGAGTCGCAGATGTAATTTGCGGCTAAAGGGGATTCCAGAAGCTGTCTCAACGGAAGAATTACCTGTCTATCTCCACCAATTATTTCAAGCTATCACTGGAGAAGTGGGTGAAGAGAAATTTCAAATGGAAAGGGCTCACAGAGCACTAAGAGCTAAGCCAAAAGAAGATGCACCTCCCAGAGATGTTATTGTTAAATTCCTTAGATTCCCAGAAAAAGAAGAAATTCTCTCAGCAGCTCGAAAACATCCAACTTTCAAGTTCCAGGGCATGGTAATTCAATTTTATCAAGATCTTTGTATTCGGACTCTCCAAAGAAGAAGCTATCTAAAGCCTCTGACTGCACTCCTAAGAAAACACCAAATTAGATATCGGTGGGGCTTCCCTTTTAGCCTGTTTATTCTACATAATGGCAGAACACTAAACCTCAAAGAATTGTCAGAGATTCCTGATATATGCCGGAAGCTACAACTAGAGCCTCCTGATATGCCACAGATAAAGATAGGAGAAGATCCGTCCCAGGGACAGTTGAGTTCAGCTCAACCACAGAGACAAAAGTGGACCAGAGTTCCAAAAAGAAAGACCAAACCTTGACATTCTCTGTCAGTTGATGGTTTAAATAGAAAAATGTACTCTGTCCTTTTCTATACCTAGTAGTGTTGTGAAACGAAAAGGGGGAATATTTTGTGAAGTCATAGGTTCAGAGAGTAGGTAGCTATGATAAAGAGTAATGTAGCAAATAATGTTCAGTTAATAACAATAGTTATAATGTTTGATGCCTATTTTTTTTCTCTTTTTTCTTTTTTTTAAAGAAATTACAGTTTAAATACTTACAGTTATAGCACTATGTGATTTTACTTTTAGACCATAATCTATTTTTTCAATGGGGGGGGGGAGGGGTGGAAGTTGTATTCTTTTTCTTCCTTATTTTTTTTGTGTTTTCTCAGCATAGTATAAATAGGTTTTTTTTCCATATATCTAATATCATTGTTGAGATATTACTTGATTTGTTCATTAATGTAACTGTTTATGTTTTTGTTTCTACTTATGTGCTGTCACGTCGTCTTCTCAGCCAATTTGACCCGTCTACCAACAGAAAGCTAAACTATCGATACATAAAGGCAGATATGCCGAATGAAGAGATAGCGGATCCGGGAGGGGCTCTCCACCCATGCAACAGTGAGTAATGGCTGGCATTTTAAGACTAATTTCACATAACGTTAGGGGCCTAAATACAGACCTTAAACGTAGGACGGCACTAAGCCAATACACTAAATTAAAAGCGAATATCATATTCCTGCAGGAGACACACTTCAATAGGGAGGTAATACCAAAATACTGGTCTAGAGGATATGCTCAACACTACCACTCTATAACGGATAAATATTAATCCATCAATCGGTGGGGTTTGTGATAGAAGAAACAATTAGGGATCCGGAGGGCAGGTTTTTGATACTTCAGGGGAGACTGCATGACAAACAAACAGTCTTGTGCAATGTCTATGCACCAAATGAATCACAAGCAGTTTTTTTCACCCGCATATCTTACTTATTAACTCAATGGTCACACTCTAGAATAATTTTGGGAGGGGACTTCAATGTTTCAATGAATGCACACCAAAGTAAAAATAGAATCCCATTATCTCAAAAACAAGTGAGACACAATTCCACAATTAAAAAAATAAAAGAAGTCCTCCTTGAACATAATGTTCTAGACTCTTGGGATACCCTATTCGGGAAAACCAATGATTATACATACTATTCATGTGCACACAGATCTTATTCAAAGTTGGATTACATCTATGTAAGCCAGACTCTAATTCCAGACCTGACCTCGGTTAAGATCCATGCATGTGCATGGTCATACCACTCCATAGTTCAAATAGATATTAAAAAGATTTTCCAAACCAGTGCGACAAGATCCTGGACTTATGATCCATACGTCCTAAAAGCCACTAAGGCACGTGAGTCCATATCTAAAGCTTTAACAGAATATTGGGACTTTAATGTAGGGACAACCTCTAATCCAATCACTATTTGGGCGGCACATAAGCCTTATATTAGGGGTTTACTCATTAAAGAAAAAGCAGCATACACCAGAGTCAATAGACTCCAGACAGACACCTTGCAAAAACAAATAGACACTCTTTCCAGGTTACATCAGCAAAATTTATCGACAACAATATTTACTCAATTACAGGCTAAAGGACAAGAACTGGCAGCAGTTATGAACGAAACCTCTATAAGATCTGCTCATAGACTAAAATCACAATATTTTTTATATTCCAATAAACCGGATAGGTATTTAGCCCACAAGTTGAGGGAAAAGACCAAATCTTTCACTATCCCGTATATACAGAAAAGCGATGGTTCCTGTACCTCAGATCCCCAAGAGATCGCTGATAGCTTTGCCCAATATTACGCCCAGCTATATGATGGTAAAAAAACAATACCAAACGCTCAAACGAATCAGCTTCTGACAAAGTTTTTGGACGAAGCCAAACTCACTCCCCTAGATAAAGAGAGCAGTAAAGAGCTAAACGCTGAGGTTACAACCAGGGAGGTCCTTAATGCCATTAAAGAACTCAAGCCAGGTAAGGTGGCGGGTCCAGACGGATTTCCAGGCGAATAGTACCAATTATATAGATCTGTGTTAATCCCACATGTAGTTTCACTATGTAATGATATTTTGCAAGGTAAAGAAATCCCTAAAGAAATTTTACAAGCCAAAATAGTAGTTATACCAAAACCAGGAAGAAACCCAAAGCTTTGTCAAAATTACCGGCCCATTTCGCTAATAAACCAGGATATCAAAATTTTTACCAAAATTCTAGCAAACAGACTTAAAACACACTTGCCATCTCTGATCCACCCTGATCAGGTAGGCTTTATTCAAGATAGAGAAGCCCCAGATAATACGAGGCGCACAATCTCCCTGATTGATCCTCTCGCTGGATGTGAAGAAGGCGTTTGACAGAATAGATTGGCATTTCATGTTGGAGGTTCTGGATAGATTAGGTTTCCACGGGGCGTTTGTGCAGGCCATTAAAAGCATTTATTCAAATCCAACAGCTAATGTTAGAGCAGCAGGCTACCAATCAAAACTTATAGAAATCTTGAACGGTACACGACAGGGATGCCCACTTTCACCACTTCTGTTTGCGATTTGTATATAGCCATTAGCAACAATAATTCAACTATCTCCAGATATACATTGAGTGGTAATCAAAGGCCATGTATTTAAGGTGTCTTTGTTTGCAGATGATGTGCTTCTCACATTAACCAAGCCGCTGGTGTCTCTTCCCAACTTGTATCAGATACTACAAGAATTTTCCGATGTATCGGGCTATAAAGTTAATTTAGAAAAATACATAAACAAATGGAAAAAAGGAGGTTTCTCCTGGTACGGCCGACTATCTGCAATTAAAATGAATATTCTCCCCAGAATACTATATCTCTTTAGAGCCCTACCTATTAAGGTTCCCTTAACTGACTTAAAAAAAATACAAATGGACCTGATAAGCTTTTTAAGAGGTTCTAAAAAGGACAGAATACCTTCTCAAGTCCTCCAACAACATAGACAACTGGGGGGGGTGGGAGTACCAAATTTAATTCAATATTATCACGCGGCTTGGTTAGAGCAAACCACCCTGATGAGTAAGAAACCGGAGGACCTGGTGTGGGTGAGGGTGGAGACGCTGATGGCAGATTATAGAAACCCAGAAGACATACTATGGGGACAACTGACACAACCTCTTAGAGGCACTTATACCTCAAGACTTACGATAGAGATGATGCAGATGTGGACCTCGCTGCCCAGATCTTTACATCTAATACCTATAGATTCGGTGGTTAGACCATTGCGGACCCTTTTAAATGCAGATTTCCATATGCAGATAGGGAAATGGGAAAATAAAGGGCTATATAGAGTAGCAGACTTTCTATATAATAATAAGGTAGCTACATTCCAACAAATTCAAGAAAAAATTAAACCTGAAAAGTTGCAGTGGTTCTTATATTTACAAGTGGCATCAGTTGTCGCCAAGTTTAGGACACTTAACTCGATCGCTAGATTGACAACCCTAGAACACTTCTGCAACATACCACAACGACTTAAAAAACTAATCTCTGCGATATATTTAACATTACAGAAAGCCAGAATCACCTCCAAATCCTCTTTGATGGAGAAGTGGGAAGAGGAGCTAAATACAGCTCACACTATAGAAGACTGGGAAACAATTTTATATACATCTAGTAAAGGGCTTACTAGCGCAGACTTTAGAGAAAACAGTATTAAAACATCCTTTAGATGGTATCTTACCCCTGTCATTACATCACACTATACTCTAAAGGGTAACAAATTTTGTTACAGAGGATGTGCTGTAACAGGGACTTATCTTCATATGTGGTGGGATTGCCCACAAGTCAAACAAGTGTGGAATAGACTATCTGAGCTGCTTAGCGAGGTACTTTCTGAAAATATTTCCCTGTCGGCATCACTAGCATTATTAAATGAAAGGATTACAAAGTTTAATGCAGCTACTAATACGTTTATTCGTATTTTATGCACAGCTACCAGAATATGCGTAGCAAGGCACTGGAAAACAGGGGTACCCTCATGGGGGGAGGTAAGGGATAAAATTCAACTTACATACAGAATGTCAGAGACGATAGCCTTCATGCAGAATAATCATGACCAATTCCTAAAGATATGGAACTATTGGATCTTGACAGGCCATTAGCAGAGAAAGAAACTAGGGAAGACCATCCTAATAATTTGACAGGTTATTAGAAGAAGAGGTCCACAATCTGACATTTGAGGCTGATGACAGGTGGGACATTGAACTGACCTGCAAACACTTGGTGGGGGGCCCCTCTCCTGGATCCATTGATAGAGGAGAGACGTGACAGGCAAGTTGGTTGAAGTTTTAAGGTAAAGTTGTTTTTTTTGTTAATGGGAGGTGTAACATATCTCAGCCTAATGTCACTATCCCTTTAAGAAATCCTTTTCTGACTGCTGCATTTGGGCAGTATTCACATTCAGCCTGCCTGCCTGATTAATCATTCATGCACCTGATTACCTCAGCCTCTTTTTAAGCCTTCTCAGGTCTAATGTGCCTTGCATTAACATTGAAGTTGTGATCCTGAACAGAGGTCTGTGACTGTTTCCTGCATGAACTTAGCAACTATTCCAAGATACAGCATTTCCTATTACCTATGCAAAATATCATCAAACCGCAAGTATCAAAAATATCTCCATTCTGTTTCCTGGACACAGCTACTTAACAATCTCTGAACTTTATTATAATTCAACTATGCTTTTGCTTACCATCACTCTCTAATTACAACAGCATCTTACTCAGAACTTTATAAATATTTCTCTGCTACAAGTTGTCATTGCTGAAATATCCTGCTGCAAATATGTTAACATATTCTGAACTCTGCATCTATGTGTTCAATTAAAAGCTTTCCTGTGATTCTCCAATATATGTTCAAACAGTAATTAATGCCTTAAACTTAACTTTCACCTGTGCTGCTCTGCTAATTACTGACATACAGCTCATTATAATAATATGTACTGTGAACCTGCAATAAACCAAGTTTGCATCTAAATGCACAAACAATAATTAATGCCTAAACTTGCAGCTTGTCTAAGTACCTGTGCAGCTGTGCTTTAACTCTGACATACAGCTTTATATAATATTATGTACTGTGAACCTGCAACAATCCTTAGTTTGCATCTAAGTGTCAAAGTTTCACCAGATTACTCTGAAGCCTGAACATTCCACTTTGCTATATTTCTCTCTCATTGAATCCTGCAGTTACTTCTATTAACTAACTATAAGTCACAGTGAACTCAGAATATATTGTATACAAATGTTGCACTCTCCATTTATTCTACAATAACTTCTAGCAACTATGAATCACAGAATATCATCTATCCACGTCCAGGATACTCTTCCCCGGGTCAGGGGTCGGTGTCTTCAAATCCCTACCACTGCCCCGAGGGTCTGTTTCCTGAGCGCATGTACACCGGATCATGACAGAATGTTAATGCCTAAAAAAGGGATCCGCAGTGGTAGTGGATGCACCGACCCTCAAAGGAAAATAAAAAATTACAACATAACTCAGACCCAAGCAATCCCTAAAGGAAAAACAGAAGATTTTCAAACTTTAAAAAATTTAAAGACACAGTACTCCCATTCTAGACAATCCTCTACTCATGTTCGTGGTTACCATTTTGGTGAAAATGATCCTGAATCTGACTATGAAAATGAAGAGGATTTAACCATAGCTTCAGCAGAAAAAATTCAGGCTTTCAAAGATTTAAAGAGACAGAACCACTTTTCTAAAATGTCATCTGTTCTTCATGTTCGTGATTACCATTTTGGTGAAACTGATTCTGAATCTGACTATGAAAATGAAGAGAATATATCCATAGATTCAGCAGAAAAAAATCAGATCTTTAAAGATTTAAAGAGACAGAACCACTTTTCTAGAATTTCATCTGTTCCTCATGTTTGTGATTCCTATCCTGATGATACTGATTCTGAGTCTGTATATGTCAACAAGGAGGATGACTTCACAGATCCAGCTGAATTGGCATTAGACTGGTATGAGCGCAACTTTAATTCGCCACAAACTCAGACAAGACCTCAACCTATTTGCTATAATGACATCCTTGGTTGTTATATTTACAACATGGATGATACAGACAGCTCCCATCATGAAACCTCTCATGGAAATACTGATATTACCATGGATTCGTTAGATTGGACAGATTCAGAGCTGGAAGAAAGGACATCTGGTTTACAGACTGCTGTTAGGAGTAAAGGTCCGCTCAACTACTATGCTGATTTATCACATCAGAATTATGCATCCAGTGATGAAGAGGATTTCTGTTCTCAACCTTACTACAAGCCACAATGGCAGCAACCTAAGAAGCCTCATACTGGGAAGAAATCTAAGCTCTCTAAGAAAAAGAAGAAGAAGAAGAAAATCCTTCTGCCCACAGAAAATCAGAAGTGCAAAGAGGAAACTCAGCCTGATTCCCCTGTTTTAGATTCTGTTGTACCAGACCCTCTCTTGCCTCCTGACACTGTCAACACCGAGCTGGATGATGTCTATAGTCACTATCAGTCTCTTCTTAAAGCATCTAATGGTATCTCTTCTCAGACTCTACAACAACTACAAAAACTGTTTCCAACTATTGAATTCTTGCATCCCTCTCATGATGCCTCAATACCTGTAAACCCTGTGCTAGAAGCAAAAGATAATTCTGTTCCAGATATACAACCTTTCAGTTTACCAGAGATAATCCCTGGAGAATTTAGCTCTGATATTCAAACTCAAATAAGCATGCCTGCTGAACTCCAGATAACTTCTCAGTCAGAATCTTGTGTCACAATTCCTCCACATCTACCTGAGTGTGGCATATTGCAGTACACTTCACCTTCTCAAAATTCTTCTGTTATTGCATCTAAGAAATTGTTTCCCTTGGGAGATACTTTGCATCAACCTACATTTTCTACTACATCAGTTTCCTGTACAGGAATTCCTGATACTCAATCCTGTGAGGACAACTTTGAACCAAGTTTGCAAGTGGACATTCTTGAACCTGAAACTTGTACAAAAGTTCTTCAAGAAGATTCCCCTGTGCCCATTCCTGTTCCTGTTTTCCATGATTATACTACTAAACCTGACATCAAGGTGGACTCTCCTGTTTTTGACCCTGGTATGGGAATTCCTTTGTTTAACCCAGAAATGGGTGTAATAATACTTGATCCTGAAGATAGCCATGCCCTCTACTCAGAAGCGAGTATGGTTCTTGGCTCTAAAGTGGGTCTTGTTAATTCTTCGTTTATGAACCCTGAAGAAAGCCTTGCCCTCTGCTCAGAAGAGAGTATGGTTCCTGGCTCTAAAGTGGGTTCTTTTTCTTTCTCTATAGTTGAACCTTGCCCTGGCATGGGCATTCCTTCACCTGATCCTACTGAGGATATGACTGAACCTTGCCCAGATGTGGGTATTCCTGAACCTTACCCTGGTGTGGACATTCATATACCTATTCTTAGTGAGAACACTTTTGATTCTGAATCCAGTAAGGAGACATTTCATTTTGAATTAGAAGATGGCAAGAACTGGACAAATCTTGCACTCTACACTCCTATCTCCTATTTTGAAGAAAGCCCTGCTATTGCGTTAGAAGTGGCTATAGCTTTTTCTTTTGGAGTATATCTAATCCTCAGCCAAGAGGTTAATTCTGAGGATACTCAAATCTCTGACCCAAAGGTGGTTAATCTGGTTATCAATCCAGAATGCTGCATCTCTATTTCTGAAGCTGAGGAAAGCCTTTTCATATCTCTAGGACTGGCTGCCTTTTCATTGGCTATATACATGGTCATCTATCATGAAGAACATCCACCTGTCTACCCTCAGAATGATTCTGTGGTAGGAAGCTCATTGTATGTTACGTTCATGCATTCTCACGATGACTACAAAAAAGTTGACTTCAAGTTTTGCTCTCATCTTTGTCAAGATCTTTTGATACCTGAATTACATGGCCTTTACTTCGTCATTCAACTTTTTCAAGAGATCTCCAACCCTCCTTTCTTGATTTCCGATTGGACTCACTACCTCCATACACCTACTACCGATTCTCCGTATCAATTTTGTTCTCTCTCCTTTTGGATTGTATTGGGCGCCCGGAGGTCGCCTTTAAGGAGGGGAATCTGTAACATATCTCAGCCTAATGTCACTATCCCTTTAAGAAATCCTTTTCTGACTGCTGCATTTGGGCAGTATTCACATTCAGCCTGCCTGCCTGATTAATCATTCATGCACCTGATTACCTCAGCCTCTTTTTAAGCCTTCTCAGGTCTAATGTGCCTTGCATTAACATTGAAGTTGTGATCCTGAACAGAGGTCTGTGACTGTTTCCTGCATGAACTTAGCAACTATTCCAAGATACAGCATTTCCTATTACCTATGCAAAATATCATCAAACCGCAAGTATCAAAAATATCTCCATTCTGTTTCCTGGACACAGCTACTTAACAATCTCTGAACTTTATTATAATTCAACTATGCTTTTGCTTACCATCACTCTCTAATTACAACAGCATCTTACTCAGAACTTTATAAATATTTCTCTGCTACAAGTTGTCATTGCTGAAATATCCTGCTGCAAATATGTTAACATATTCTGAACTCTGCATCTATGTGTTCAATTAAAAGCTTTCCTGTGATTCTCCAATATATGTTCAAACAGTAATTAATGCCTTAAACTTAACTTTCACCTGTGCTGCTCTGCTAATTACTGACATACAGCTCATTATAATAATATGTACTGTGAACCTGCAATAAACCAAGTTTGCATCTAAATGCACAAACAATAATTAATGCCTAAACTTGCAGCTTGTCTAAGTACCTGTGCAGCTGTGCTTTAACTCTGACATACAGCTTTATATAATATTATGTACTGTGAACCTGCAACAATCCTTAGTTTGCATCTAAGTGTCAAAGTTTCACCAGATTACTCTGAAGCCTGAACATTCCACTTTGCTATATTTCTCTCTCATTGAATCCTGCAGTTACTTCTATTAACTAACTATAAGTCACAGTGAACTCAGAATATATTGTATACAAATGTTGCACTCTCCATTTATTCTACAATAACTTCTAGCAACTATGAATCACAGAATATCATCTATCCACGTCCAGGATACTCTTCCCCGGGTCAGGGGTCGGTGTCTTCAAATCCCTACCACTGCCCCGAGGGTCTGTTTCCTGAGCGCATGTACACCGGATCATGACAGGAGGTTTGAGGGGAGGGAATAAAACATGCACAAAATAAAATTTGGGGTGGGATGAGGAGGTAGGGGAAAATTATCTTGTATGTTTCCTTTTGCTGTTCCCTTCGTCCTGATCCCCAAACTCTGGTGGTATTTGCCGTCAAGTGATACTGCAGGTCTCACAAACTGTATCGAAATAGTAATGTTTGTATCTCTAAGTGAATTAACAGACTTTTATATACTATCTCCACAACAGAACATTAAATACGGGACTCTCGACCTATATTAAAGGTCATGGGGGGAGATATGTTACATACAAAGGGAAAATGTGACTTGTAATTTTTATTTGTGTGACAATAAAAACCGTTTCAACTAATAAATAAGTTTTCCTAATCGTATCTGTGTATCTGTGCATCTGTGTATGTGCAATTTAAAATAGCTAAATGAAAAATATTAAACGTGCACTCCTAAACTGTAATACAAGAAAACAGCTAACTGGACCAGAAGAAAGGTGAGGGCAGAGTTTAGCGGCCACTTTCAGCTGCTAACAAACAATGATTATTTAAAAGTTTCACGTACGGAGGCGGAGCAAGCGGCCGACAAAGATGGCCGCTAATCACTAAGGCTCTTAAGACAAGCCGAGAGCTACTAAAATCAACTCACGCTATTCAGCTCCTTATTGAATTACAGAGGTGCATCCAGCTTTGGGAACAAAACAGGATCACAGGGATGCCTTCCAAAAGCCATATTGACTCACCCTAACAGTGATCTGCAATACAGAGGAACACGGAGGATCCATACATGTGACGCAGCTAATTTATGATCCCCGGACATAAACTCAGCTACGACTTCCCCTTACCTCTTACCGAGGAGACGAGACACAACATTTAATCCAAGGGAAGCATCACAGCCGATGACTCTTGCAGCGGGTGAAAACTTTTCACAAACATTTCGGGCGACCGCAGCACCGGAGGGTCGGGGCTCCGCTCCGGTGCGCAAGTGACAACTGGCATAACAATAGACGCAGGCCTGTCTCAACCATCGGTAAGCAAACTGACAAGACCGAAGCAAATTTCTGACTTGTGCACGCTAAATAATCTAAGTTGTAGGACAAGAGGGACATGGCTAGCAAAAAAGTGAAGGTCTTATGCAGATGACAAAACAGCAGGACTAGCCGGCAAAGCAAGGAATCCCTTTCTCCCATTACAGTAGCTGACAGTGGGCTGAGAAAACAAAGTAATACGCAGTCAGAATATAAAACTGAATGTTGTTTCATATATACAAGTTGGTACACACATTAGAAGGCCTGGGAGGACTCATACCATAGCAATCAGAAGGCATGATTTATATAGCTTCTGAGTAAGCAGCCCCATAACGATGTTGATTGCCAACTTATAACGACATCTTGCAAAAAGGATTTGCTACATAACCCTCTTAAACAGAGGCTCACATATTATTTAAACAGCGCAAGGCTCTACACATGCTAACATACCCTGACCAAACTTGGTAGATTCTGTGCCATCCCACCGCTCAAGACTTGCATTATAGAGGATTAATCTCACGAATGAGGCCACCTACACACTGCCTTTGCTTGAGGGACATTGCTTAATAGAAATATTAGCAGACCTACCAGGGCCTGAACTGTCTCCCTAGGGCCTGAGTTCAAATCCCACCGCGAGGTATCAACACTGCTCCTGCAGTGGTATATCACAATCTGATCCCAAATATAAACAAAGACGGAAAGACCATAAGAAGACACATAATATAGCTGTACCACAGAGCCTAGCCTTAGTCCCCTTCCCTTTCCCGCTGTCTCCATTGTCAGCGAGTCATACCCACTCTCCTTTTCCCGTGATCACTCTGTGAGAGTAAATTCCCCGGGGATTGAGGCCTAATTAATTGTTGTATATTCAATCTTCTGTAACTCAGCCAATACTTATAATTGAGAAAATGTCGCAAAGGAGGTTGGTGAAATCAGACAAACCACAGAAACCACTCCAAAGATCACAGGAGGCCGTCAGTACCTTCTTCAAACAAGTAGATAAAAACAAACAAAAGAATGGCACGACCCCCCCACACCCCACTGCCCCAGAAGATAGAGAGGATAGCACTGATACTTCCAGAGGGTCAACACCTGAAGCACTGGAAACAACTACTGATCCCCCAATTACCTATAAGGCCATTAAAGCTTTAATAGACCAAGTCAAGCTTTGCATAAAGGAAGAATGCGCTGACCTGAAAAAATAAATTTCAGACTTGAATCACAGAGTCGATTCACTTGAGGAACATGAATACGTATTCTCTCAGAAAATGGCTGATCTGACTACTAAAGTCTCGCACCAACACCAAAACCTCACAGATATAGAGGACAAACTGGATGACCTCGAAAACCGCACCAGGCGCCAGAACTGGTGTTTTCGAGGCATCCCTGAAACGGTGTAAAATAATGAAATACATTAAGCTGGAGACTGGATGAAACCATTCTGACGAACCAAGATACGATAGATGAACTGACTAAGGCTACTGACGATTTTTTTCTTAATAACAAACCTGAAGATACATCAGCAGGAAACAATTGGGAAACATATAAGTGTTATCTTAGGGGGTTTCTTATAAAACACACGGCTAAGATACGGAAAATGAGGAAGGCCCAGATGACATCCCTAACAGACACCCTGACCACAGCAGATAGGATACATAAGAATGACCCGACCTCGACTCAAAAACTTGCAGACCTTACCTCAGCTAGAGAAAATCTTAACAAATTTCTAACTCAAAGAGCATACCTGAGGGCCTTAACTACTAGAGCCAAATTTTATGCAGACAGCAACAAGGCTGGACGCCTTCTGGCGAGGTCACTTAAAAGACAACAATACAAATAGTTTATTAGAACTATTTCACATCCTTCTGGCAAAATGGTCAGCAGACATGAAGAAATAGCGGATACATTTGTATCATATTACTCTAAGCTATATAACCTTAACCCAAACATCTCTCAAGAATCTAATAATAAAATTGCACGCTACCTTCACACAATAGGGACCCCTAAAATATCAGAGGATGATAACCACATATTAGATGCCCCTATAACAAACCTAGAAATTATGAATACTATTAAAGCACTCCCTAATGGGACTCCCTAATGGGACGTCTCCCGGGCCGGATGGCCTATCGGCCAAATTTTATCAACTATTTCAGCCACAAATATGCCCTCCCTTATATACATTATTCACATAAATAGACAAGGGAGAGACTTTTTCTAAATCTCTACTGGAGGCCACAATCACAGTAATCCCGAAAGCAGACAAGGTGGGAACTCTGGCGGGTAATTATAGACCCATATCACTCCTGAACATTGATATAAAGATATATGCTAAGATACTGGCGAATCGCCTCAATATGATCCTTCCCAAGCTTATACATCCGGATCAAGTAGGGTTTGTCAGGGGTAGGGAAGCCAAGGATAATGCAATTAGAATCCTGCACTCTCTACTGAATGCACACAATAACAAAACACCTCTCACGCTTCTCTCAACAGATGCAGAGAAAGCCTTCGACAGGGTCAGCTGGCAATTCATGTGGGGGGCCCTGTCGAGGTTTGGATTTTCTGAGGCTTTTGTAGATAGGATCCAAGCGCTATATTCTCATCCTCAAGCTAGAGTACGAGTCAATGGAACTCTATCTCAACCTTTCCCAATTACTAATGGAACCCGCCAGGGGTGCCCCTTGTCTCCACTTTTGTTTGCTATAACCATCGAAATTCTGGCTATTAAAATAAGAGACAATGAAGAAATACTAGGCATACATTTCAATCAGATACACCAGAAATGCTTACTATTTGCTGATGACGTGATCTTTACCCTACGTGCCCCCTCTACTACCTTACCTGCCTTGTTACAAACCCTGAATGACTACGGTCAGGTATCTAACTTCTCCATTAATATGGAGAAATCCGGAATCATATTACTGAACTCACCCCACAGCGACAGAGATTTTGTTAGCCAACAGACATCTTTCCAGATTGTCGACAAACTAAGATATCTAGGACTGATAATTCCATACAATCACCAAGACTTATTCCAAAGTAATTATCTCAATCTCCAAAACTCGTTAAAGACACTACTAGAGGGGTGGCACAGGCAGGGTCACCTGTCGTGGATGGGAAGAATTAATACTATAAAAATGATGATAATACCAAAATATCTATTCCTATTCCAGACATTGCCGATGGCCCTGCCTGTCTCATACCTAAAAACCCAACAGAATATGTTTAATTCATTCATCTGGTCCTACAAGAAGCCCAGAGTATTACAACAGACACTATACATGTCCAAGGCAGACGGTGGACTCAACGCCCCTAACCTCTTAAACTATTACAGAGCAACACACTTGACCAGAGTGGTCTCTTGGTCTCACTCTGCCGATTCTGCCCTATGGGTGCAAATTGAAAGTTCTCTAACCTATGAGAGACTTAGCATGGCTCCCCAAAGCTCACAGACCACCGAAACAACTATATTAAAGCTACCTTAGACGTCTGGGACCACGTGATAACACACATTGTAGGAATCTCCACCCCAATATCGCCTCTTACCCCTCTGTTGCACAACCAGATTTTTTTGAAAGATCCATCCTTTTTTCACACACACAAGGAGGAGCACTTAAAAAATCTACCGATGTACCTCATAGTAGAATCAGGAGGGATTAAAGATAGACTAAAGTTACAAGAGGAACTAGGCTCTCCCTTCCATAGCTGGTACCCTTATCTGCAGATAAGACACGCGCTCTTCAACAACACATACAAATCTAACGTACTTAGACCATTGACCACATTCGAGGAACTATGTGTAAACTCTAACATTAAAAGAGCGTACTTATCAATAGCTTATAAACTGTTACGAAGCTCTTTCCCAGACCAACGCCCTTCTTTCATTGGGAAATGGGAATCTGAACTGTTAGAAAATTTTACAGATGAGGACTGGAGAAATAGCTTTACAAAGTCACACTCCGCCTCCACTTCGTTGTTTATTTCCAAGATGAATTACAAAATACTCACCCGATGTTATCTAACTCCCCAACGACTCAGATATATCTACCCTACTGCCTCATCAACCTGTTGGAGACGATGCGGAGGACAGGGTACCATGACTCATATCTGGTGGGGGTGTCCTCTCTTATCTGACTTTTGGCGCGGGATAGAGCAATGCATTAATACAATTTTGGGCCTAGATATTACCCTGAACCCGAAACTCGTCTTACTCAATGCTCTCCCACACTTACATTGCGTATACCGCACAAGACTCCTTCAACTGATGTTGACATGTGCAAAGAGACTGATACCTAGACTATGGAAGACCCAGAATACTCCGACTCCCACACAATGGGTGGCTGAGATGGGACATATACTAGAGTTAGAAAAACAACACTTTTATTATGTGGGAAAACGAGAGTTTTTTGCTGACATGTACTTTATCTGGGAACAAGGCCTTTATAACCTGAACATCTAAAGTGCATCTGAACTCCTGAACTTATAGACCCTTTCTCTCTTGCATAAAATTCCCACTCCCACACTTTCTTCTTCTCTTCCTTCCCCTTCTCCCCCTCTTCTCCCCCCTAGGTTAGGGATATAAATACTGGACAAGACCTTATCAATCAATGGTAAATAGTGTTTTTGATGCCTCTTGTGTTTTACTTGATGCCTTTTTCTTTTTCTCGTTATATATGGAAGACGTTCACAGATATGATTTTGAATGATGATAAATGCTACTGTATTTAAAAGACGTTTCATATGCTGAAATTGATCATTTCTTTTTGGATGTAATGTTTTGAAATTAAAATACCAATAAAAATTATTGAATCAAAAAAAAAGTTTCACTTACTTCTTACAAGCTTTATAGATGTGGAACCTGTTACAAGATGGTATGCAACAATAGGTGATAAAAAAAGTATTAGGGATGCGTATTCAGATCTTTCGTGAAGTAAGCAGTGGCTTATGCACTTCGGATATTTATGTAGCCACATTGATTTTTGTAAAAGATCCTCACTCTAAGATCTAGATTTGCAGAGATTTTAGTGTGGCGATCTGTTACAGGAATCAATCTGGCTATGAAAATATCCGAAGGGCACGAGCCACTGCTTAATTCCGCATTCAGATCCACACGAAAGATCCAAATGCGCATAATTAACTATTATTGGGTCTAGACTGTCCCTTTAATATTCCGTAAAGGCAAATGGTAAAACATAGTTCAAGATCAAAAGAAGAAATAGTAAACAAATCTAATTTGGCATGCCTGAGCATCAGACACTTGGTGGCCGAATTATCAAGCTCCGAATGGATCTGCAAGGGGCGGCATTGCACAAGCAGTTCACGAGAGCGGCTTGTGCAATGATGTGCAGCGAACATGATACGCTACATCGTATCATGTCCGCTCGCACTTAAATAAATCGGCCCCTTAGCCTAAAGTATGCTGGATAGAAAAGAATCATGAGTTTCACCGATAGCTGTGTCACAGACAAATATTTCTTGAGAAAACATTTCTGCATATTTCTGTATAGTCATATTTACTCATATAAACACACACATACAAACACACACATATATATATATATATATATATATATATATATATATATATATATATATATACAGACACACATATACATATTGTATGTATATATATATATATACTATATATATATATATATATACATATACAATATATATATATATATACATAATAGCTCTTTCGAGTCTAATACCTTGTCATATACCATATCCCTTTTAACCCTTATAAAAAATTATTAATATTTATATAATTTTTTTAGCAGGAAGCGTATACAGTATATGAGTTTTAGATATTTCTGATGTGTTTTGTTAACTTTTTTTAACCCTTAGAGTTTATATGCTAGCTATTCAGTTGTGCTAATACTTTCAGCACCGTTTTTGTTTGTACTAGAATGCAACCGTTTGCTTTCAACTTGTCATAATATTTTGCCTATTACATTAGTGTGTTACTTGTTATCTAGCCCATAATGGGGAGCCTTATACTTTCATTTTAACACATTTTTGTTATTGAGTAGCATTATTTTTCTTCTTCTGCAAAACATTTCAAAATATTAAAGCCCCATAAATCAGTATTTTAAGAAGTCTGTTCTGGAGGGAGCTCCACTGAGTCTCCTGCTATAAAGGCTGACAAGGTTAACACACTTTTGAATGTATCATCAATGCAGCACATTTTATTGATAGTCTTAAGTTTTGCACTTGTGGACTGCCCTCTAATTCAGACCATGTTTTCAACTTGATTTTAGAGACAGTGTTGCCATTGTAAAACATAGATTTTGTCCTCCTGCAACTACTTCTGTGTTGATTTTGATGTATATATGGGGGTCCTTGTCATGTTGAAATCTCTATCTATGGCTAATGGGCCAATCTTAATGCAGCTTTTTCCATGCAAGCCTTCAGGACCGCTGCTCCTTAACCCATCCGCCACCTCTGAGGTGGCGGACAGCAATCAGCCTGATCGGATATGATCGGGTTGATTGACACCCCCTGCTAGTGGCCGATTGTACATTTCGACAGCATTTGCTGTTGGCATTTATTGATGTGTGGTGGACAGGCATGTCCGTCCGCACATTGTTAAATCGGTCCCATAGTCTCAATCTCCTGGTATAGGCAACCGGGTTTTGGGCTAAAATATCCAAACACTTAGTGGAATTCACTAGTAGAAAAACAGCCCCAATGTATCGAGAAACCACCACCATATTTTACATTGTGTGTCAGGTCACTTTCCTAGTATGCAGTCCCCTTTTGTCACCAAAAAAGAGAGTGGCAAACTATGCCCTGGTTACAAAAACAAGGTAGGAATTCGTGTTCTTTTGGGGAAAATTATAGTTTCCTGGAGGGAGGGTTTCTGCTTGGTGCTTGAATATCCTCCAGTCAAATTAATAACCATTTGATTTTTAATAATTTTGCAACAATGTTATACTCTCTCCTGGTGTGTTTGCAGAGGGAACACAATCATTTGTTTCGATGCATTTATCATGAGAGTGCAGCCTTGAAATATATTTCATTATCCACTCTAGTATTTTAAGTTTAAATTTTTTTTTTATGATTTATGTATACATTTTTACATTTTTATTATAATTGTTAAACATTTTAGGGTCACAAAGAAGAGTTTTGGAACCCGTTATGGCAACAAGCGTTTTTTTTTTAATTAATCTGGACTCAACTAGACTTTTTTAGTAGATGAACTTGGGCTGTTTCCAACAGATAAGACCCGTGCTCCCCCCTGCCCACTGCTTACCAAAGTTTTGCAGAGGCTAGTGACTGTTTTTCTGAATTTAATAGATTGATCTCAGGAAAGATTGGTTAGGGGCCAGTCATTCTCTGTCTGTGTAATTATATTGAAGAACATTGGGCGATAAACTGTCTGTGTCCATGTTTTTTTTACAGCCGGGCTCTTATTGAGCTTGATGAGCAATCTATCTTAGTGGACCCTCACTAGAATCCAGAGGGATAATTAATGTATAGAACCAATTCTTTAGGAAAACTGATAAAGAGAAATTAACCTTAGACCTTTTAGATAAAGGGAATTCTGCTATAAATCTATCTATCATAACTGCAACTCCAGGCTCAAACTGAATTAGACTAATTATTATCATTAATATATGGTGTTTTAACTTTTTATTAACTATGTTTCAAATCCATTTCTCCCTACCACTAGCACTGTTCCCCATATAATTCCACTGAATATTGATGGTGTCATACCATTTCTAAGTTTTCTTCCTAGGTGACATTGTTTTTTAAACTGTAGTGATTAGTACTCAGAGGGGCTGTACTAAATTTATTGATTTTTATGTTTATCTTTTGAGTAAATTACACCTAGGTGCCGAATTATCATTGTGCGGGCAGACATGATCCGCTGTAGCGGATCATGTTTGCCACACATCCATAAATGTATCATTGCACAAGCAGTTCTAGTGAAATGCTTGTGCAATGCCGTCCCCTGCAGATTCGCCAATCAGCCATTAGCAGGGGGTGTCAATCAACCCTATCGTATCTGATTGGGCTGATTGCTTTCTGCGGCCTCAGAGGTGGTGGACGAGTTAAGGAGCAGTGGTCTGGCGACCGCTGCTTCTTAACTCCTGTTTCCAATCTGGAAACTACGGGGGTAGATTGCAGCATTCGCTGCTTGTTAAATCTACCTCTTAGTCTAAGATGATAAATTCCTTTTATGGTTATCAATAGTACTAAGGGGTTAATCGCAACACTTTAAAAAAGCTTATCAAATAATTTATCTGCATACTTCAATGGGTTGTTTGCAGGAAAATCATTAAACTTTTCTAAAGGCTTGAGATTGACTCTTAAGTGCCAAGTATGTTTAAGTTATTTAAAAAGAAGGCATAGTCAGACATTTTAGTTTGAGGATAACTCTTCAGAATCTACTGATTCTCCATCAGATTCTCAACATGAGTCATTATTTTAAACAACTTCTTGAAGAACACTGCAGATTAACAAGGCAGGATTTAAAAAGCTCCTCTGCACAATTACTTGGGGATCTATAGAACACACTGACACTATAGAGTGCATACAAATAGATTAGGATGTAGAGCATACCAACCTTTTGGCCGTACACCAAAACCCTGCTAACACATCACTTATTTAGGAAATGATTTTTGCTGACCTTGAGTGCAGGTTTCGGCAGAATAATACTAGGTGCATCCCACAGATTGTAACTTACCAGTTTTTTCCAGGAACCAATTTTTTTCTTATTGATGTTATTGCCTTTTCAGAATTGTATTTACTCTTTTCTCATTTACTTGGAACAAAACTATTACTTATGTTATAACCTATCGATCTGTTGCTATTATGACCTAATCTTTTACTTGTAATATTTTACATAGGAGCAAATAAATCTTTTGTCAGGTGTACTGTAAAATCTGTATGCCAAGTTATTTATCTTCTTTTGCCTGGCATCTAGGCGTTTTGCTAGATCTAATTTGTGAAGCTAATATCTCTGGATAAAAATCAGTAGAACATTGCAACTTGAAACTTAAGTTGATAATTTATGATTTGTACCCACTCTTAGCCACAGCTGCACATTGCAAGATCAACAATTTCCGGTCCTATTAATTTTTAATAAGTGCGCCAGCAGGTCTTATTTATTTTATTACCATCAGCCTTAGGGATACAGATGGGAAAGTGTGCAGTTATTTTATTATGGGAAAGTGATGTGTCACATTATAATATATATATCTATATATCCACAGAGACAAGAGATTGATAAATAGACTTAGCCACTCAGCATATCCAGATCCCTCACACACAACACTAAGGGGGTTTAGCCTATCCATTAGTCAGGGTTGGGCTGCCAGGCTCTTCCTCCCGGCCTCTTTTTTCTCCCCATTCAGGGACAGCGGGGAATCTCTGGCTGATTGCTTAGCATGCTGTTGGCCGGTGCTGAAAATGCCTGGGTTGTTCCGCTTGCCCCCGGTTTCCTGCAGCGGTCCCTTGCCTGTGGGCGTCCATCTCGTACCAGTGATCAGTGCACAGTGCCACATCTAGCCTAGCTGTAGCGCTGTGTACCAATCACTGTTATTGTCACTGTCCGGTCCTATGTGGGAATATATCTGACATTTGATCGCAAGCGGTAAAACCCTTTGTCGGATATATTCCGACAAAAGACCGGAAAGAGTTAATCTACGGCGCTGCATCTATCTCTCAATCATTAATTTCTCACTGCATAGAACAAGTTCAACTGTGAAAAATACTGGCACCACAAAAACACCTTCAAAACATTACTAAAAAAAATAAAGTGAAAAACTCCCTATATTAAAACAGTCCACTCTAACATATGCCCAAAAGAATTAATGAAAAATAAATAAAAACAAGACAACCTCATCATCTATGAAATAGCAAGACAAATGCTTAAAGGGCCAGCAAACCCACCAAATAATATTATATAATTCTGCACATAGTGCAGAATTATATAACGTTAAGTTAGCGCCAGCTTTCTAAATCATAGTATGTCACAGATATTTTCCTACAAAAATGTTATTTATAGACCGCCGCTCCTGGCTCTACTGAGCGGGTCTGTTTTTTTATCTAAGCGCATCGGGCACGCTATCTAGTCACACCCGGCCCGTTCGCGCCATTAAAATGAATGTAGCTCGCTCCCGCAAATCTATTCCACTCCAATGAATCTTCTATTCATTGAGCTTCTTGAAACTTAGTAAGGATTGATTCTGTGTACATAGATTTGCAGGGGGCAATGACATTAAAGGGACAGTAAAGTCAAAATTAAAGGGCCAGTAAACCTAGGAAATAATGTTATATAATTCTGCACATAGTGCAGAATTATATAACATTAGCTTAGCTCCAGATTTCTAAAGTGAATAGTTAAATAGATATCACGCAAAGAAAACAGAACGCCGCTCCTGGCTCTACTGAGCGGGTCTGTTTTCTTCTGCTAAGCGCATCACGGGCACGCTGTCTATTCACAGCACGCCCGATCGCGCTATTAAAATCAATGTAGCTCGCTCCCGCTCTGGTCTGGTCTGGTAGCGGGAGCGAGCTATATTGATTTTAAAAGCCTGATCGGGACGGCTGTGATTAGACAGCGTGCCCAGATGCTCTTAAGAGAAGTAAAAAAAACCCGCTCAGTAGAGCCAAGAGCAGTGTTCTGTTTTCTTTGCGTGAATATCTTTTTAACTATTCACTTTTGAAATCTGGAGCTAAGCTAATGTTATATAATTCTGCACTATGTGCAGAATTATATAACATTATTTTTCAGGTTTACTGGCCCTTTAATGAAATAATTGTTTAGACACAGAAGCTAATATAATTTTCCTCATATATATTACCATACTGGAATCACTGTATGCAGCATGTAGCATTATAAGGTTAAAGGTTTTAGTTAAACATATTGGGCTAGATTACAAGTGGTGCGCTAATAAGCAATATCATGACCGCGCTAACTTTCACGTATATTACAAGTTAAAAGTAAATGGCTGTACTCAAGTGTAAACAGAGTTTGCACGATTGGGTTAGCATAAGTGAAGACCTAGCATAAAGTGTAATGGTTAAAAAAAAATGTGCACCAAATAAACACCTAGATTACGAGTTTTGCGGTAACAGGGGTGCGGTGCTAACGAGCAGTTTTCCCTCACCGCTCACTTGCAGACAACGCTGGTATTATGGGTTTTTACAAACCCGGCGTTAGCCGCAGAAAAGTGAGCGTAGAGCAAAATTTTGCTCCACATCTCACCTCAATACCAGCGCTGCTTACGTTAGCGGTGAGCTGGCAAAATGTGCTTGTGCACAATTTCCCCCTACGGATCAATGGGGGAGAGCCGGCTGAAAAAAAACCTAACACCTGCAAAAAAGCAGCGTAAAGCCCCTACTGCAGCCCCATTGATTCCTATGGGGAAAATACATTTATGTCTACACCTAACACCCTAACATGAACCCCGAGTCTAAACACCCCTAATCTTACACTTATTAACCCCTAATCTGCCGCCCCGACATTGCCGCCACCTACATTATATTATTAACCCCTAATCTACCGCTCCAGACACCGCCGCCACCTACATTATATTTATTAACCCCTAATCTGCCGCCCCCAATGTCGCCGCAACCTACCTACACTTACTAACCCCTAATCTGCCGCCCCCAACGTCACCGCCACTATATTAAAGTTCTTAACCCCTAAACCTAAGTATAACCCTAACCCCCCCTAACAAATATAATTTAAAAAAATCTAAATAAAATAACTACAATTAACTAAATTATTCCTATTTAAAACTAAATACTTACCTATAAAATAAACCCTAAAATAGCTACAATATAACTAATAGTTACATTGTAGCTATCTTAGGATTTATTTTTATTTTACAGGCAACTTTTTATTTATTTTAACTAGGTAGAATAGTTATTAAATAGTAATTAACTATTTAATAGCTATCTAGTTAAAATAAAGACAAATTTACTTGTAAAATAAAACCTAACCTAAGTTACAATTACACCTAACACTACACTATAATTAAATTAATTCCCTAAACTAAATACAATTAAATACAATTAAAAACAATTATCTAAAGTATGGAAAACAACAAACACTAAATTACAGAAAACAATAAAATAATTACAAGTTTTTTAAACTAAAAGCCCCCCTAATTAATAAAAAGCCCTACCCTATACTAAATTACAAATAGCCCTTAAAAGGGCCTTTTGCGGGGCATTGCCCTAAAGAAATCAGCTCTTTTACCTGTAAAAAAAAGTACAATACCCTCCCCCAACATTAAAACCCACCACCCACACACCCAACCCTACTCTAAAACCCACCCAATACCCCCTTAATAAAACCTAAAACTAACCCATTGAAGATCACCCTACCTTGAGAAGTCTTCACCCAACCGGGCCGAAGTTCTCAATGAAGCCGGGCGAAGTGGTCCTCCATACGGACAGAAGTCTTCATCCAGATGGCATCTTCTATATTGATCTATCCGGCGCGGAGTGGCTCCATCTTCAAGGCATCCAACGCGGAGTATCCTCTTCAAACGACGTCCAACTGAAGAATGAAGGTTCCTTTAAATGACGTCATCCAAGATGGCGTCCCTTCAATTCCGATTGGCTGATAGAATTCTATTCAATTGGAATTAAGGTAGAAAAAATCCTATTGGCTGATGCAATCAGCCAATAGGATTGAGCTGGCATTCTATTGGCTGATTGGATCAGCCAATAGAATGTGAGCTCAATCCTATTGGCTGATTGCATCAGCCAATAGGATTTTTTCTGCATTAATTCCGATTGGCTGATAGAATTGGCTGATAGAATTAGTGTCATGAAAAATAAATTGTATACAATTCAGTTAAGGGATTTTATTTATTATTATTTTAAAAAAAACAAAATGTATTTTTTAATATTTATGTAGTGTAGATCTCGCTTCACCCTCCCACTTCCCTAATACCCCCCTAAACACCGCTCTAACCCTCCCTCTTTTTAATTTTATATTTATTATATTTTTTTGTAGCACAGGGATCCCCCTCTACCCTCTCCCCTCCAAGATCACTTTTTCTGTAGTGTAGGTATCCCCCTCCAGCCAAAAAAAACAGTAGTGTAGGACCCCATCCCTCCATAAACTTTTGCTGCAGTGTAAAGAACCCAGTCCCTTCCTCCTCTGAGCTGCCCACCCACCTCCCTCCTTCCTTCCCAACTCTCCAACTGAGGATCATTACGGAAAGTGACACAGACAGTGCCCCTCTCTGTATGGATCAGTGATTTGGCTTCATTTGTGTCAGGGTTTTTCCCTGACTTTACTAGTTATTTGCAGCTTTTTATCTTGGCTGCCATTTTAGACTCACCTGTGTTTACTCCTTGCCTGTAGCAGAGTGTGTAACACTGCTCACTACTCCCAGGCTCCCTCTTATGGCCAAACTGGAGAACATCATTAGCGAGAGATAGGGTGCAGTCCCAGAATGATAATGAGAATGATAAGAATCATCACTTCTTATTTAACTGCCTCAGTTATGTTTGCCTTTGCCCTTGCATTGTCTCTGATTTAACTGGGAGTTCCTGTCTACATGTTGTCCTTGCTTGTTTGACGTCCCTTCTGGTTCCTGATCCCTGGCTTGTTCCTGACTTCACTGATCTTCGTGTTTCTGACCCCTGCTTGACTGGCAACTAATTTTGGCTCCTGACCCTGCCCGTCTGACTACCAGCTCTGGCTTTGACTCTTGGCTAGTCTTTTGGCTTATGGACTTGTTAATATTTTTTGTTATTTGTAATAAAGGTGTGATAAATTTAGCAATTTGTCTCTGTCTGGTTCCTGGTACACTGATAATATGGTAAGAGAGTACCATCAATGCTCCCTTACTGAATAAAGGCAGATGCCTTCAACCCCTGGTTGCAGCTCCTTCTGTCTAAGCTGACCGCGGGAACTACAACATGTGCCTCTGTGCTGCACTTAGGTATTATGTCAGCTCATTATGCTGGGCAAAGTAATAGAAATAGAAATTACAATTTTAAACAACTTTCCAAACTACTTCTATTATCTAATTTACTTTATTCTGTTGGTATCCTTTGTTGAAGAAGCAGCAATGCACTACTGGGCTCAAGCTGAACACATGCAATCCGATAACATTAGACATATATGTGCAGTCACCAATCAGCAGCGTCTGCGCCTACCTAAGTATCCTCTTCAACAAAGGATACCAAGAGAACAAAACAAATTAAATAACAAAAGTAAATTTGGAAAGTTGTTTAAAATCTCACGCTCTACAAGCAGATGTATTGGGAGACATCCAAGCAAAAATGACCTAATTTATGAGGAAATGGGAACCCTATTTATTAAGATTACAGTCCAATCTAAAAAAACAAATACTATACCCACTTAGAAATTCTGATTTTCTGCTGAATGCACAGTTGAGGGGTAATTGGCAGTTAGACTACTCAGCATATTCCTGAGTGAGAAGATCAAGCATCAGAGAGGTTAATGGTTGGCACCCTGGGAAGGATTCACAAGTTTCTAACTATCAATGTGATATCCTTCACGCTTGCCATACAAAATGCAAAGAAATAAGAGATCATGTTTTGGAGACGTTTATTAAAGTAAAAGTAAATCCTAGCATTTTACAAACGCTAGGATTTACTATTGAAACAAATAAAGGGCACTTTTATTCATGAAGTATAAGATACGTGCCCTTTATTTGTTTCAATAGTAAATCCTAGCGTTTGTAAAACTCTAGGATTTACTTTCACTTTAATGTGACTGTTGTTCTTCAATCCTTGAAAAATTAGAAAATGGATGATAAACTGATTCATAAATAAATAGACTGAATTGTTGGGTAACTTGTACCAACCACATAAGAACCACCTGTAGTCATCTGTCTTAAGATCACTGTAACAATATTTAGATCATGGATTGTTATGAATCTGTCTATTTGTTTAACCATATGTAATATCCATATAAATAAAATGTGAAAGTTGACTGTAAGTGGCAACAGATCCAAATATGGAGTAGAGTAAACATAAATGTTTAGCAGCAACTATTGATTAAACATATGTTTATACGTAGGGTCTTTATTACAGCAACTTAATTTATTTTTAATGATTAGCACTAATCAAAAAAAAATTGTGATGCATCAGAAAACAAATATCAGCTTTAAAAAAGGAATATGTAATAATTCAAATCAATATTTAGCTTCTTAGTCTACCAATAGAATTTCACAGACGTTCATAAACTTTGTTAGAAGCAAAATAATATATTAATTACAATTTTGAAGCCATGATTTCAGGCTGCTATATACATTCCTTAGACTATACTGCCATCTTGTGTTCAAATTGGCAAATGTGTATTGTATCTAGATTCTTGTAAATCAATAGATTTTTTTTCCTGCCTCATTAATTATAATACACAGCATAGAAACACAAGATGCTGTTTTACCTTGATAAACTGTAATTAGTGTAACAGTTCATGCAAGTGATAGAAATAAACAGAAATAGACCACCCACAGGCAAATTTGTTAAAGAATCCGTTAGGAGTATCATTCAGCAACGCTATGGATTTTGCCAGCACTGTACAAATAAATCAATGATGATAAAAATAAATGATAGTAATAATTGCCTGTTAATTATTTTGTATAAAGTAGTGTGATGTGCATAGGTGCAGAGAAGGGGGTAAAAGGAGGGGAATGATTCATGCCCACAGCTTTTATACACGTCTGTTCCTGGATATAAGCATTACTAGAACTCTTAAAGGGACATAAAACCTAAAATTTGCTTTCATGATTCAGATAGAGCATTCTGTTTTAAACAATATTCCAATGTACTTATATTATCAAATTTACTTTATTCTTTGGGTATCCTTTATTGAAGGAGCAGCAATGCACTTCTATGAGCTATATGAACATATCAGGTGAGCCAATGACAAGATTATTATTATTATTACTACTACCAGGTATTTGTAGAGCACTAACAGGTTCCGCAGGGCTATGAACATAGGTGGTATAAAAAAAACAATTACAGGGATCAAATGGGTAGAGGGTCCTGCCCAGAGTTGCACTGTTGTAGTTCGCTCTTATAAAGATGGACTACAAACAGCTGGGCTCATAGGCTTACATGCTATGGGGTTAAAGGGGATAGCAGTGGAGACAGGAAGGTTAGTGTTGGTTGTATGCGTACCTGAATAGTAGAGTCTTCAGGGAGCAACTGAAGCTTTTAAAACTAGGGGAGATTCTTGTAGAGCAAGGCAGAGAGTTCCATAAGATGGGAGCCAGTCTGGAAAAATCTTGTAAACAAGAATGTGAGGAGGTAACAAGAGAGGAGGAGAGTAGGAGATCATGAGCAGAGTGAAGAGGTCGGGAGGGAGAGTATCTGTAGACAAGGTCTGAGATGTAGGGGGGAGCAATGCAATTGAGGGCTTTGTGTGTCAGAGTGAGAATTTGTGTTTAATCCTTGAGGCAAGAGGAAGCCAGTGAAGGGATTGGCAGAGAGGTGCGGCAGATGAAGAGGGATGTGTAAGGAAGATGAGCCTGGCAGAGGCATTCATTATGGATTGTAAAGGAGCTAGGCTGCAGCTAGGGAGACCAGAGAGGATGGAGTTGCGATAGTCAAGGTGGGAAAGGATGAGAGAGTGGATTAAATTCTTAGTTGTGTCTAGTGTAAGGAAATGTCTGATTTTAGCAATGTTTTTAAGGTGGAAGCGGCAGACATTAGCTAAGGACTGAATGTGAGGAGTGAAAGAAAGATCTGAGTCAAGTGTGACCCCAAGACATCGGGCATGTGAGGTTGGGGTAATGATGGAGCTATCAACAGTTATAGAGACATGGGGGGGTGGAAAATTTGGAAGAAGGGTGGAAAATAAGGAGCTCAGTTTTGGAGAGATTTAGCTTGAGGTAGTAAGAGGACATCCAAGATGAGATATGAGAGAGACAGTTAGTGACACAGGTTAGCAAGGAAGGAGATAGTTCTGGTGCAGAGAGGTAGATTTTGGTATTGTCAGCATACAAATGATAGTGAAGCCTGTGGGACTTTATTAACCCCTTAACGACCAGTGTCGTACCCTGTACGACGCTGGTCGTTATGCCCTTAAGGACCAGCGACATAATCTTACTCCATTTTGACCTCGCCACAAAATGCAGGCGTAGTAAGCCTTACACTGAGTATTGGAGCCCCGTAACTCCCTAAACTGCCTGCAAAATAAAACCTAACACCTAACGCATGCACAATGTCTATCTACCTGTCAACCGCAATCCCCCGCCGCAATCCCTAATAAATAAAATCTAATCTCCCTACACCGCCGCCACCTATTTTAAATATATTAACCCCTAATATGAGCCCCCTACACCGCCGCCACCTATATTAACTATATTACCCCTAAACCTAAGTCTAACCCTAAAACCCCCTAACTTAATTATTATTTAAATAAATCTAAATAACATTAATATTATTAACTAAATTATTCCTATTTAAAACTAAATACTTACCTATAAAATAAACCCTAAGATAGCTACAATATAATTAATAATTACACTGTAGCTATTAGGGTTTATATTTATTTTACAGGTAACTTTGTATTTATTTTAACTAGGTACAATAGCTATTAAATAGTTAATCACTATTTAATAGCTACCTAGTAAAAATAATTTCAAAATTACCTGTAAAATAAATCCTAACCTAAGTTACAAATACACCTAACACTACACTATCAATAAATTAGTTAAATAAAATACCTACAATTATCTAAACTAAAATACAATTAAATACACTAAACTATATTACAAAAACAAACAAACACTAAATTACAAAAAATAAAAAAAATATTACAAGAATTTTAAGCTAATTACACCTAATCTAAGCCCCCTAATAAAATAAAAAAGCCCCCCAAAATAATAAAATTTCCCTACACTAAACTAAATTAAAAAAGTAATCAGCTCTATTACCAGCCCTTAAAAGGGCCTTTGGCGGGGCTTTGCCCCAAAGTAATCAGCTCTTTTACCTGTAAAAAAAAGAACAACCCCCCTCCATTACAACCCACCACCCACACACCCCTACTCTAAAACCCACCCGATCCCCCCTTAAAAAAACCTAAGTCTAACCCCCAAGTGTTCCTTACCTGTCCTGAAGACCGGCGGAGAAGGTTCTGCTCCAGGCGGTGAAGTCTTCTTCCAAGCAGCGACATCTTCTTCTTCCAGGAACCAGCCGGCGCGGAGCGGAGGAGTTGAAGACCAATGACCGTGGAGCTGAAGACCGTCCACTCTGGAACTGAAGACCGGCGATTCTGGAACTGAAGATCGGTAACGCTGGAACTGAAGACTGGAGCCATGGAGCGTGGAGGATCCTCTAGATACGATCTCCGCTGTACACTGAATAGGAATTCAAGGTGCGCAATTAAAAATGGCGTCCCTTGAATTCCTATTGGCTGATTTGAGCCTTCAAATTCAAATCAGCCAATCGGATGAGAGCTACTGTAATTCTATTGGCTTATTTGAATAGCCAATAGAATAAGAGCTACTGTAATTCTATTGACTGATTAGAATAGCCAATAGAATTATAGTAGCTATTATTATATTGGCTATTCAAATCAGCCAATAGAATTACAGTAGCTCTCATCTGATTGGCTGATTTGGGGTGACAATTGTAAGGTGGAGGAGGGAATAAGACTGTTTCAGGGGGGCCAGGGAGGGATCAGGTGGGATGTGTAAGGTGGGAGGCTGATCTCTACACTAAAGCTAAAATTAACCCTAAAAGCTACCTAATTAACCCTTCACTGCTGGGCATAATACAAGTGTGGTGCACAGCAGCATTTAGAGTCCTTCTAATTACCAAAAAGCAACGCCAAAGCCATATATGTCTGCTATATCTGAACAAAGAGGATCCCAGAGAAGCATTTACAACCATTTGTGCTATAATTACACAAGCTGTTTGTAAATAATTTCAGTTAGAAACCTAAAATTGTGAAAAAGTTAACGTTTTTTTTTATTTGATCGCATTTGGCGGTGGCGTGATTTTCATGGTGGCATGAAATATACCAAAATGGGTAAATATACCAAAATAGGTAAGTAAATATATATATATATATATATATATATATATATATATATATATATATATATATATATATATAAAAGGCTCTATTTCTGTTTAAATCTAGTGATGGCAAAAATGCTAAAAATGCTCTGGTCTTTTAGGGAAGCTTTTGTCTGAAATGCCCAGTCCTTAAGGGGTTAAAGAACCTAATAAGGACGTGTAGAATGAGAAGAGAAGGGGACCGAGGACAGAGCCTTGCAGTACCCCAACAGAAAGAGGTAACGGGGCAGAGGATGCCCCAGGGAAGGCTACACTAAAGGTACTGTTAGACAGATAGGGAGAGAACAAAGAGAGAGCTGTGTCGCAGATGCTAAAGGATTAGAGGGTATTGAGTAAAAGAGGGTGATCAACAGTATCAAAGGCTGCAGACAGATCAAGGAGGATAAGTAGAGAGAAGTGGCCTTTGGATTTTGCTGTAAGTAGGTCGTTAGTAACCTTAACAATTGATGTCTCTATTGAGTTAAGGGAGCAAATTCCAGATTGCAGTGGATCAAGGAGGGAGTTTAATGTAAGGAAAACATAAAATATGCTTACCTGATAATTTCATTTCCATCGAGGGGAGGAGAGTCCACAGCTTCATTCATTACTATTGGGAATTAAGAACCTGGCCACTAGGAGGAGGCAAAGACACCCAGCCAAAGGCTTAAATACCTCCCCCACTTCCCTCATCCCCCAGTCATTCTGCCGAGGGAACCAGGAACAGTAGGAGAAATATCAGGGTATTAAAGGTGCCAGAAGAAGATTAAATTTAGGTTCGCCCTACAGAGATATGGGCAGGAGCCTTGGACTCTCCTCCCCTCAATGGAAATGAAATTATCAGGTAAGCATAATTTATGTTTTCCATCTAAAGGGGAGGAGAGTCCACGGCTTCATTCATTACTATTGGGAACATATACCCAAGCTCTAGAGGACACTGAATGAAACCGGGAGGGTAACAGGCAGACCCTAATCTGAGGGCACCACAGCCTGCAAAACTTTTCTCCCAAAAACAGCTTCCGCAGAAGCAAAAATGTAAAACTTTATAAAAGTGTATAAGGAGGACTAGGTAGCCGCCTTAAATATTTGCTCCATAGAGGCTTCATTCTTGAAGGCCCAAGACGAAGCCACAGCTCTAGTTGAATGAGCCATGATCTTCTGAGGAGGCTTATGTCACGCTGTCTCATAAGCCAAGCGAATCAAGTTCCTCAACCAAAAAGACAAAGAAGTAGCAGAGGCCCTCTGCCCCTTGCGCTTCCCAGAATACACCACAAAAAGAGATGTAGACTGTCTGAAATCATTTGTAGCCTGAAGATAGAACTTCAAGGCCCAAACCACATCCAAGTTATGAAGTAACCTCTCCTTAGAATAAGAAGGGTTAGAACACAAGGAAGGAACAACTATTTCCTGATTGATGTAACGGTTAGACACCACCTTGGGGAGAAACCCGAATCCAGTATGAAGGACAGCCTTATCCGCATGAAACACCAGATAAAGAGGGTCACATTTCAAGGCCGCTAGCTCAGATACTCTGCGCGCCGATGCAATAGCCAACAGGAAGAGAACCTTCCAGGACAAAATCTTAATGTCAATGGAATGTATAGGTTTAAACGGAACCCTCTGCAAAACCTTAAGGAATAAGTTTAAGCTCCAAGGTGGAGCCGACTGTCTGATTCTAGTCAGAGCTTGAACAAAAGATTGGATGTCAGGGAGCTTAGTGAGTCTCCTATGCAACAAAACTGATAATGACGAAATCTGTCCCCTAAGGAACTAGCGGCAAGACCTTTCTCCAAACCTTCTTGGAGAAAAGCCAGAATCCTGGATACCCTCACCTTGTGCCAAGGATATACATGCTTCTCACACCAGGACAAGTAAGTCCTCCACACCTTATGGTAGATGCAACGAGTGACTGGCTTCCTTGCCTGAATTAGAGTATCAATCACACCTTCAGAAAAACCTCTCTTGGCTAAGACTAGGCATTCAATCTCCACACGGTCAGCCTCAGAGAATCTAGATTTTGATGTTGAAAGGGGCCCTGTGACAGTAGATCCCTGCAACAGGGTAACCTCCACTGCTGAGAGGATGACATCCCCAACAGATCTGCAAACCACGTCCTCCGCAGCCACAAAGGAGCAATCAGAATGGCCAAGGCACGCTCCTGTTTGATGCAGACCTCGACCCGTATCGAGGCAGCTTGCAATTGAGTCTGGACGCCATGAGATCTATCTCCAGCATTCCCTATCTGTGACAAATCTCTGCAAACACCTCGGGGTGAAGAGACCATTCCCCCGGATGGAAGGATTGTCTTCTGAGAAAATCCGCTTCCCAGTTGTCCACACCTGGAATGTGAATCGCTGAGAGCGAGCAGTCATGGAACTCAGAATCCGAGACACCTCCCTCATCGCGAGGAGGCTCCTCGTACTCCCCTGATGGTTAATATAAGCCACCGGGGTAATGTTGTCAGTCTGGAACCTGATGAAACTGACCGACTCCAGCGAAGGCCATTCCTTCACAGCATTGTTAATTGCTTGCAGTTCTAGAATGCTTATTGGAAGGAGAGACTCCTTCCTGGACCACTTTCCTTGTGCCATTCTGGCACCCCAAACAGCTCCCCATCCTATCAGACTGGCGTCCGTGGTCACAATCTCCCAGGACGGTCTCAAGAAGGATGTCCCCATGGACAGTTGCCCCAGACGGATCCACCAAGAGAGGGAGTTCAGAGTCCGAGCATCCATGGATATCAGCTGTGATAGATCTGAATGATCACCGTTCCACTGTCTCAACATGCACAATTGAAGAGGTCTCAGATGGAAATTGGCGAATGGGATGACATCTATGCTTGACACCATGAGACCTATCACCTTCATACATTAAGCCACCGACAGGCCTGTGGAGGACTGAAGGGCAAGACAGGTCGACGCAAGTTTCCTGCGTTGTTGATCTGTGAGAAATATCTTCATGGACATAGAGTCTATTATCGTACCCAGGAACTCTACCCTGTTGCTGGGAACCAGGGAACTCTTTCCTAAGTTGATCTCCAACCGTGAGATTTGAGGAGAAGAAGAATAGCCCTCGAATGATCCTCTGCTAGACTGAACCTCGGCACCTGAACTAGGATGTTGTCCAGGTAAGGCGCCACCGCAATGTCCCTGGATCTGGCTACTGCAAGTAGCGCCCCCAGAACCTTTGTGGAGACTCTCGGGCCGTCGCCAGACGAAAGGGAAGGGCCACAAACTGGAAGTGTTGGTCTAAAAATGCAAATCTTAGGAACCTGAAGTGGTCCCTGTGAATTGGCACATGAAGGTAAGCGTCCTTTAAATCTACAGTTGTCATAAACTGTCCCTCTTGAACTAGGGGCAGAATAGATCTGATTGTTTCCATTTTGAACAATGGAACACTCAGTAACTTGTTTAAACACTTTAGGTCCAGAATCAGGCAAAACGTGCCCTCCTTCTTTGGAACCACAAAAAGGTTGGAATAGTACCCTAGACCCCTCTCTGCTAGGGGTACTGGTACGATAACCCCAAGAGAGGCGAGATCTCTCACACACTTTAGAAAGGCCTCTCTCTTCTCTGGTCTTGATGACAGTTTTGACAGGAGGAATCTTCCCTCTGGCGGATGGGATCTGAACCCTATCCTGTAGCCCTTAGAGACAACTTCTAGAACCCAGGGGTTCTGAACGTTCTGCAGCCATGCGTCTGAGAATTGAGATAATCTGCACCCGTACGTGATCTGGAGACCGGTCGGGGGCTGCCCCTTTATGCCAATTTAGTCTTGGCGGGCTTCTTGCTCTGCTTAGACTTGTTCCAAGAATGAGCCAGTTTCCAAGGTCCCTTGGACTGGTTCCCTTTCACTGCGGGTTGCTGGCACTGGGCCTTGTCCTCACGAAAGCGACGAAAAGTAGATACCTTGGGCTTAGCCTTCTTATCCTGTGGAAGGAAAGCTTCCTTGCCTTCCGTAACCGTGGATATGATCGAATCCAATCCTGGACCAAACAGGATCTTTCCTTGAAAAGGCAGGGACAACAGCCTAGACTTGGAGGTCATGTCCGCAGACCAAGATTTTAGCCACAGAACTCTGTGCACTAAAACCGAAAAACCTGATACCTTCAGCACCTTAATCTTCTCCTGTATCTCGTCGATGGATGTCTCTCTTTTGACCATTTCACACAGTGATTCGCACCAATATGTTGCAGCTCCGGCGACCACCGCAACGGCCGCTACAGGCTGAAAAACAAACCCTGTGTGCTGAAACATCCTTCTCAACATGTTTTCCAGCTTTTTATCCATGGGCTCCTTAAACTACGAACTATCCTCAAGAGGAATAGTTGTCCACTTAGCGAGCGTAGAGATAGCCCCATCCACCTTGGGAATGGTCCTCCACAGCTCGACCTGAGAGTCTGGAACGGGAAACAGTTTTTTAAAAGAAGAAGAAGGGGAAAAGGGGGACTCTAATCGCTCCCATTCATTCTTTATAATATTTGCCCTCTTGACAGGAACTGGGAAAGTCTGAGGCACCACCCTGTCCTTGTACACCTTGTCAAGTTTAGGAATCGCAGGTTTCTCCAGGATCTTAGGTTCCGGAACCTCCAAAGTAGCGAGTACCTGTTGCAGCAGAAGCGCAAATTATCCATCCTAAACCTATAACCAGGCTCCTCCGCAGGAGTAGGCTTAGATGAGACAGACTCCGACCCAGAATGGGCCTCCTCAGAAGAGTCCTAGTGGGCCTCAACCTCGTATAGAGCCTCTGGATCAGCCATCGGCAAGGACAAAACCTGAGTTGACCTGCCATGATACACCCTACGCTTGAGCCTAGCAGAACGTGGTAAAGCATGGATCACTTTAGAAACCACTGATTCCAGTTGGTCTGCAAAGTCAGAGGAACAAATGAATCTCTCCAGAAGGAGTAACAGTTGGACCCCGGGGCGCTTCATGTGCAATCGGAGATGAGTGCAGGGAACGCACCTTACGGGACAACAAACCCTCAGAGGTGGACAGCTCAGTAGTACTAGACATCTGTTTACATTTCAATGTTGTAACTTTATCAAGGCATGTGGAACATAGTTGAGCAGGCTGATCTACTAGAACCTCCTCACAATAAACGCATAATAAACTTTGTTATGGACGGAGAGCCCTCTAACGCGTCAGAGTCCTCCATCACTTGCGCTATGGGAAGACTAAATTAATTTACAATAAAGGCACCCTTATACCACCAAAGACTGGGGCACTTACCACCTCCTACGACCTGGACTACAGAAACCGTTTATGTCTCCTGCACCACAGATCAACAAAGAAGGATAGATAGGCATGCCCCATCATGTGGAATGCCTGGCAGGACTGTCCCTGCACTAGGGAAAACCACACCAAAACATGGCTGCGCAAGATCCCACAAGTCATCCTGAAAGTTCCACACATTGCCAGAGTCTCATCTCGCACAGCAATGACACAATAAACATATTAGGTATGAACCCCCCCCCCCCTGTTCAATAATCCTCTTCCAGGAATATTAACCCTTGATTCTGTAAAGATAAAAAAAAGGCGCCACACTGTGACCCTGTCTTCTATATTATCATCAGTATATCATTAATAAAATGAAATGATCTTACCAGAATCTACGCCTTGGAACAGGAACACAGCCCTTCAAGCGTTGCTCCTGGCATGGACTTGAGTGAAGAAAGCAGGCAGCGAAACTCATCAATGCTGATTGCTAATGGAGCTGTTAATATAAGTTGGGATGGTTTCGCAGAAACACTCTCCCTGCATCTCCGGACTCTAACATTCGCCCAAGCCCTCACAGAGAGACTGACAGGACTACTTAAAACTCCAGTCCCACTGCAAAGTGTACTAACCTCCATAAGAGACTACTCTGAAACTCCGGCACTCCTCTGCCATCCTCCTGTGACAAAAGGCAAAGAATGACTGGGGGATGAGGGAAGTGGAGGAGGTATTTAAGCCTTTGGCTTTGATGTCTTTGCCTCCTCCTGGTGGCCAGGTTCTTAATTCCCAATAGTAATGAATGAAGCCGTGGACTCTCCTCCCCTTTAGATGGAAATGGGATAGACGTGCATATACTAGCTTTTCAAGAATCTTTGAGGCAAGAGGGAGTAGGGAAATAGGGCTATAGTTAGATGGGGAGGCTGGATCGAGAGAAGGTTTTTTGATGATAGGTGTGACTAATGAATGTTTAAGAGATGTGGGAACTATACCAGTGCTGAGGGAGAGGTTGAAGATATGTGTGAGTATAGGGGTAAGGGTAGAAGAGAGGGAGGAGAGTAGTTGTGAGGGGATGAGGTCGAGGGGACAGTTAGTGAGGTGAGAGGATAGTATAAGGGCAGAAACTTCTTCCTCTGTAACGGGCAAAAGAGCTAAATTTATGGTTATGTGGGTTTTGGATGATTGAGAGCTTTTGAGGGGGTGGGAGACAGGTTGTATGCTGAGCGCTGATTTCATTTCTGATGGAGTCGATTTTGTTGTTGAAATAGCTGGCAAAATCTTGAGCTGAGCGAAAAGTGGTGGTGGGAGGTGGGGGTGGGCGGAGAAGAGAATTGAATGTTGAGAACAGACATTTTGGGTTTGAAGAAAGAGTAGAGATAAGAATAGAGAAGTTATGTTGCTTATATGGTGTGACAAAACCAATCCCGCCACTGTACATTGGAGGGCCTGTTATGGAACATTCTTTGGGCTGGAGGTACATGGGCTTAAGGATACCCAGAGACTGCATGGAAATATGGAATGTTATATGCTGGACACCCCATGTACTTTCATAACTCTGTCTTATGTCTATGTCACCCTGTATCCATAAATACAGGATGGGTACAGGGTGTGAGTGCCCCTTGTGGGAGCAATTGTGACTCTATAAGCCAAGTGGGCATAAAAGACTTTATAGCTAATAAAAAATGTTCCTATATTCAGTAATAAGATGTATTCTATGTATGTTTCAGATCTGATTGTGTCTCAGGAGTCTGTCTGGGTAAACTGATTGTGTCCTTGTGTGATTATGTTAACTAGACTGCCCAACATCAGATTGTCTGAGTAAACGTTCTTCCCTAGTTAATTAACTTAATATGTTAATCTGTTTTACCTGTGAATAGACAATTGTTAGAGGTTTGATGCATTGTTCATATGTTTGCTTTACTGTTAAACCAATGCCCTTTGTAACCTGAAGCCAGGGTGTATAAATCTGTGTGCTGCCTTCAAATAAAGTAGACATTCTGTTTTAAACCTGAAACTGGCTGGGTTGTGAATTGCTGATTCCCTATGCAGGACATTGTTCATCTGGTATTAACCCTTGGTACACAGTTGGTACCGTAACATTGGTGGCAGCGACGGAATGAACCTTATCGCCCAGAAGAGCAACTACACAAGCCAGTAACCTCAGGAAGAGGGGGATTATTACAATACTGACTAAGATGGAAAAGAGAAAAGTAAATTTTGCAGCTTTTAAAAACTTCCTGGAAACAGAAGGAGAGATTGATGGGTACCTTGCGGATTTTGAGAGGCAATGTGCACTACACAAGGTACCCGCAGAGGACTGGGTCACGATATTATCTGGAAAATTATCCGGCCGGGCCAGAGAGGCTTTTCGGGCCATTCCAGATGAGGAAGTCAGGGATTATAATACTGTAAAAGAGGCTCTGCTCTCCAGGTATGCAGTTACACCGGAGGCATACCGGAGGCGGTTCAGAGACACTGTTAAATTAGCTGGAGATTCCTACCTTGAGTGGGCATGTAAGGTGCACCGCACAGCAGCTCACTGGATAGCGGGGTGCCAAGCCATATCTGGGGAAGAGGTGCTGCAGCTATTCCTGTTGGAACATTGCTTCGACAAGTTACCCGCAGGAGTTCGAGAGTGGGTTCGGGACCGTAAACCCTCCACCCTGCAGGAAGCGGCTCGCTTGGCAGATGAGTATACGGATGCCCGCAAACTGGACACTGCTACCACTAAGCCCCCTGCTAGAGTGGAGTACAGACCCCCAGTCACCCCAGCAGCAGCCAGTTACCAAACCCCGGCGCACCGCTATACCACACGGCCTCCGGCCACGAACTACCCTCAGAGAGCCCTGTTCAATTTGCGGTGCTACTCACAACCTATTCGGTGCTTTAGATGTAAGCAACTAGGGCACAAAAGACCAGAGTGTCCCCTAAACGCAGCGAACCAAGCGCAGTCCTGGAGAAGACCCGCCGGCGGAATCCCACGTAATCCTCAGCCTGCGGCCCGCTACGTAGAGGCGCAAGAATGCTGGAGCATCCTACATGAGGCAGACCTTGTGCAAGCTGCCCACCGGAATAACCGGCAACTGGTTAAAGTGAATGGGAAGAAGGTCAGTGGTCTACGGGATACTGGTGCTACCATGACCTTGCTTCAAAAGAACTTGGTGTCTGAGAAACAGTACACTGGAGACACTGTGGCTGTGAGGGTAGCAGGGGGCGATGTGTTCAGCCTACCTGTTGCCAGGGTACATTTGGATTGGGGAGTGGGCGCTAGACCTGTGAATGTGGGGGTCAAGAAGGACTTACCTGCTGATGTTCTTCTTGGAAATGACTTGGCCCCCCTTGTTTCTGCCTACGCTCCTATGGGTCCCGCTGATGTTAACTCTGTGACTACCCATGCCCAGATCCATGCAGCAGAGACTGACCCACCTGCTGCTAAGCCCCAGGACGATGAGCTCAGTAAATCTCTATCCGCTATTGATATGTGGAGGTCCCGTTACAATGCGCTGATGAAGGAGAAGAGGAGCGCAGAGGAAAAAGCACGTTTAGAACGTGAATCTCTGCTAGACAAGCTGCACCGACAGACTGCAGAAAACACCAGCTTGAGAGTGGAACATGAAACATTAAAGACAAACTTAGCGACACTTGAGGAGAAGCTGACGCTGGCTCATAGTGAGGTGCAGCAACTCAAGGGCACCCTATGTCAGTATGAAGGGATTGTGGATACCTATAAAGAGCAGGTACAGAAAACTCGTAAAGAAGCTGATGGGATTTTGAAGGACTGTTTGGCCCTGGTCTGGGCACTGAGGAATTTGAACCCTTGTTTGTATGGACAGGAATTCTCTCTCATAACGGGAATCCAGATGGATTGTCCCAGCAAACTGACATGCCTACCAGGCGCTCTGGTGGTATATGGCACATTATATACCCTGGACAGCCGAGCATGACAAACCAGAGGGAGAGGAGTTTGATGGTCCTGGCTTGTTATGGGAGTCCTTTGCAGAGCCTGACTTTGGGAGCCCAGACTCCATTCCCCAGCGGCAGGCTGCGTTAAAAGGGGTAGGGACAGTTGGTCCTGTCCCCCAGCAACACGGCTGTTTAGCCAAAGGGGAGACGATTGGTCTCCCCCTCCAGCAGCACAGCTATGTATCCAAAGGGGAGACAGTCGGTCTCCCCCTCCAGCAACCAGGCTCCCACCAGGCTACTTCCATGGTAGTGCTGGCACCCGGGCAGAGTACAGCTGGTCTCTGCCCACCTCGCAACCCACCAATTCAGCGTACCAGTCCCCCACACAGCTGTGGTGAGGTACCTGGACATGGACAAGTTTTCCCCGTACTCAGGTGTAGTAACCATTTATTGTGGGTGGGCTGTACTACTAATTGTGTTTTATGGGTGGGTTGCTGGACTAACCAGGGCACTGACCGGCAGGAGGTCAGATACCCTGTTAGTCTGTTTGGAAAAGGGGAGAGATGTGACAAAACCAATCTCGCCACTGTACATTGGAGGGCCTGTTATGGAACATTCTTTGGGCTGGAGGTACATGGGCTTAAGGATACCCAGAGACTGCATGGAAATATGGAATGTTATATGCTGGACACCCCATGTACTTTCATAACTCTGTCTTATGTCTATGTCACCCTGTATCCATAAATACAGGATGGGTACAGGGTGTGAGTGCCCCTTGTGGGAGCAATTGTGACTCTATAAGCCAAGTGGGCATAAAAGACTTTATAGCTAATAAAAAATGTTCCTATATTCAGTAATAAGATGTATTCTATGTATGTTTCAGATCTGATTGTGTCTCAGGAGTCTGTCTGGGTAAACTGATTGTGTCCTTGTGTGATTATGTTAACTAGACTGCCCAACATCAGATTGTCTGAGTAAACGTTCTTCCCTAGTTAATTAACTTAATATGTTAATCTGTTTTACCTGTGAATAGACAATTGTTAGAGGTTTGATGCATTGTTCATATGTTTGCTTTACTGTTAAACCAATGCCCTTTGTAACCTGAAGCCAGGGTGTATAAATCTGTGTGCTGCCTTCAAATAAAGTAGACATTCTGTTTTAAACCTGAAACTGGCTGGGTTGTGAATTGCTGATTCCCTATGCAGGACATTGTTCATCTGGTATTAACCCTTGGTACACAGTTGGTACCGTAACATATGGATTAAGGGCAGAATAGTAAGAGTTCAAGATTAACTTATATTGAAGAAAGTCAGCAGAACTCAGAGATTACCTCCAGTGTTGCTCAGCAGTACGGGAACATCTACATAGGTACCATGTCAGAGGAGCCAGGGCTGAGGATGAGTGTATGTTTTCCAATCTATGGTAGGTAGGGGCAGATTATCAAGGACCGACGTAAGGGTGGAGTTATAGTGGCAGAAAGATTCATCAGGACAGGAAAAGGAGGGGATGGAAGAGAGAAGATGTTCAAGAGAGATAGCAAGCTGTTGCTAATCTAATGACTTGATACTTCTGTGAAGTCTGAGGGGTAGAAGGAGGGAGAGTTGTAGGGAGGGAGGTGAAGTTACAAGTGAGGAGGTGGTGGCCAGAAAGAGGAAAAGGTGAGTTTGTGAAGTTTGAGTGCATTGATAGCTGAAAATCAGATCAAGGGAGTGATCATCTTTGTGAGTGGGAGAGTCAGTCCATTGGGACAGGCCAAAAGAGGAAGTGAGTTGCAGAAGTTGTTTTGCAGAGGAGGCAGTGGGATTATCAACAGGGGGGTTGAAGTCACCGAGAATGAGGGCAGGGGTATCTGAAGAAAGAAAGTAAGGTAGCCAGGTGGCAAAGTGATCTAGAAATAGAGTTGTGGAGGCAGGGGGGCGGTATATGACTGCAACGTGTAAAGAGAGGGGAGAGAATAAGCGAATAATGTGTGGTTCGAATTAAGAAAATGTTAGGGAAGAGAAGGGCTCTATTTGTTGAAAGGTGCAATGAGAGGAAAGTAAAATACCAACACCACCTCCATGTCTATTGTCAGACCTAGGAGTGTGGCTGAAGTGGAGAAACCCAGTGCAGCAGAGGAAGCAGTGTCTGAAGGAGAGAGCCAGGTTTCTGTGAGAGCCAGAAGATTGAGAGAGTGGGAGATAAAAAGGTCATGGATAGAAGTGAACGTGTTGCAAACAGAGCAAGAGTTCGAAGTGTGCAAGTGAAGGGGGTGGTGGCTTTAGATGCAAGAGGAATGAGATTAAGGTTACCATAGTTTTGTTTTTTAAGTCTATTGAAGGTTGCAAATGGGTGTGCAGGGCAAGGAAGTTGTGGGGGACCAGGATTAGGGGAGATGTCACAAGCAGCTAGTATGAGCAAGAGGGAGAGTGAGATGAGATGCGATGCGGATTTGCAGTAGCGAGACTGTTTTTGTGATGAGTTGCAAGGGGGAGAGAGAGTCTTTAAGAATGTGTGAAATCATGAATACAAAAGTATGGTGAGGTTAATAGAGATGGGCTAATGAGCAGTGCAGGTGGTAAGGTGTAAGGAGTAATTGAGTAAGTTTTTTGGTTTTAAAATATTTTTATTGACATCCAAAATTGCATACAGTCAAACAACAAGAGGAAAAATTATTTTCCAAAAAGGCAACAAAGTAATTACATAGATTTAACATATTGCGTTCAGACATGACATTGAGTGATAAACAGCCGAGTATACAATAAACAATATATATATGTCTAGATATTCGTTAAGAAGCATCCTTAGGTGTAGTAGGAATCTCAAATAATGAAACATAAATCTAGCACTTAAAGTAAAAAGCTATAAGTGACAAATATAACCATATATCTCAGGTATCAAGATGGTCTCTAGTTCATCTTAATTGTCCAAGGGTGTTGTAAGGAATGGGAAGGCCATGGGAAGAAGGGCAAAGGAGTCATCTCGTGGGAGGTGGTGGGAAGGTCCAGGGAGGAAGGAGGGGTAGGGGAAGAAGGAACACGGAAGAAAGAGTAGTAGCAGCAATAGAGTTGTAGGGAGGGGGGGGGGGAGGGAGGAAAAAAAAAAGGGGGGGGGTAGAAAATAATTATAATAGTTTGTACGCATTGTCCCCGGACCCGGTTGTCTGGGGCAGGGAGCAGTAGCATGAGAAAGTGTCTGGGTCTATTGGATCTGAATCCAGTCTTCCCATATAGCCCAATAATCCTCCATCCAGTTCCAGTGAACTATATGCAAATTTCTCCATGTTAGCCAGGTATTGTAAATTACCTCGCAGACGTCTGAGACTGTGGGTGGAGCGACTCGTTTCCATGCTCTCGCAATACAGAGCTTAGTGGCTGCCATCACATAGATCGCCAATTGCTTGCTACATTTAGGCAGGGCTTTATCAAGAATATGGAAAAGAGCTAGGCCTGGCATCAGCTGTATAGTCACATTCATAGAATGTAAAAGCATTTCAACATCTCTCCAGAGATCTCGGATTTTTGGGCAAGACCACCACACATGTGAGTTAAAGCCCTCCTCTCCGCACAGTCTCCAGCACCTTGGGGATGCACTGGCAAACATTTTCGACAGTTTAGTAGGCACTCTGTACCATTGTAGCATAAGTTTCATGTAGCTTTCAAAAATCGTTATGCAATTAATCGTTTTTTTGTCAGTTGAATCGCATCTCTCAGCTCTGTGTCTGATATATTTAAGGCCAGTTCCCTACACCACATTTTACTTTGGCCCGGGAGACCCACCGAGTGATCTTGTAACATGGCTTTGTAATGAAATGTAAGAGGTTTTTCCATCCCCATTTCAAGCAGCCATCTCTCTTCCCACTTAGAATGGGGTCTTAGGTCTTGAGCTCCGAATTTCCAGGAATGCAGCAAGCTGAGTATTCTATAACATTCAAAGTGGAACCATAGCGGAGGACCCCATAGTGAGTCGAGTATTTGGCGGACTGTCATAAGCCTACCATTAGAAAACAAATGCTCTACCATATCGAGATTATGTTGTATCCAGAATTCAACATGGATATTTGGGAGTTCCCATAGGAGACCCTGCATTTGGTGGATCGGTGAGGGGTGTGGGGCAATCTCTGTGTGATGTCTGAGCTCGTGCCACATTCTAATATTTTGCTGTACTACGGGGTTAGTAACCCTGTCAACTAGCTGTTTGTGTCTGAACCCACAGAACACTCGGGAAATCTAAGCCTTCAGGCAAGTGCAGCTCCTCCAGTCTGAACCACTTCAGTTTCTCCCCAGCGTGGCCCCAGGCCGTGATCTGCGACAGTCTAGCAGCTTCATAATAAAGAAATATGTTCGGAAAAGACACTCCACCTCTAGAAAACTCCCTCTGCATAATTTTGTAGCTGATCCGGGGTGTTTTCTTCATCCAGACATATTTGGAGAAGAGTCAGTGGATTTGCTGTAGGGTACTGTGCGGGATATTTAAAGGAATACAGCGAAACAGATACAGCGCCTTAGGGAGTAGCGACATTTTCACCGTAGCTATGCGTCCCATCCAAGAGATTTCCTTAAAATCCCATCTGTTTATTAAAGACTTTAGCTCAGTGATTAGAGCATCAAAATTTAATGATAGAATATTACCCAAGTCCGCGCTTGGATGAATACCGAGATGTTTGATAGACGTAGTGGACCAGTGGAAATCATGCATTTCCTGTAGGTTCAAGAGCTGCTCGCTAGATAGATTGATACTATATGCCTCTGTTTTCAACATGTTTACCTTATAGTAGCTTAAGGTGCTAAACTGTTCTAAAGTGGTAAAGACTGCCAGAACCGAACACACAGGATTCGTAAGAAAAAGAGTGACATCATCTGCGTATAACGCAATTTTTTCCTGACTAGAGCCCATTGGCATTCCCTCAATAGCAGGCGACGTACGGATCGCCTCCGCCAATGGTTCCATGACTAGGGCAAATAGCAAGGGGGACAGTGGGCAGCCCTGCCTAGTACCATTAGAGATGTCAAAAGGTGGAGAGCAGAAGCCCAACCCTCTCACCCCAGCGCTTGGACTGGAATATAAGACTTTAATCATGGTTATAGCTTCAGATGGAAAACCAAATGTCTCCAAGACCCTCCACATGTACTCCCATCTGACCCTGTCAAACGCCTTTTCGGCATCTAACGACAGGGCCAGAAGGGGGGTGTCCTGTCTCTTTGCTTCGGGGAAGATAGATATCAAACGTCTTGTATTGTCTGGTCCTTGACGACCTTTCACAAAGCCAACTTGGTCTGTATCTATTAATAACGGCAGCAGGGGGGCCAATCTGTCCACGAGAATTTTAGAATACAACTTTGTATTTATGTTAATCAATGAAATAGGGCGGAAATTGCTGCAATGGGATGGGTCTTTGCCTGGTTTAGGTATTGCAACAATGGTCGCTTCAAGGTAATCCTTCAATATCAGTCCTCCCGACCCAATCTCATTGTAAGCGCAACATAGTAAGGGTTTAAGTTGTGTCTGTAACTTTTTATAGAGTTGCACCGGAAACCCGTCAGGGCCCGGGGTTTTATCATTTTTTAGCTGCTTAATTGCCAGTCCAATTTCCATTTCAGTGATAGGCTCTACTAGCTTATCTTTATCATCATCTGAGAGTGTGGGCAGGTTTAGTTTCTCCAAAAAGGAGGAAATGTCCTGGGGAGGTGCCGCTTTGGGTCTCTCATAGGATTCAATGTTATACAGGCGCTCATAAAAGTCCGCAAAGGCCTTCCCTATTTCATCAGGTGCATGTATTTTATGACCCTTGTGATTGAGGTATGGTATCCGGGAACTAGCCAGTCTCTGTTTCAGCTTGTTCGCTAACATCGAGCCTGCTTTATTGCTTTTGGAGTACATAACCATTTTAAATCTCGAAAGGGCCCGTTTAAGTTTTTCCATTTCCAAGCTCTTAATTTGCGATTTTAAATTCAAAATCTCAGTTGATAGGCCGGCCGTGGGAGCCAATTTATTTTGCTGTTCTTTCGTCCTCAGATCACAGGTTAGTTTACCTAGTGGGGCGCCCTACTTTTTTTTTATACTAGCGGTCTTTGCAATACAAAATCCCCTAATATAGGCCTTTAAGGCTGCCCACCTAATTTGATGTGAGGTCTGATTAGGTCTGTTGGTCTCTAGGAATTCCTCTATCTTTTCTGCCAATTCAGGGACAAAGGATGCATCTTCCCATAGGAACTTTGGGAGTCTCCATGATGGCCTGACCAATGCAGACCCTTCCATGTCAATTGACATTATTTCAGCGTCGTGATCTGACCACGGACAACTGCATATGCTGGAGTTAGTGACACTGTTCATGGACCAGGAATCTACAAAAAAGTAATCTAGCCTTGAGTACGACCAGTGAGGGGGTGAGAAGTACGTATAGTCTCTTGATTCTGGAGGGCATGCCCTCCACACATCGTACAGCGCGGACTGGTAAATGAGGTTTTGAAATTTAGGGGCCGTGGACTGAGAGTAGTTATCTAAGACTTTGTCGCTCAGGATTTTTGTGTCCATATAGGGGTCCCAGACTAAATTAAAGTCTCCCCCTAATAATAGCGTGCCTTGTTTCAGACCATCTATAAAGTGCAACATTGTGCGCAGGAATGCTATCTAACCCTGATTAGGGGCATATAAGTTTACAAGAGTATAGAGGTGCGAATTGAGTCTGCAGATCACCACTATAAACCTCCCTTCCGGGTCCGTTTCCACACGTAGCTGTTGAAAAGCCACCGCTTTACTAATACAGATTGATACACCTCTGCTTTTCTTGTGGTAAGTTGAGCTGAACACCACCGGGTAGTGCTTAGATTTCAGGACTGGGTTATTAGTCGAAGCCCAGTGTGTCTACTGTAAGAAGGATACATCACACTGAAGCCTCTTCAAGTATGATTGAACCAGGGACTACAACAGGGGGGGGGGGAGGAGAAGAAGGAAAGGTATAGAAAGTGGTGTGTAGGGAGAGATATAGATGTACAGTAGAAAGCAGTAATGACCAAGTAAGAGAGGTCAGAGGATTATTGCTAGTGTAGCCGGGCTGCTGTTGTCTGACTCTCAATTATAAAAATATGGACATAGAGTCACTTTGTGAGTTCGAGTGAATCTGTGTTCTCTTGCTTACTTTCGGTAAGCTTTGGTATTACCCTTGGGGGGTGTGGTGAGATACAGTCTGACGACCGTATAGACTAGTGTACAAAAGGAAGAGGGAGGAGGGGTGAGGTCTGGGCTGAGGCAGAGTCTGCAGTTAGGGGGGGGTTGTGTTGTCAAAACAGAATTATTTTATACCCCCAATTTGGTACTGTGATTATAAAAAAGAAAGAAACTAAAGTCATATCTAACCACTTAATAGGGCATCTTATGTCTTGAATAAACTAACCTTACTCCATATGTCTCCTTCAAGACGTACATGTGTGTGGGTTAGTATTACCGAATGAGCAATAGTCATGGAGAAAGGTGGTAAGCGAAATTAGGGTGGGATCTATCTGTACTTAGAAGTGTACATGTCAGTGAGAAAAAGAGTGAATGTGAGCTAAGTTGGTATGATGTTGTTATTATCTCAAAAACATATCTGATTATAACAATGTCTCTCATAGTATGTCCATAGCCCTGCAACATTTCCCTGAATGGGGCTAAATGCCTCTAGTCCCATGAGCTCACAAGGAGAAACAGCATTGTCCCATTGTAGAAGTACCTAAAAGTGGGAGCTCTGCTGGTGTCCATGGGAGTCCAAGATATTCAAAGAAAAAATAGCAAGACTGTAACAGTAAAACATTTCTTTCTTCCCTCAAGTTAGTCTAAAGCCATGGTTAGATTATACCTAGGGGATATACCGGGAAGTCCCCCCTACAGAACATATTAATAAGAATAGAACATACAGAAGTTAAAAATATACTTATCAATCTTCGTCATCTGAGGGACTCTCTGCCTGTTCCGATGATAATAAGGTGAAGCCAAGTTCTGCCTTTTAGAAGGAGCACTCCCCTGAGCCAGCGGTCTCCATTCAAATGCTGTTGGTCTCAGGATGGGAGAGACTGTAGTGCTTTGTTCTGTTTCTTTAGGGGTTGGGGAGACAGTCTCTTTGTTCTGAAGAGTAAAGTATTTTGTTAAACAGACAAAAGGTGGCAAAAAGGGAAATTAAGATATTGTGCATTTTTTACAAAATAGTCGGACAGTGCATAAAACTCAGTATTAAAACAGAACTTGCCTTATCCCTTGTTCAATTCTTGTATAATTCGTTGTGCCTCACTTATAAATGTTCACTTAACAGATGTGAACAGATGATCTTCCAATATTGCTACCAAAGCCTGTATTGCTACCCCTGTATTGCTTTCCCCATAACAGTGTTAAATTTATAGGCCAGAGCATTCAGCTAAATGCAATAAATTAGATAATGAAATGATCAAATACAGTCAAGAGCCAATTGGGAAAATTTGATTCAGGGTGAGATAAGTTAAAATACAGACAATAGAATATATAAGGCATATATGTGTAGCTAGCAATCACCAGCTAGGTTCCAGTTTTGCACTGCTACTCTTGATCCTACCTAGGTATACTTTTCAAGAAATAATGCCAAGAAAAAGGAGAATGGATAATAGAAGTAATTTGGAAAGTATTTTAAAATTATATGCTTGCTCTGAATCATGAAACATTAATTAATCCTCATACCCACGCGAGACCCCAAATGGAAAGTGGGGAAACAAAAACTCATCTATAAAATAGTGTCAAGTAACTACCTAGTTATAACATGGTTAGTGTGAAAATGACTAATATTAAAGAGCCAGCCAACGTTGTTATTAACTAGAGGCGATACATTGTTTCAGTTAAAGCAAAACCTAGTATTTAAAAATGACTATTTACTCTCATTACACAGGTGTATTGTTTTTAATTGTGTGTGTGTGTGCAGCAAGAAGTTGACATTTTTTGCTGTCTTTTAATTTGATAGGCAGGTGTATTGTTTTTAATTGTGTGTGTGCGTGCAGCAAGAAGCTGACATTTTTTGCTGTCTTTTAATTTGATATAATAAAGTTATAACTCTTTTAAAATTGTTGTAATCAACCATTTTTTAATTTACACATTTTGCATAAAAGCATGTTTTTTTGAGCAAACTCACACTCTTTTCTTTTTTTTATTTTTTTGATAAATTACTTCTATGCTTACAGCACAACTACTTATGTTGACCTATATATTATTTTTCTATCAAGGTCTTTAAGTAGATACAAATATTTAAATTTACTGTACTACTGTTTTCTAGTTGTTATTAACTGCCTGCGGCAAGTAGACATAGGTACTATGTCACACAGTACTTTGCCCAGTGTACTGTGTTGATGTAGTACCTATGTTCAGACAGAGGCACATGTTGTGCTAGAATGATAAGGAAGTACTGACCATGCCCCCTTACTACATGAAGCCAGATTGCAGAATGTTACAGATGTTCCATTGGTGTTGAGTGGGAGGGAAGGAGGGAGGTGGATGAGTGGCCCAGCGAAGGAGGGGAAGGGAAGGGTAACCTACACTATGGCAAAAAAATAGTCTGGATGGGGCTCTATGCTACAGAAAAATATGGGTTGAGGGGTCCCTACACTACAGTAAAGTATTGATTGTTTGGAGGAAGGAAATGAGGAGGGTGAGGGAAAAGCCTACACTACAAAAACAAATATATATTTTAGAAATGTTAAACAAATAAAAAAAGTCATAATTTGTTACTGGCAGACTGGTTGCCAGTAACAAATATGGGGGGGCACAGTGAGAGGGTCGAGGGTTAGAGAGCTATTTGGGGGGATCCAGAAAGTTGGAGGATGAGGAGGGATCCCTACACTACAGAGAATAAAAATATATAAATAAATATTTATTAAGATGGTACCTAAGATGGTACACCCCTAAGTGGAAATGTCCAAACTGAGCCCAAAGTGTCAATATTATTTTCCAGCACTGCCTTAACCCTTTTGGGTTGCCACTGGAGTCCTCTTCCACTCCTCCATGATGACATCGCAGAGCTGGTGGATGTTAGAGACCTTGCGCTCCCCCACCTTCTATTTGAGGATGTCCCACATAAACTCAATAGGGTTTAGGTCTGGCGACATGCTTGGCCAGTCCATCACCTTTGCAATCAGCTTCTTTAGAAAGGCAGTGGTCGTCTTGAAGGTGTGTTTGGGGTCCTTATCATTGTTACAAACTGCTATTTGTAACTGGCCCTTTAAATGGAAAATTGCCCTGCTTCCCTGGATTTTGGAGAAACCTATTTGCCAGCCTCCTTCTTCATGACTATGGCCCCTGGAAGATTGTGTCCCAGAGAGTATATTAACTTTTATTGGGTGTGTATGGCCCTTTAAGAACCGTCTGGGGACATATTGTGACTTTGGTGAACAATGCCCCTTTAAGACTATGTCCCCAGACCTGTGAAATGACTTGTCCCTGGCTTTCTCCCACTTGGTTCAGTTTCATTGTGTGCCATTAAGAGTTAATTTTGTTCAATTCTAAATACAAGTTTGCTGGGATCAGCTCTAATTAGGTTTAGTGATAAACCTTACCATTGTCTAATCAGACTGCTATTGATAAGGTGGACTGCATTGTTTTATTGTGTGTAACTTGTTATCTGCTGAAGTAATGTTGTGGCCTGTCAAATGGAGTGTCTCTCTATATAATATCAAATGTGTGATGGGGGATTTTATGCCTCCCCCTGAGAGTGTCCTGTTTGCATGTAACCTCAATAAAAAGCAGGCTGTGTGTCGTAATTATAGTGTCTACGGTGCTGCTGCTCCTTTGGGGAGCGCTAGGAGCATCTTTTTCTACGGTCCAACTTCCAGCCAGCCTGGAGGCAACCGTAACAATCATGTTGGAATACTGCCTTGGGGCCCAGTCTCCGAAGGGAGGTGATCATGCTCTGCTTCAGTATGCCCCAGTACATGTTGGCATTCATGGTTCCCTCAATGAAATGTAGCACACCCTTCACATTTTTGTAAATATTTTATTGTATCTTTTCATGTGACAACACTGAAGAAATTACACTTTGCTATAATGTAAAGTAGTGAGGGTAGAGCCTGTATAACAGCCATTAAAGTCTAAACCGTTGGCAACAAAAGTGAATACACCCCTAAGTGGAAATGTCCAAATTGGGCCCAATTAGCCACCCCCCCCCCCCGGTGTCATGTGACTCATTAGTGTTACAAGGTCTCAGGTGTGAATGGGGAGCAGGTGTGTTAAATTTGGTGTTCAACATGGCACCTCATGGCAAAGAACTCTCTAAGGATCTGAAAAAAAGAATTGTTGCTCTACATAAAGATGGCCTAGGCTATGAGAAGATTGCCAAGACCCTGAAACTGATCTGCAGCACGATGGGCAAGACCATACAGTGGTTTCAGAGGACAGGTTCCACTAAGAACAGGCCTCGCCATGGTCTACCAAAGAACATGCGTGCATGTGCTCAGCATCATATCCAGAGGTTGTCTTTGGGAAATAGATGTATGAGTGCTGCCAGCATTGCTGCAGAGGTTGAAGGGGTGGGGGGTCAGCCTGTCAGTGCTCAGACCATACACCGCACACTGCATCAAATTGGTCTGAATGGCTGTCGTCCCAGAAGGAAGCCTCTTCTAAAGATGATGCATAAGAAAGCCCACAAACAGTTTTCTGAAGACAAGCAGACTAAGGACATGGATTACTGGAACCATGGTCTGATGAGACCAAGATAAACTTATTTGGTTCAGATGGTGTCAAACTTGTGTGGCAGCAACCAGGTGAGAAGTACAAAGACAAGTGTGTCTTGCCTACAGTGAAGCATAGCGGTGGGAGTGCCATGGTCTGTGCCTGCATGAGTGCTGCCGGCACTGGGGAGCTACAGTTCATTGAGGGAGCCATGAATGCCAACATGTACTGTGATATACTGAAGCAGAGCATGATCCCCTCCCTTCGGATGACTGAGCCGCAGGGCAGTATTCCAACATGATAACAACCCCAAACACACCTCCAAGACGACTACTGCCTTGCTAAAGAAGCTGAGGGTAAAGGTGATGGACTGGCCAAGCATGTCTCCAGACCTAAACCCTATTGAGCATCTGTGGGGCATCCCCAAATGGAAGGATGGGGAGCGCAAGGTCTCTAACATCCACCAGCTCTGTGATGTCATGGACAAGGACTACAGTGGCAACCTGTGAATGTCTAGTGAACTCCATGCCCAAGAGGGTTAAGGCAGTGCTGGAAAATAATGGTGGCCACACAAAATATTGACACTTTGGGCGCATTTTGGACATTTCCACTTAGGGGTGTACTCACTTTTGTTTCCAACGGATTAGACATTAATGGCTGTATGTTGAGTTATTTTGAGGGGACAGCAAATTTACACTGTATTTACACTTTTATACAGGCTGTACACTCACAACTTTACATTGTAGCAAAGTGTCATTTCTTAAGTGTTGTCACATGAAAATAAAATATTTACAAAAATGTGAGGTGTCTTCTTACTTTTGTGAGATACTGTGTATATATATATATATATATATATATATATATATATATATATATATATACACACAGTATATATATATACATATATATATATATATATATATATATATATATAGAGAGAGAGAGAGAGAGAGAGAGAGATAGATAGATAGATAGATAGATAGATGGATAGATAGATAGATGATAGATAGATAGATAGATAGATAGATAGATAGATAGATAGATAGATATTTATTTTACCAAAAAATGTGAAGAACATTACAATGGGAAATAATCATATTATGATGTCAAGTTAGCGCACTTGAGAAAATGTGATCGTGTTTGCGCACGGTGCATGCTTGTTAATGGAAATGTAAGCTCTCTATCATAGACTATTTTAATAGAAGCAAATAGATTGCATTTTAATAGTTACTCACACCCCTTCTGAGGGTTACACAGAGATACCAGAAGAAAATGTGATCGTGTTTGCGCACAAGTAGGGTGTTAAAGTTTTTTCCACTTTTTGCGCTCTATTGAAGTCTATGGTGGAATATGCTAACACAGCTTTTTCCAGCCTCTCATAGATATATGAGCTATGATTAGCCCTAGTTCCGATCACATGACCTGCCGAACTTCATTCAACTTTTTCTCACAACACTTCACTGTTAGATATACCCAACCCCTTTCATATACTAAAGATAGGATTGTCCACAGCATTGATTATGTAACTAATTCACAAGCCAATCAGACCCACAACCACTTGAGGCCACACCTGTAGGATAAATTTTAAATAGACGCCGGGATATGAATCTGATACCTCTGATAAAGGGCCTCCTGGTTTTACTTATACCAATGTGACTTACATTGCAGAGCACCCCATTTTGTTAGGTGCATGCTTGTTAATGGAAATGTAATCTCTCTATCATAGACTATTTTAATAGAAGCAAATAGATTGCATTTTAATAGTTACTCACACCCCTTCTGAGGGTTACACAGAGATACCAGAAGCAGATTTATTGTCTTCCTCTTGTATGCCTTTGAGGACTTATCATCCACCACAGTCATCAGGTTCAAGGGAAGAAGACATATCATACTAGTGCTGCGGAATCTGTTGGCGCTCTACAAATAATCGATAATAATAATAATCATACTGCAGCAGGCACCGAAGCAGTAACTCAGTGCGACATGTGATAATCCCTCTCTGTTGTGCTCATATCTTACCTCATAGGACTGAGATATCCTTCTGTAAGTAGACATCTGCTTCATATGTCTGATATAACTGACCTTTCACCCTTTATTTAACCTAACATTACCTGTAAAAAAAAAAGGAGGCATATTAAAGTTTTAACCACCAAAACTCTACTTCCCTTCTCAGCCTTCCTCTTCATGTCCTCAGTTTTTTCAAAAGTGTGTTATGGGTGAGCTCTCCAATCCCAGTATGCATGAGCGCACGTTAAACTACATGCATAACAATCCCACACTGGGTAAAGCTGTCGGCTGTGTTACCCAGAGGAGGAGTGCGCTACATGTAGTTCAATGGCGCAACTGAGAACTATGGTTGTCACCTTTAGTTCAGGCCAAACCCAAACACTCCTGCACTATGCATAGTGCAGCAAATATGAAATACTTTTATAATGTAATACTGAAAATTGCACACATTTTAAAACTATAAACATCCGTGCAGCAAAGTTAAAGGGACAGTCTATTCAAAATTAATTTTCATGATTTGTTCTCTTTATTTGAATAAGAAGGAATGTAAGCTTAGAAGCTGGCACCTAGGTATCTCTCTCTCTGGTCTCTGGAATAAGGTGAGCATACACAGGCATCAGGTAAGTATGCTTAGTCTCTGGAACAAGGTGAGCATAAAAAGGTATCAGGTAAGTATGCTTGAATTTCAGGAAAAAGGTGAGCATACACATGGTACAAGGTATGTATACAAGTTTCAGTAACAAGGTAAGCTGTGAGTGATGGGCAGAATAACCGTTTATAGGAACTCAAACTCCAATAGCCTCCAGGTGGGAGTTCTGGTAATTAGGACATGGCCCCTTTAAATCTAGGCAGCGCGCGTCAAGAAAAAAGCAGCTGCAGCAAGAACCTGTCTTGGCATTTCACCCAAAACAGGAGCATTGCTGCGGGTAAGTACCTGACACATGCCCTGCTTATGTGAGCTTCAAGCCATAATATAATTTGTGCTTTCACTTTGTTTAGTCTCATAAAACAACATAATTTATGCTTACCTGATAAATTTATTTCTCTTGTAGTGTATCCAGTCCACGGATCATCCATTACTTATGGGATATTAACTCCTCCCCAACAGGAAGTGCAAGAGGATTCACCCAGCAGAGCTGCTATATAGCTCCTCCCCTAACTGCCATTACCAGTCATTCGACCGAAAACATGCAGAGAAAGGAAAACCATAGGGTACAGTGGTGACTGTAGTTTAATGGAAAAATTACCTGCCTTAAAGTGACAGGGCGGGCCGTGGACTGGATACACTACAAGAGAAATAAATTTATCAGGTAAGCATAAATTATGTTTTCTCTTGTTAAGTGTATCCAGTCCACGGATCATCCATTACTTATGGGATACCAATACCAAAGCTAAAGTACACGGATGACGGGAGGGACAGGCAGGCTCTTTATACGGAAGGAACCACTGCCTGAAGAACCTTTCTCCCAAAAACAGCCTCCGAAGAAGCAAAAGTGTCAAATTTGTAAAATTTGGAAAAAGTATGAAGAGAAGACCAAGTTGCAGCCTTGCAAATCTGTTCAACAGAAGCCTCATTCTTAAAGGCCCAAGTGGAAGCCACAGCTCTAGTAGAATGTGCTGTAATTCTTTCAGGAGGCTGCTGTCCAGCAGTCTCATAGGCTAACCGTATTATGCTACGAAGCCAAAAGGAGAGAGAGGTAGCCGAAGCTTTTTGACCTCTCCTCTGACCAGAATAAACGACAAACAGGGAAGACGTTTGTCGAAAATCCTTAGTTGCCTGTAGATAAAATTTCAGGGCACGGACTACATCTAGATTGTGTAGCAGACGTTCCTTTTTCGAAGAAGGATTAGGACACAAAGATGTAACCACAATCTCTTGATTGATATTCCTGTTAGTGACCACCTTAGGTAGGAACCCAGGTTTAGTACGCAGAACTACCTTGTCTGAATGAAAAATCAGATAAGGAGAATCACAATGTAAGGCAGATAACTCAGAGACTCTTCGAGCCGAGGAAATCGCCATTAAAAACAGAACTTTCCAAGATAACAACTTGATATCAATGGAATGAAGGGGTTCAAACGGAACCCCCTGTAAAACATTAAGAACTAAGTTCAAACTCCATGGTGGAGCAACAGTTTTAAACACAGGCTTGATCCTAGCTAAAGCCTGACAAAAAGCTTGAACGTCCGGAACTTCTGACAGACGTTTGTGTAAAAGAATGGACAGAGCTGAAATCTGTCCCTTTAAGGAACTAGCGGATAAACCCTTTTCTAAACCTTCTTGTAGAAAAGACAATATCCTCGGAATCCTAACCTTACTCCATGAGTAACTCTTGGATTCGCACCAATATAAGTATTTGCGCCATATCTTATGGTAAATCTTTCTGGTAACAGGCTTCCTAGCCTGTATTAAGGTATCAATAACTGACTCAGAAAAACCACGTTTTGATAAAATCAAGCGTTCAATTTCCAAGCAGTCAGCTTCAGAGAAATTAGATTTTGATGTTTGAAGGGACCCTGGATCAGAAGGTCCTGTTTCAGAGGTAGCGACCAAGGTGGACAGGATGACATGTCCACTAGATCTGCATACCAAGTCCTGCGTGGCCATGCAGGCGTTATTAGAATCACTGATGCTCTCTCCTGTTTGATTCTGGCAATCAATCGAGGAAGCATCGGGATGGGTGGAAACACATAAGCCATCCCGAAGGGCCAAGGTGCTGTCAAAGCATCTATCAGAACCGCTCCCGGATCCCTGGATCTGGACCCGTAACGAGGAAGCTTGGCGTTCTGTCGAGACGCCTTGAGATCTATCTCTGGTTTGCCCCAACGTCGAAGTATTTGGGCAAAGACCTCCGGATGAAGTTCCCACTCCCCCGGATGAAAAGTCTGACGACTTAAGAAATCCGCCTCCCAGTTCTCCACTCCAGGGATGTGGATTGCTGACAGGTGGCAAGAGTGAGACTCTGCCCAGCGAATTATCTTTGATACTTCCATCATTGCTAGGGAGCTTCTTGTCCCTCCCTGATGGTTGATGTAAGCTACAGTCGTGATGTTGTCCGACTGAAACCTGATGAACCCCCGAGTTGTTAACTGGGGCCAAGCCAGAAGGGCATTGAGAACTGCTCTCAATTCCAGAATGTTTATTGGTAGGAGACTCTCCTCCTGATTCCATTGTCCCTGAGCCTTCAGAGAATTCCAGACAGCGCCCCAACCTAGTAGGCTGGCGTCTGTTGTTACAATTGTCCAGTCCGGCCTGCTGAATGGCATCCCCCTGGACAGATGTGGCCGAGAAAGCCACCATAGAAGAGAATTTCTGGTCTCTTGATCCAGATTCAGAGTAGGGGACAAGTCTGAGTAATCCCCATTCCACTGACTTAGCATGCACAATTGCAGCGGTCTGAGATGTAGACGTGCAAAGGGTACTATGTCCATTGCTGCTACCATTAAGCCGATCACCTCCATGCATTGAGCTACTGACGGGTGTTGAATGGAATGAAGGACACGGCATGCATTTTGAAGCTTTGTTAACCTGTCTTCTGTCAGGTAAATCTTCATTTCTACAGAATCTATAAGAGTCCCCAAGAAGGGAACTCTTGTGAGTGGAAAGAGAGAACTCTTCTTTTCGTTCACCTTCCATCCATGCGACCTTAGAAATGCCAGTACTAACTCTGTATGAGACTTGGCAGTTTGAAGCTTATATCAGAATGTCGTCTAGGTACGGAGCTACCGCAATTCCTCGCGGTCTTAGTACCGCCAGAAGAGCACACAGAACCTTTGTGAAGATTCTCGGAGCCGTAGCCAATCCGAATGGAAGAGCTACAAACTGGTAATGCCTGTCTAGAAAGGCAAACCTTAGATACCGGTAATGATCTTTGTGAATCGGTATGTGAAGGTAAGCATCCTTTAAATCCACTGTGGTCATGTACTGACCCTTTTGGATCATGGGTAAAATTGTCCGAATAGTTTCCATTTTGAACGATGGAACTCTTAGGAATTTGTTTAGGATCTTTAAATCCAAGATTGGCCTGAAAGTTCCCTCTTTTTTGGGAACCACAAACAGATTTGAGTAAAACCCTTGTCCTTGTTCCGACCTCGGAACCGGATGGATCACTCCCATTAATAAAAGATCTTGTACGCAGCGTAGAAACGCCTCTTTCTTTATTTGGTTTGTTGACAACCTTGACAGATGAAATCTCCCTCTTGGGGGAGAGAATTTGAAGTCTAGAAGGTATCCCTGAGATATGATCTCTAACGCCCAGGGATCCTGGACATCTCTTGCCCAAGCCTGGGCGAAGAGAGAAAGTCTGCCCCCCACTAGATCCGTTCCCGGATCGGGGGCCCTCGATTCATGCTGTCTTAGGGGCAGCAGCAGGTTTCCTGGCCTGCTTGCCCTTGTTCCAGGACTGGTTAGGTCTCCAGCCTTGTCTGTAGCGAGCAACAGCTCCTTCCTGTTTTGGTGCAGAGGAAGTTGATGCTGCTCCTGCTTTGAAATTACGAAAGGAACGAAAATTAGACTGTCTAGCCTTAGGTTTGGCTCTGTCTTGAGGCAGGGCATGGCCTTTACCTCCTGTAATGTCAGCGATAATTTCTTTCAACCCGGGCCCGAATAAGGTCTGCCCTTTGAAAGGTATATTAAGCAATTTAGATTTAGAAGTAACGTCAGCTGACCAGGATTTTAGCCACAGTGCTCTGCGTGCCTGAATGGCGAATCCGGAATTCTTAGCCGTAAGTTTAGTTAAATGTACTACGGCATCTGAAATAAATGAGTTAGCTAACTTAAGGGCTTTAAGCTTGTGTGTAATCTCATCTAATGGAGCTGATTCAAGTGTCTCTTCCAGAGACTCAAACCAAAATGCTGCTGCAGCCGTGACAGGCGCAATGCATGCAAGAGGTTGCAATATAAAACCTTGTTGAACAAACATTTTCTTAAGGTAACCCTCTAACTTTTTATCCATTGGATCTGAAAAGGCACAGCTATCCTCCACCGGGATAGTGGTACGCTTAGCTAAAGTAGAAACTGCTCCCTCCACCTTAGGGACCGTTTGCCATAAGTCCCGTGTGGTGGCGTCTATTGGAAACATCTTTCTAAATATCGGAGGGGGTGAGAACGGCACACCGGGTCTATCCCACTCCTTAGTAACAATTTCAGTAAGTCTCTTAGGTATAGGAAAAACGTCAGTACTCGCCGGTACCGCAAAATATTTATCCAACCTACACATTTTCTCTGGTATTGCAACTGTGTTACAATCATTCAGAGCCGCTAACACCTCCCCTAGTAATACACAGAGGTTTTCCAGCTTAAATTTAAAATTTGAAATATCTGAATCCAGTTTGTTTGGATCAGAACCGTCACCCGCAGAATGAAGCTCTCCGTCCTCATGTTCTGCAAATTGTGACGCAGTGTCTGACATGGCCCTAATATTATCAGCGCACTCTGTTCTCACCCCAGAGTGATCACGCTTACCTCTTAGTTCTGGTAATTTAGCCAAAACTTCAGTCATAACAGTAGCCATATCCTGTAATGTGATTTGTAATGGCCGCCCAGATGTACTCGGCGCTACAATATCACGCACCTCCCGAGCGGGAGATGCAGGTACTGACACGTGAGGCGAGTTAGTCGGCATAACTCTCCCCTCGTTGTTTGGTGAAATATGTTCAATTTGTACAGATTGACTTTTATTTAAAGTAGCATCAATACAGTTAGTACATAAATTTCTATTGGGCTCCACTTTGGCTTTAGCACATATAGCACAGATATCTTCCTCTGAATCAGACATGTTTAACACACTAGCAAATAAACTAGCAACTTGGAAATACTTTTCAAGTAATTTACTATAATATGAAAACGTACTGTGCCTATAAGAAGCACAGAAAAAGTTATGACAGTTGAAAATTAATAAACTGAAAAGTTATAGCATCAAATCTTTGTAAAAAAACACAATTTTAGCAAAGGATTGCTCCCATTAGCAAAGGATAACTAACCCTGATAGCAGGAAAAAAAAAAAATACAGAAATAAACGTTTTGTTTTTTTTATCACAGTCAACTACAATCTCACAGCTCTGCTGTGAGTGATTACCTCCCTCAAAACAAGTTTTGAAGACCCCTGAGTTCTGTAGAGATGAACCGGATCATGCAGGGAAGACAATAAACTTCTGACTGAATTTTTTGATGCGTAGCAAAAGCACCAAAAAAGGTCCCTCCCCCTCACACATAACAGTGAGAGAGATCAGTAAACTGTCATAAATTAAATAAAACGACTGCCAAGTGGAAAAAAATAGTGCCCAAAACATTTTTTCACCCAGTACCTCAGAAAATTAAACGATTTTACATGCCAGCAAAAAACGTTTAACATTAATAAATTGAGTGTTATTAAAAAGCCTGTTGCTAGTCCCTGCAAATTAGGCTAAAGTTTTATGCATACAGTATAATTCCAGTGAAGTGCCATTCCCCAGAATACTGAAGTGTAAAATATACATACATGACAGCCTGATACCAGTTGCTGCTACTGCATTTAAGGCTGAGTTTACATTATATCGGTATGGCAGAATTTTCTCATCAATTCCATTGTCAGAAAATAATAAGCTGCTACATACCTCTTTGCAGATTAATCTGCCCGCTGTCCCCTGATCTGAAGTTTACCTCTCCTCAGATGGCCGAGAAACAGCAATATGATCTTAACTACTCCGGCTAAAATCATAGAAAAACTCAGGTAGATTCTTCTTCAAATTCTACCAGAGAAGGAATAACACACTCCGGTGCTATTATAAAATAACAAACTTTTGATTGAAGGTATGAAACTAAGTATAATCACCACAGTCCTCTCACACATCCTATCTATTCGTTGGGTGCAAGAGAATGACTGGTAATGGCAGTTAGGGGAGGAGCTATATAGCAGCTCTGCTGGGTGAATCCTCTTGCACTTCCTGTTGGGGAGGAGTTAATATCCCATAAGTAATGGATGATCCGTGGACTGGATACACTTAACAAGAGAAAAATTGTTTAACTCCTTGACTGTTTGAGGGGGCTGTAGCAGATGTGCAACCCTCTCTGGCAGTTAAGGGGCTTCAACAGTGTTGTATAAGTTTTTACTATTTCTGTGTTCACTTTATCCTTTTGAAATTTTATATATAAATATACAATTTATTGAATTTATTTGTTGGGTGTCAGGTAGTTTTGTGGAGGACACCTGGCAACCCTAAATGCAGCAAAAAAAAAAAAAAGACGTTCCTGTGTTGTTCTTCATTATTTTGTTTCATGTTTTTCTTTTGAGTTGTCTTTGTTGTTGTTTTGGAATTTTGATGCAAAATATGAAGCCTCTTATCTTGCTAGAAAATTCTTGCAGGATGCAAATGCTCAGCTAGCTCCCATCCAGACAATGACCTGTAATGTCACGACTAGCAGGCTCTGTGCTCTGCTTATACATGCATGGATCACAGAGCACATGATAGTTCCCATCCAGCTAAGTGACCTGTTACAGTGGATCTTTAAACTGGTTGGGAACTTGTTGATATTTATACATAATAAAGTCGTCAGTGGCCATGTTTTCCTGGACCCTTATGAGTTACACATGCTGCAGGGTATGCAGGTAAACATGAATAGTGTTGGCCAGGTCCAGGATCACTATTCATGTGCTATACAGGGGTGCAGTGCATGTTCCCCTCTGCATACCCTGCAGCATGTTTAACTCATAAGTGTCCAGGGAATCATGGTTGCGGTGGCAACTGTAACCTGGATATTTGCATGTCTGGTCCTGAGTGAGCAGGAAATCCAGGCACACAGGCAAGTAAAGTTTTGGGGGTCAAAACTTTAATATGCATCCTTTTTTTTTTACAGGCAGCATCGTTAAGTTAATGTTGAATAATTCTGCACATAGTGTAACATTAATAACAAAGCTGACGGGCCCTTTAAACTAGGTTTACAGTAACAGAGGGAGGGCTGTAAAATGATAAACATATTTTGTTTCTATACATTTATACTATTATGGTCACACACTGCTCTGTGAAATCTGATCCTAGCTAAGATCACCATTTGTAGCTCACGTTTCTGTATGAGCTAATTTATTTCAGAAGTAAACACCTGGTGTAGGGGGAAGTAAGCAGAGTTACTGGAGCCCAAAAGCAGACAGAAGCTGTGTAATGTTAGCTGCTTTTTCTTTGTGTCCTGCTCTTCTGATTCCTTCACATAAAATTGAGTTTCTCCCCTCTGCATAGTACAGAGCCAGCAGGCATGTCAGCTAGAGACTCCCTGGCTCTATGTAGGCTAGTTAGGGAAAACCCCTATCTATGTGGTCAGTGTGTATTAAAGGGACATGAAACCCAAAAATATTTTCTTTCATGATTTAGGTAGACCATACAATTTTAAACAACTTTCCAGTTTACTTATATTATTGAATTTGCTTCATTCTCTTGGTATCATTTGTTGAAGGAGCAACAATGCACTACTGGTTTGTAACTGAACACGTGTGAGCCAATGAAATTTTATATATATATATATATATGCAGCCACCAATCAGCAGCTAGAACCTAGGTTCTTCACTGCTCCTTAGCTTACCTAGATAAACCTTTCAGAAAAAAGAAAGAGAAGGAAGCAAATGAAATAATAGAAGGAAATTGTAATGTTGTTTAAATTAGTATACTCTGTCTAAATCACCGAATGTCTAATTATGACTTTACTGTCCCTTTAAGGGCATATGCAGTGAAAGCACTTGAAGAAAAAGAAAAAAGAACAGAGCGCAAACTCTAAGTATGAATCAATTAAAACATATTTAATACATCAAACAAGATAAAATCCAACGCACATTTAAAACCCTCAAACAAGATATGAGGTATGTATAAAGCGATTTCAGCAAGTAGCTGAAGACACAGTCACCGGATACATCCGTGGTCACTGATACAAGCACTGCATACCTATAATCATAATCCTATGTGGATCCACCAGTTCCTTCCGTTCGTAAAGAGCTGTGCAGATGAAATGTTCAAAACAACCGCAAGTCCTGTCAGGTTTGTTATTTGCTAGCGAAGTAAAATCCCTCTGAACAGATATCATGTATAACGTAACAATGGGTGAGGCCTAACACGTTTCGTGAGGTTCTCTTCACTTCGTCAGAGGCTGCCCATCTTTCATTGTGAGTCCCTTTTATACCAAAGTCTCTTCAATTGGAACATAGTAGATGATACGTTTACAGGTGGAAACAATGTAAGTTCTGTTCACAACACACAGCATGTCTCATTTCTTAAGTCTAGCAATACATTGTATCATAGCCTATAATGCATCTTTGATTATGATAACCAATATGATTACCTTGCGTTGCGCAAACAATGTATAAAAGGTAAGTAAGCACATCAAGCCACTCTTATTTTATATTTTACAAGGGACTGTTAAAAAAACTATTAAAATGAAATCTGATAAAAACAAATAAAATTAAATGAAAATATATACATCACATACCTATTATATTATACAATATATTATATTTTATTATACAATCTATATATATAAATATACTATTTGTTTTTCAAAACCAGAGAGTTCGTTTTTCCTTGACAGTTTATTATCTCTATTTGCACCCTGGTGCCTACCTGACCAGTATGGTGAGAGTGCTTCTTGACTTAAAGATATATATATATATATATATATATATATATATATATATATATATATATATATATATATATATATATATATATATATACACACATACAGGTATGTGTCACACAATACCCTATCAATTGCAGAATGCAATAATTCTTATTTAAAGGTATATACTCCTAATTGACTGGCTTTCAATTAAGGCTACCAAATCAATATTATTCTTCATTTAAAAAGGAGACTTTGGTTTAATTACACTGTCTCTTTAAGTATAGAATTCTATAGACTATAAAAACCTAAAAAACAAAAAAATCAAGAAAATATTAGAGCAACTGCAAATGAAGCACTGCTGTTATGCAAGTATGTAAACATTTCAACTAAACTTTGCAATTTAGTGAAAGTTTTTGTAAAACTAGTGCAAAGCTAAACAGCTGCTATACACACTATATAATAACTAAAAGTTTTAACTGATGACGGTCAGAAACATAATTTCAGCTGTGATAATATAATCATAAATTTAAGGGACATTAAAGTCAAAATTAAACTTTCATGATTCAGATTCATGCAATATTAAAACACTTTCTAATTTATTTTCAATATCAAAATTGTGCAAGTCTTTTTGATATAATTCTTTATGAGGCACTAGCTCCTACTGAGCATGTGCAAGAGTTCACAGTATATACATAAATGAGTGATTGGCTGATGGTTGTCACATGATATAGGGAAATTGAAACGTGTCAGAAACAATCCACTGCTTATTTGAAATTTAAAGCAGTAGTTATTACATTGTGTTGTTATTATTATGCATCTGTTAAACATTTTTTAATGTGTTTAAATAAATATGTTGTGGGCTTAAAAGTAAATTTAAATTAAAAATAATATTATTTTTTTTAATAAGGAACCCAAAGTGCTTTGTACGATCTAGAAACTTCTATTTTGACCATTCAACTTCACTGCACTACACTTTTGTTTCACATATCTATTATCTAATGTTTTACAACACACCTTTAGTCTGTTACAGGTGTACTACAAGTGTGTTTATTTCTGTGTAAAAATTTTTATTCTGTGCTCTTGCACTGTATTAGTTTCTATAATGGCTGGTTAGACCTTTTAGAGGGTAGATCTACAGATTTTGTTTTTCCATCTAATAAATGTATGCTTTGTAAATCGGTTGCTGTCTGTCCTCAAACTCAACCTAACGGAACAATTATGTTTTATAGTCTCAATTGTCAACTTCTACTACTGTAGGTCCAGTTTGTCCTTCCCCTGTGTAGATTACTAATTTTTCCCCAGGTTTAACGATCACTTATAGTATATGCTGTCGGCATTTAGCATTGCACAAGCATTTCTGGTGAAAAGCTTGTGCTATGCTGCCCCCTGTACATTCGCGGACAATCAGCTGCTAGTAGGGGGTGTCAATCATCCCGATCGGGATGATTGCAGTCCGCCACCTCAGAGGTGGCGGATGAGTTAAGGAGCAGCAATCTTAAGACCTCTGCTTCTTAACTCCTGCAGCATCCGCTGCTATTTCGGAGGTTCTGGCTATTATGCTGCCTTCAAATAAGGATATCGTAAATGTCTAAACATATCAGAGTAGAGGGTGCCACATAGTGCAGATCATAAAGTAATTTAGATACAGATACAGGAATGGCAGAAGAATCCTACTCACAAAATGTAAAGCACAGATGTGCAATACCAGCAGTCCGGAACTGCCCGTCGCCCGGTAGACCAATAGATAAAAGGGGAATCCTCATCTTGCCAGGGAGAGTCCAGAGATACCACGGAAAGAAGTCTGTACAGCGATGGTCAGTCACACAGGTCCAGAGGCCTGAATGGAGATTCCACAGCTCCAAATAGCTGGATAAATCCCAGAATAGGGAAAATAATAGGTCGGCAGCAAATTGAGGGTTGGAGAAGTTTATTAAAATTATAAAAACAACAGCAACGCCTTTCTCAGTGTTACACACTGTTTCATCAGGCTATACAAAAACACACTCTAAGCTGCCATATTTATACCATAACAAACCAATCAGACTGCAGGAAAAATTGCACACCCCTGGCAGATAGTGCCAAAATACACATAGTAGGGGTGAGAGGTTAATATAAATATATAATAATATATCAATACAAAACATAAATTATATATACAATTCGTAGACACTATGCTTTTTCCAATGTCAACAGATCCCTAATTTATAGGTGTAAGAGAGTATTTAAAAATTACAGTTAAATGTTAAAACTAGATTAACTGAACCTGTAACAAACTAATAATGGTACATTCCTTTTGTCAATGAAAAAGTAACAAACATTGATAATAAAAGCAAGTTGACCCTACTTAATTAAAATTGATTAAATAGTGTTAATGTTTAGGATGTTGACTCCTAATCAGGTAGTGAAAAAAAGAAAAAAACGATTATATTAAAAGGTTTATTCAGATTCATAGATATTTAGTGCAGACGTCCTGATGTAATGTCAGATGAATAGGGGGCATGTATAGACACGTAAAGTGTATAATGTATCAGATGTGTAAGAGATCAAGCCACCGGAGGACCAGCACATATAATTAGAGTGGATGGTTAAACTTTAAAATATTACTTGAACATAAAATATTAATGAAAAACCGCTATAACGAGTCCTAATAGTATGTATAGAAAACCTTTTTATCCCCCCTATCCTGATATTATTATCCTTGTACCATTTCTGGTTCCCACTTGTATTAATTATGATCACCTACTTTAATTTTTTCCTTAGTTTCCCTAAACCCACCATGATATGACATTCCACACATCACTTATTGGTCTTATTTCCCTTGCATACTTATTTTCGAGTCTTTGCTATTATATCTCTCATTCGATGTTACCTCCTATCACAACATTGTCTAGGTACACGATTTAACCATCACGTACTACTCTTGGTTCCCATTGTATGCTCCCCATTTTGGCTCTTTATATTATTTCTTGCTATCATGATGTTATCACCTGTCATATTTTTAAGTACACAACCTAGTTATTTCTCACTCCTATGTACTCACATTATTTATATACCTCCCCCCTAATCAATTTTTTAATATCCACATCCATGATATTGTAGTGACATCTCCCCTATTCACACCCACATGCATTTCGTGTTGTCCCTTCCACCTCCTATATCTCTGGCATTATGTATTGTACTGCCGCTCTATTTACCAATCCTGATTACTGTCCCTTATCCCCTAGTATTGTAGTATACCAGTAACCTCTGGCGCCTGTCTTCATTTATAGATTGCACCTCTTGTCCCCATTTTTGTATAGAGAGGTCATCAACTGTTTTTTATATCACTAGTCACCACTGTACCATGGTGTAAAGTTATTTATTTGTCATATCTTCCCTTGTTTTTTATTCTCTAATGGCATCGGTCTGACCTAGTTGTGGTCTATTACCAAATAGGCGATTTGTGTTTTAGAGGATATTTTTACACTTATAAACTATTTTATTTTTTATTTTTATTTCTCATATATGTATAAAGCGCATTTTTTTCTCCCACCTCTTGCACATTATAGGTGCATATTTACATTATATATGTACATCCTTATTATATTATAAATTATTATCTTCACACACATTCTAATATATGTCTTATGATGTTTGTTTACCATCATTCCCCTAGCACGATCAGGAACGGCAGCTATTGGCTGCCGTTCCGAACACAACTGCTTACATTGCATGTCCATTGGCGGACACATACACACCCCTATTTTCTATGGATACCACCCACCCAGTGCTAAGAATCGTCAAGGATTTTTGACATTCAAATTGCCACTTTTACCGTTCCCTACATATACTTACACTATGGCAAACAAAAATCTATTTATTTATGTATAAGGAGCACTGGATGGTACATCTAGCGTGTCGGTTCACGCCCCCTTCCACTTCTCTGGCTGCATAACATTAGAGATCACGATCTCCGGTCTTTTTAACAGTTTATTGGTTATTATTGTTAATGTTCTGTGGTAGTTTGTGCATCGTATCCTATAGTGGATAAATGGGTTGTTTAGCAGGCATTGTAGTTATATCATCTTTGTTGTGTTCGCAGTGATCTGACACCACAGGTAGTAATTTGTTTTTTTTGCGACTAACCACACCCATAAACAATGACATCACTCCATGTTTATTTAGATTTTTACGCCCCCTGTTGTCATGACAACCAAGGTCCTCTATACATACTATTAGGACTCGTTATAGCGGTTTTTCATTAATATTTTATATTCAAGTAATATTTTAAAGTTTAACCATCCACTCTAATGATATGTGCTGGTCCTCCGGTGGCTTGATCTCTTACACATCTGATACATTATACACTTTACGTGTCTATACATGCCCCCTATTTATCTGACATCACATCAGGACGTCTGCACTAAATATCTATGAATCTGAATAAACCTTTTAATATAATCGTTTTTTTCTTTTTTTCACTACCTGATTAAGAGTCAACATCCTAAACATTAAAACTATAAATTAGGGATCTGTTGACATTGGAAAAAGCATAGTGTCTACGAATTGTATATATAATTTATGTTTTGTATTGATATATTATTATATATTTATATTAACCTCTCACCCCTACTATGTGTATTTTGGCACTATCTGTCAGGGGTGTGCAATTTTTCCTGCAGTCTGATTGGTTTGTTATGGTATAAATATGGCAGCTTAGAGTGTGTTTTTGTATAGCCTGATGAAACAGTGTGTAACACTGAGAAAGGCGTTGCTGTTGTTTTTATCATTTTAATAAACTTTTTAAAGTTTCTCCAACCCTCTATTTGCTGCCGACCTATTATTTCCCTATTCTGGGATTTATCCACCTATTTGGAGCTGTGGACTCTCCATTCAGGCCTCTGGACCTGTGTGACTGACCATCGCTGTACAGACTTCTTTCCGTGGTATCTCTGGACTCTCCCTTGCGAGACGAGGATTCCCCTTTTATCTATTGGTCTACCGGACGACGGGCGGTTCCGGACTGCTGGTATTGCACATCTGTGCTTTACATTTTGTGAGTAGGATTCTTCTGCCATTCCTGTATCTGTATCTAAATTACTTTATGATCTGCACTATGTGGCGCCCTCTACTCTGATTTGTTTAGATTTCCTGGACCTGTGTCGTGGCACGACACCCTAGAGGAGTGGCCTGTTGCTTTGGATACACATCATCTGGGATTATCCGACACTGCAACAAAGGACTGCCTTATCATCACTTACCATCTATTGGACTATTAGTCTGTATACCCTTATACCTTTATTTATATTTATATCATAAGTCTTATCAGCTTATCATCTGTATATCATATTTTAAAGTGTGTATTACCCGCTCCCAGGCGCCTCTTACAAGTACTGTAGTGACGCCTCTTGCCACTAGAGTACTAGTTGTTTATATTGTAAATGTATTTCCTCTAGCTCCTCTACTAGAGTTGAGATACCTGTGGTTTATACAGCTATCAAGCCAGTTCAGATATCTGACTCTGATGGAACATCTTCTCTCTCTTAGGGGGAACTGTCTTCTGAGGAATTATCCTCAAATTTAGATCAGGAATCTGAGGAGACTACTTTTTATCAGTGTCGGATTAACATAGGGGTGGGAGAAGCTGCAGCTCCATGCCCAAGCCCCTGGCAGTGCTGGTCCATGATGTATTTTATTGCACTACCACACCAGATAAAAGGTTTAGTGCGCCATTGCTGTTTATGGGAATAGTGGGTGTGGCTTGTATTAGCAACAGAGGAGTGGTGGCTGGAGGCTGAAGCTGGGACGAGCAGCGGGAGTGAGTAGGGTCAATGGGAACCCAGACTTCACTGGGGAGTGTGGTGTCACACTGTTAGTGGGTGTGAGACGAGAGATAAGACCCTGAGCAGGCAGCAGCATAGACATAGGAGCATGGCTGTTGTAGGGAAGGTCAGGATGAGCAGCAGCAAAGGAGGACGAGCAAGCTTGCAAAGTTGCCCAATTTCTCCTGTTTTCCACCTGGACAATTGCTAATGTGACACATGCCTGCTGCAATAGTTATTCTTTTATGTCATGTATGCCATTGCCAAATGCAGCTATGTTCAACTTGTAGTAGCTTATATTAGTTATATGTTATTTTTTATGTACATAAATGTTCTGAGATATTGGGTGACTTTATTTTCAATGTTTAACAGTTTTGCACAGGATAGTTATAGCTTGCTGTATTTCTAAAATCTTGTGCTATGCCATAACTGATCTATTATTTGCGCACTTTATCCATCTGGCAGCTCCTTCAATTTATCTGGAATTTAGTCTCTAAATATTAAGTATGACTCCACAAGTGGCTCCACGAATGGTCAGGAATGAAAAAAAATGAATTTCTTTGAATAAAAGATGTTGTTTTATTTGGCTCAACGCGTTTCAACTGTTATACCGTCTTTCTCAAGAGCAGTTAAAACAGAGTATCGCTTACAAACAAGTCATATACATTACCGCATTGCAGGCGGTCTTAAATACACAGTTATTAACAATATCTGATAACTCATTGGTTAAGGTCAGATTTACACCCGATATTGTAAAAAAACATAAAAACAAAATAAAAAATTATTATACAAAAATATAACACATATCTAATTAGCACATATAAAAGGTCATATATAATTTATCTAAGTTTAGAACATAAAATCCCAACCTAAACAATTGATTAATCAACAACCAATAAAAACACACAATTTTGAAAAAGTGTAGTATCCACCAATACTGAACGGTTCTGTTTTTCAGTTCTCTTTCAAGTTGTCCTGTATGTTGAAGTTCTCAAACAGGTCCGTTTCTATGTGTCATGATCCCATGGTGTTATTTATCCAATGAGAAACGGATAGCTGTCAGTTCTTAAGAGTACAATCAAATAAGTCCCGAATTGAACTTAAGTTTCAATCGGTCACAAAAAGAGAAAAGATGTATATGTTAAATCACTTATAGCATACTAATACACAATTCCACATTTCTAAAATACCCCAAAGGGCTATCTTTAGGAAATCTTTTCAAAAGATCAAAATATGGGTGCCTTAATATAATGTTTAAATCTGCGTCTCCAACTTGTCAGCCTTCATTGATTATTTCCTTCAACCATATGCCCAACACGCTAGATCATATTTAAAGGACACTAGACATGTTCTTCAAATTTTTAATGACACAGTCTGGAAAGATATCTATATTTGGGTAACGATGGATGCTACCTCCGTTTATTCTATCATAGATCACAAGAAAGGATAGAAGCGATTTAAATGGAAGCTCTCCAATGACCCAAATCTACAACCTAGATTTCATGCTGCATCACAATTTTTTCTGGTATAATGATAAACATTATCTAAAGATTTGTGGTACTGACATGGGCACTAGGTTCACACCAAGCTATGCCAATATCTATATGGAGAATAATAACATCTGGCAATGTGCTGAATTTGGTGCGGACCTGGTGACCTGCATAGATATATTGACGATGTGATTTGCATTTGGAATGGAGGAGCATCCAAACTTAGTCAATTTGTGGAAAAACATATAGTAGTACTATTCTTATCAGTTTAATCCCTGTTACGTCCCCTATCAGTGTTTTTTTTAAATGTACTTTACTGTTACACCAGATATGAGTTGCACTGGTGTGACACTGTGCCCTGGCAGGCAGGCACTGAAACGCACATGTGTGAAGGAAACTGACTGCTATTATTTCACAGTCAAAAAAGTGGGGTTTTTTTTTTAAATGTACACTACTGTTACACCAGATATGAGTTGCACTGGGGTGACACTGTGCCCTGGCAGGCACTGAAATGCACACGTGTGAAGTAAACTGACTGCTATTATTTAACACAGTCAAAAAAGTGTTGTTTTTTTTAAATGTACACTACTGTTACACCAGATATGAGTTGCACAGGGGTGACACTGTGCCCTGGCAGGCACTGAAATGCACACGTGTGAAGGAAACTGACTGCTATTATTTAACACAGTCAAAAAAGTGTTGTTTTTTTTTAAATGTACACTACTGTTACACCAGATATGAGTTGCACGGGGGTGACACTGTGCCCTGGCAGGCACTGAAACGCACACGTGTGAAGGAAACTGACTGCTATTATTTAACACAGTCAAAAAAGTGTTGTTTTTTTTAAATGTACACTACTGTTACACCAGATATGAGTGGTGGCACTGGGCAAGTGGGCACAGTATACGCTGTGAGCCTGACACACACGCTGGCAATTAGATTACACAGGAAAAAAAAAAAAGCAGACTGATGTTCTAGCCCTAAAAAGGGCTTTTTGGGGTGCTGTCCTTACAGCAGAGATCAGATGAGTCCTTCAGGACTATAGTGGACACTGAATACACTAGCCTAGCTATTGATTTCCCTATTAAATCAGCAGCAGCTACACTGTCCCTCCTCTCACTAAGAATGCAGCTTCCGAATGAATCTAAAATGGATGCTGTCCAGGAGGTAGGAGGGTCTGGGAGGGAGGGTCTGCTGCTGATTGGCTGGAATGTGTCTGCTGACTGTGAGGTACAGGATCAAAGTTTTACTCAATGATGACGAATAGGGGGCGGATCGAAAATCGCATATGTTCGCCCGCCGCGGCGAACGCGAACAAGCTATGTTCACCGGCGAACTATTCGCGACATCACTATTGAGAGGTCCTAACGCTGCTTTTTAATGCCCGCTGGTATAACGAGTCTGGCAGGTACAGGTGTACCACTCACTTTTTCTCTGCGACTCGAGTATACCGCAAATCCACTTACGTAAATTGCGTATCCTATCTTTTTAATGGGATTTTCCTAACGCCGGTATTACGAGTCTTGAAAAAAGTAAGCGGTACACCCTCTCCTCTCAAGACTCCTACCGCATTTAAAAGTCAGTAGTTAAGAGATTTATGGGCTAACGCCGTAACATAAAACTCATAACTAAAGTGCTAAAAAGTACACTAACACCCATAAACTACCTATTAACCCCTAAACCGAGGCCCCCCAAATCGCAAATACTTAAATAAATTTATTAACCCCTAATCTGCCGACCAGATATCGCCGCCACTTCAATAAATATATTAACTCCTAAACCGCCGCACTCCCGCCTTGCAAACATTAGTTAAATTTTATTAACCCCTAATCTGCTGTCCCTAACATCGCCGACACCTACCTACATTTATTAACCCCTAATCTGCCGCCCCCAACGTCGCCACAACTATATTAAATTTATTATTAACCCCAAAATCTAACCCTAACCCTAACACCCCCCTAACTTAAATATAATTTAAATAAATCAAAATAAAATTACTACAATTAAATAAATTATTCCTATTTAAAACTAAATACTTACCTATAAAATAAACCTTAAAATAGCTACAATATAACTAATAGTTACATTGTAGCTAGCTTAGGGTTTATTTTTATTTTACAGGCAACTTTGTATTTATTTTAACTAGGTACAATAATTATTAAATAGTTATTAACTATTTAATAACTTCTTAGTTGAAATAAATACAAATATACCTGTAAAATAAATCCTAACCTAATTTACAATTACACCTAACACTACACTATAATTAAATAAATTACCTAAATTAACTACAATTAATTACAATTAAATTCAATAAACTCAATAAACCCCCCCCCCACTAAATTACAGAAAATAATAAAATAATTTCAATTTTTTTAAACTAATTACACCTAATCTAATCCCCCTAATAAAATAAAAAAGCCCCACAAAATAATAAAAAATCCCTACCCTATACTAAATTACAAATAGCCCTTAAAAGGGCTTTTTGCGGGGCATTGCCCCAAAGTAATCAGCTCTTTTACCTGTAAAAAAAAAAAGACAATACCCCCCAACATTACAACCCACCACCCACACACCCAACCCTACTCTAAAACCCACCCAATTTCCCCTTAATAAAACCCAGTATATTGGATCAGGCAATAGGATTTTTTCTACCTTAATTCCAATTGGCTGATAGAATTCTATCAGCCATACAGAATTGAAGGGACGCCATCTTGGATGACGTCATTTAAAGGACCCGTCATTGCTCCAGTCGCCGTTGAAAGAAGAGGATGCTCCGCATCAAATGTCTTGAAGATGGACCCGCTCCACTCCGAATGGATGAAGATAGAAGATGCTGCCTGGATGAAGATTTCTGCCAGTCTGGAGGACTTCTTCTGCCCGGATAGGATGAAGACTTCGGATCATCTGGCACTTCTGTCCGGTTGGGTGAAGATGTCTTAAGGTAGGGTGATCTTCAAGGGGGTAGTGTTAGGTTTTATTAAGGGGGGATTGGGTGGTTTTTAGAGTAGGGTTGGGTGTGTGGGTGGTGGGTTGTAATGTTGGGGGGAAGTATTGTCTTTTTTTTACAGGTAAAAGAGCTGATTACTTTGGGGCAATGCCTCGCAAAAAGCCCTTTTAAGGGCTATTTGTAATTTAGTATAGGGTAGGGATTTTTTATCATTTTGGGGGGCTTTTTTATTTTATTAGGGGGATTAGATTAGGTGTAATTAGTTTTAAAAAATTGTAATTATTTTATTATTTTCTGTAATTTAGTGTTTGTTTTTTTCATAATTTAGTTTATTGAATTTAATTGTAATTAATTGTAGTTAATTTAGGTAATTTATTTAATTATAGTGTGTTAGGTGTAATTGTAACTTAGGTTATGATTCATTTTACAGGTATATTTGTATTTATTTTAACTAGGACGTTATTAAATAGTTAATAACTATTTAATAACTATTGTACCTAGTTAAAATAAATACAAAGTTGCCTGTAAAATAAAAATAAACCCTAAGCTAGCTGCAATGTAACTATTACTTATATTGTAGCTAGTTTAGGGTTTATTTTATAGGTAAGTATTTAGCTTTAAATAGGAATAATTTAGTTAATAGTAGTAATTTTATTTAGATGTATTTAAATTATATTTAAGCTAGGGGGGTTAGGGTTAAAATTAGATTTCGGGGTTAATAACTTTATTATAGTGGCGGCGACGTTGGCGGTGGCAGATTAGGGGTTAATAAGTGTAGGTAGGTGTCGGCGACATTGGGGGCGGCAGATTAGGGGTTAATAAATATATTGTAGGGTTCGGCCATGTTGGGGGCAGCAGATTAGGGGTTCATAAGTATAATGTAGGTGGCGGCGGTGTCCGGAGCAGCAGATTAGGGGTTAATAATATAATGCAGGTGTCGGCGATGTTGGGGGCGGCGGATTAGGGGTTAATAAGGGTAAGATTAGGGGTTTTTAGACTCGGGGTTCATGTTAGGGTGTTAGGTGTAGACATAAATGTGTTTCCCCATAGGAATCAATGGGGCTGCATTAGGAGCTGAACGCTGCTTTTTTGCAGGTGTTAGGTTTTTTTTCAGCCGGCTCTGCCCCATTGATTACTATGGGGAAATCATGCACGAGTACGTTTTGCCAGCTTACCGCTACCGTAAGCAGCGCTGGTATTGAGGCGAGATGTGGAGCTAAATTCTGCTCTATGCTCACTTTTTTGCAGCTAACGCCGGGTTTAAAAAAGCCCGTAATACCAGCGTTACTGTAGGTGAGCGGTAAGGAAAAACTGTGCGTTAGCCACACACACCATTACCGACAAAACCTCGTAATCTAGCCGATAGTTACCTGTAAAATAAAGCCTAATCTAGCTACAAAATAACTAATAGTTACATTGTAGCTAGCTTAGGTTTTATTTTTATTTCACAGGTAAGTTTGTATTTATTTTAACTAGGTAGACTAGTTAGTAAATAGTTATTGACTATTTACTAAGTTCCTAGTTAAAATAAATACAAAGTTACCTGTAAAATAAAACCTAACCTGCCTTGCCTGTTCCAATCAACCAATAGTATGCAAGCTCAATCCTATTGGCTGTTCTCATCAGCCAATAGGATTGAACTTCAATCCTATTGGCTGATTGGATCAGGCAATAGGATTTTTTCTACCTTAATTCCAATTGGCTGATAGAATTCTATCAGCCAATCGGAATTGAAGGGACGCCATCTTGAATGACGTCATTTAAAGAACCCGTCATTGCTCCAGTCGCCGTTGAACGAAGAGGATGCTCCGCATCGGATGTCTTGAAGATGGACCCGCTCCACTCCAGATGGATGAAGATAGAAGATGCTGCCTGGATGAAGACTTCTGCCCGTCTGGAGGACTTTTTCTGCCCGGATAGGATGAAGTCTTCGTATCATCTGGAGGACCACTTCTGTCCGGTTGGGTGAAGACGTCTTAAGGCAGGGTGATCTTCAAGGGGGTAGTGTTAGGTTTTATTAAGGGGGGATTGGGTGGTTTTTAGAGTAGGGTTGGGCGTGTGGGTGGTGGGTTGTAATGTTGGGGGGAAGTATTGTCTTTTTTTTACAGGTAAAAGAGCTGATTACTTTGGGGCAATGCCTCGCAAAAAGCCCTTTTAAGGGCTATTTGTAATTTAGTATAGGGTAGGGATTTTTTATCATTTTGGGGGGCTTTTTTATTTTATTAGGGGGATTAGATTAGGTGTAATTAGTTTTAAAAAATTGTAATTATTTTATTATTTTCTGTAATTTAGTGTTTGTTTTTTTCATAATTTAGTTTATTGAATTTAATTGTAATTAATTGTAGTTAATTTAGGTAATTTATTTAATTATAGTGTAGTGTTAGGTGTAATTGTAACTTAGGTTATGATTCATTTTACAGGTATATTTGTATTTATTTTAACTAGGACGTTATTAAATAGTTAATAACTATTTAATAACTATTGTACCTAGTTAAAATAAATACAAAGTTGCCTGTAAAATAAAAATAAACCCTAAGCTAGCTGCAATGTAACTATTACTTATATTGTAGCTAGTTTAGGGTATATTTTATAGGTAAGTATTTAGCTTTAAATAGGAATAATTTAGTTAATAGTAGTAATTTTATTTAGATGTATTTAAATTATATTTAAGCTAGGGGGTTAGGGTTAAAATTAGATTTCGGGGTTAATAACTTTATTATAGTGGCGGCGACGTTGTCGGTAGCAGATTAGGGGTTAATAAGTGTAGGTAGGTGTCGGCGACATTGGGGGCGGTAGCTTAGGGGTTAATAAATATATTGTAGGGTTTGGCGATGTTGGGGGCAGCAGATTAGGGGTTCATAAGTATAATGTAGGTGGCGGCGGTGTCCGGAGCAGCAGATTAGGGGTTAATAATATAATGCAGGTGTCGGCGATGTCGGGGGCGGTGGATTAGGGGTTAATAAGGGTAAGATTAGGGGTTTTTAGACTTGGGGTTCATGTTAGGGTGTTAGGTGTAGACATAAATGTGTTTCCCCATTGGAATCAATGGGGCTGCGTTAGGAGCTGAACGCTGCTTTTTTGCAGGTGTTAGGTTTTTTTTCAGCTGACTCTGCCCCATTGATTCCTATGAGGAAATCGTGCACGAGCACGTTTTGCCAGCTTACCGCTACTGTAAGCAGCGCTGGTATTGAGGCGAGATGTGGAGCTAAATTCTGCTCTACACTCACTTTTTTGCAGCTAACGCCGGGTTTAAAAAAGCCTGTAATACCAGCGTTACTGTAGGTAAGCGGTAAGGAAAAACTGTGCGTTAGCCACACACACCATTACCGACAAAACCTCATAATCTAGCCGATAGTTACCTGTAAAATAAAGCCTAATCTAGCTACAAAATAACTAATAGTTACATTGTAGCTAGCTTAGGTTTTATTTTTATTTCACAGGTAAGTTTGTATTTATTTTAACTAGGTAGACTAGTTAGTAAATAGTTATTGACTATTTACTAACTACCTAGTTAAAATAAATACAAAGTTACCTGTAAAATAAAACCTAACCTGCCTTACACTAAAAACTAACATTACAATGAAATAAAAAAATGTAATTAATCAAATACAATTATATAAATTGCAAAAAAATAAACACTAAATTAAACAAAATAAAAAATGAAATTATCCAAAATAAAAACAAATTACTCCTAATCTAATAGCCCTATAAAAATAAAAAAGCCCCCCCCCCCCAATAAAAAAAAACCTAAACTGCCAAAAGCCATTAAAAGGGCCTTTTTCTGGGCATTGCCCGTAAGAAATCAGCTCTTTTACATGTAAAAAACAAACAAACAAACCCCCAACAGTAAAACCCAGCACCCACACAACCAAACCCCCCAAATAAAAACCTATCTAAATAAACCTAAGCTAACCATTGCCCTGAAAAGGGCATTTGGATGGGCATTGCCCTTAAAAAGGCATTTAGCTCTTTTACATTGCCCAAAACCCTACTCTAAAAATAAAACCCATCCAATAAACCCTTAAAAAACCTAACACTAACCCCCGACTATACAATTTTCGAAGACTGGACATCCCTTCCTCATCTAGGAGGCAGAAGTCTTCATCCAGATGGCATCTTCTATCTTCATCCATCCGGCACGAAGCAGGTCCCTCTTCAAGACATCTGGCGCGGAGCATCCTCTTCTTCCGATGGTCACTATAGAATGAAGTTTCCCTTTAAGTGACGTCATCCAAGATGGCGTCCCTTACATTCCGATTGGCTGATAGAATTCTATCAGCCAATAGGAATTAAAGGTGAAAAAATCAGCCAATAGAATGCAAGCTCAATCCTATTGGCTGATTGCAACAGCCAATAGGATTTTTTCCCCTTTAATTCCTATTGGCCGATAGAATTCTATCAGCCAATCAGAATGTAAGGACACCATCTTGGATGACATCACTTAAAGGGAAACTTCATTCTACAGCGACCATCGGAAGAAGAGGATGCACCGCGCCGATTGTCTTGAAGATGGACCCACTCCATGCCATCTGGATGAAGACGTATGCCCGCTTGGATGAAGTCTTCTGCCAGCTCCGATGAGGACTTCTGCCCGCTTGGATGAAGACTTCTGCCGCCTGGATGAGGATGGATGTCCGGTCTTCGAAAACTGTAAGTGGATCGCCGGGGGTTAGTGTTAGGTTTTTTTAAGGGTTTATTGGTTGAGTTTTATTTTTAGAGTAGGGTTTTGGGCAATGTAAAAGAGCTAAATGCACTTTTAAGGGAAATGCCTATCCAAATGCCCTTTTCAGGGCAATGGTTAGCTTAGGTTTATTTACTGTTGGGGGGTTGTTTGTATTTTTCTTTACAGGTAAAAGAGCTGATATCTTTGGGGTAATGCCCCGCAAAAGACCCTTTTAAGGGACATTGGTAGTTTATTGTAGGCTAGGGTTTTTTTGTTTTGGGGGGGGGCTTTTTTATTTTGATAGGGCTATTAGATTAGGTGTAATTTGTTTTATTTTTGATACTGTGTTTTTTTTTTGTAACTTAGTGTTTGTTTGTTTTTGTAACACACGGCTAGATTACGAGTTTTGCGTTATGAGTGGTGCGGTGCTAACTTGCACGTTATTGTCACTGCTCACTTACCTACATTGCTGGTATTACACGTTTTCCTAAACCCGGCGTTAACAGGCAAGAATTGAGCATAGAGCAAAATTGTGCTCCATACCGCACTCCAATACCAGCGCTGCTTAAGTCAGCGATGAGCTGGTTGTACGTGCTCGTGCACGATTTCCCCATAGACATCAATGGGGAGAGCCGGCTGAAAAAAAGCCTAACACCTTCAATTAAGCAGTGTAAAGCTCCGTAATGCAGCCCCATTGATTCCTATGGGGAAACTAAATGTATGTTTACACCTAACACCCTAACATGAACCCCAAGTCTAAACACCCCTAATCTTACACTTATTAACCCCTAATCTGCCACCCCCGACATCGCCGACACCTACATTATATTTATTAACCCCTTATCTGCCGCTCTGGACATCGCTGACACCTACATTATACTTATTAGCCCCTATTCTGCTGCCCCCAACATCGCCGACACCTACATTATATTTATTAACCCCTAATCTCCCGCCCCCAATGTTGCTGCAACCTACCTACACTTATTAACCCTTAATCTGCCGCCCCTAACATCGACGCCTACATTTATTAACTCCTAATCTGCTGCCCCCAACGTCACTGCCACTATACTAAATTTATTAACCCCCAAACCTAAGTCTAACCCTCACCCTAACACCCCCTAACTTAAATATAATTAAAATAAATCTAAATAAAAATTACTATCATTACCTAAATAATTCCTATTTAAAACTAAATACTTACCTATAAAATAAACCCTAAGCTAGCTACAATATAACTAATAGTTACATTGTAGCTAGTTTAGGGTTTATTTTTATTTTACAGGCAAGTTTGTATTTATTTTAACTAGGTAGAATAGTTATTAAATAGTTATTAACTATTTACTAGCTACCTAGCTAAAATAAATACAAATTTACCTGTAAAATAAAACCTAACCTGAGTTACATTAACACCTAACATTACACAACAATAAAATAAATTACATAAATTAAATACAATTACCTAAATTACAAAAAAAACAAAACACTAAATTACACAAAATAAAAAACAAATTATCAGATATTTAAACTAATTACACCTAATCTAATCCCCTATCAAAATAAAGAAGCCCCCCCAAAATAAAAAAACCCTAGCCTAAACTAAACTACCCATAGCCCTTAAAAGGGCCTTTTGCGGAGCATTGCCCCAAAGAAATCAGCTCTTTTACCTGTAAAAAAAAAAATACAAACAACACCCCCAACAGTAAAACCCACCACCCACACAACCAACCTTCCAAATAAAATCCTAACTAAAAAAACCTAAGCTTCCCATTGCCCTGAAAAGGGCATTTGAATGGGCATTGCCTTTAAAAGGGCATTTAGCTCTACTGCTGCCCAAACCCTAACCTAAAAATAAAACCCACCCAATAAACCCTTAAAAAAAACCTAACACTAACCCCCGAAGATCCACTTACAGTTTTGAAGAGCCGACATCCATCCTCAACGAAGTCAGGAGAAGTCCTCAATGAAGCCGGGAGAAGTCTTCATCCAAGCCGGCAGAAGTGGTCCTCCAGACAGGCCGAAGTCATCCAGACGGCATCTTCTATCTTCATCCATCCGGCGCGGAGCGATTCCATCTTCAAGACATTTGGCGCAGAGCTTCCTCTTCTTTCGACGTCTTCTTCTCGAATGAAGGTTCCTTTAAATGGCGTCCCTTGAATTCCGATTGGCTGACAGAATTCTATCAGCCAATCGGAATTAAAGGTGAAAAAATCCTATTGGCTGATGCTTTTCCAATCAGCCAATAGAATGCGAGCTCAATCCTATTGGCTGGTTGGATCAGCCAATAGGAATTTTTCACCTTTTATTCCGAGTGGCTGATAGAATTCTATCAGCCAATCGGAATTCAAGGGATGTCATCTTGGATGACGTCATTTAAAGGAACAATAATTCGGGAAGAAGACGTCGAAAGAAGAGGATGCTCTGCTCCGGATGTCTTGAAGATGGAGCCTCTCCGTGCCGGATGGATGAAGATAGAAGATGCCGTCTGGATGAAGACTTCTGCCCTCTGGAGGACCACTTCTGACGGCTTGGATGAAGACTTCTCCCAGCTTCGTTGAGGACTTCTTGCCGCTCTGCTGAGGACTTCTCCCAGCTTCGTTGAGGATGGATGTCGGCTCTTCAAAACTGTAAGTGGATCTTCAGGGGTTAGTGTTAGGTTTTTTTAAGGGTTTATTGGGTGGGTTTTAGTTTTAGATTAGGGTTTGGGCAATTGAAAAAGAGCTAAATGCCCTTTTAAGGTCAATGCCCATCCAAATGCCCTTTTCAGGGCAATGGGGAGCTTAGGTTTTTTTAGTTAGGATTTTATTTGGGGGGTTGGTTGTGTGGGTGGTGGGTTTTACTGTTGGGGGGTTGTTTGTATTTTTATTACAGGTAAAAGAGCTGATTTCTTTGGGGCAATGCCCCTCAAAAGTTTATTGTAGGCTAGGGGTTTTTTTATTTTGTGGGGGCTTTTTTATTTTGATAGGGCTATTAGATTAGGTGTAATTAGTTTAAATATCTTATAATATATTTTTTTATTTTGTGTAATTTAGTGAGGGTTTTTTTTGTAATTTAGGTAATTGTATTTAATTTACATAATTTATTTAATTGTTGTGTAAGGTTAGGTGTTAGTGTAACTCAGGTTATTTTTTATTTTACAGGTAAATTTTATTTATTTTAGCTAGATATTTAGTAAATAGTTAATAACTATTTAGTAACTATTCTACCTAGTTAAAATAAATACAAACTTGCCTGTGAAATAAAAATAAACCCTAAGATAGCTACAATATAACTATTAGTTATATTGTAGCTAGCTTAGGGTTTATTTTATAGGTAAATATTTAGTTTTAAATAGGAATTATTTAGGTAATGATAGTAAATTTTATTTAGAGTTATTTTAATTATATTTAAGTTAGGGGGTGTTAGGGTTAGGGTTAGACTTAGGATTAGGGGTTAATAACTTTAGTATAGTGGCGGCGACATTGGGGGCATCAGATTAGGGGTTAATAACTAATGTAGGTTGCGACGATGCTAGGGGCGGCAGATTAGGGGTTAATAATATTTAACTAGTGTTTGCGAGGCGGGAGTGTGGCGGTTTAGGGGTTAATATGTTTATTCTAGTGGCGGCAATGTCCGGAGCGGCAGATTAGGGGTTAATAATTTTATTTTAGTGTTTGCGATGCAGGAGGGCCTCGGTTTAGGGGTTAATAGGTAGTTTATGGGTGTTAGTGTACTTTTTAACACTTTAGTTATGAGTTTTATGCTACAGCTTTGTAGTGTAAAACTCATAACTACTGACCTTAGAATGCGTTACGAATCTTGCGGGATACGCTGTACCGCTCACTTTTTGGCCTCCAAAAAAAGCTTGTAATATTGGCGCTATGGAAGTCTCATTGAAAAAATATAATTTATGCTTACCTGATAAATTCATTTCTCCTGTAGTGTAGTCAGTCCACGGGTCATCCATTACTTATGGGATTATATCTCCTCCCTAACAGGAAGTGCAAGAGGATCACCCAAGCAGAGCTGCTATATAGCTCCTCCCCTCTACATCATACCCAGTCATTCGACCGAAAACCAAACGAGAAAGGACAAAACTATAGGGTGCAGTGGTGACTGGAGTTTAATTTAAAATTTAGACCTGCCGTAAAAAACAGGGCGGCCGTGGACTGACTACACTACAGGAGAAATGAATTTATCAGGTAAGCATAAATTATATTTTCTCCTGTTAAGTGTAGTCAGTCCACGGGTCATCCATTACTTATGGGATACCAATACCAAAGCTAAAAGTACACGGATGATGGGAGGGACAGGCAGGATCTTTACACGGAAGGAACCACTGCCTGTAGAACCTTTCTCCCAAAAACAGCCTCCGAAGAAGCAAAAGTGTCAAATTTGTAAAATTTTGAAAAAGTGTGAAGTGAAGACCAAGTTGCAGCCTTGCAAATCTGTTCAACAGAGGCCTCATTCTTAAAGGCCCAAGTGGAAGCCACAGCTCTAGTAGAATGAGCCGTAATCCTTTCAGGAGGCTGCTGTCCAGCAGTCTCATAGGCTAAACGTATTATGCTACGAAGCCAGAAAGAGAGAGAGGTAGCCGAAGCTTTTTGACCTCTCCTCTGTCCAGAATAAACGACAAACAGGGAAGAAGTTTGACGAAAATCTTTAGTTGCCTGCAAATAAAATTTCAGGGCACGGACGACGTCCAGATTGTGCAGAAGTCGTTCCTTCTTTGAAGAAGGGTTAGGGCACAATGATGGAACAACAATCTCTTGATTGATATTCTTGTTAGTGACTACCTTAGGTAAGAACCCAGGTTTAGTACGCAGAACTACCTTGTCTGAATGAAAAATCAGATAAGGAGAATCACAATGTAAGGCCGATAACTCAGAGTCTCTTCGAGCCGAGGAAATAGCCATTAAAAACAGAACTTTCCAAGATAACAGCTTGATATCAATGGAATGAAGGGGTTCAAACGGAACACCTTGCAGAACGTTAAGAACTAAGTTTAAGCTCCACGGCGGAGCAACAGTCTTAAACACAGGCTTAATCCTAGCCAAAGCCTGACAAAAAGCCTGAACGTCTGGAACGTCTGACAGACGTTTGTGTAAAAGGATAGACAGAGCTGAGATCTGTCCCTTTAACGAACTAGCAGATAAACCATTTTCTAAACCTTCTTGTAGAAAAGACAATATCCTAGGAATCCTAACCTTACTCCATGAGTAACTCTTGGATTCGCACCAATATAAGTATTTACGCCATATTTTATGGTAAATTTTCCTGGTAACAGGTTTCCTAGCCTGTATTAAGGTATCAATTACTGACTCCAAGAATCCCCGCTTTGATAGAATCAAGCGTTCAATCTCCATGCAGTCAGCCTCAGAGAAATTAGATTTGGATGTTTGAAAGGACCCTGAATCAGAAGGTCCTGTCTCAGAGGCAGAGACCATGGTGGACAGGACGACATGTCCACTAGATCTGCATACCAGGTCCTGCGTGGCCACGCAGGCGCTATTAGAATCATCGATGCTCTCTCCTGTTTGATCCTGGCAATCAATCGAGGAAGCATCGGGAAGGGTGGAAACACATAAGCCATGTTGAAGACCCAAGGTGCTGTCAGAGCATCTATCAGTACCGCTCCCGGGTCCCTGGACCTGGATCCGTAACAAGGAAGCTTGGCGTTCTGGCGAGATGCCATGAGATCCAGATCTGGTTTGCCCCAATGATGAAGCAGTTGGGCAAACACCTCCGGATGAAGTTCCCACTCCCCCGGATGAAAAGTCTGGCGACTTAGAAAATCCGCCTCCCAGTTCTCCACGCCTGGGATGTGGATCGCTGACAGGTGGCAAGAGTGAGACTCTGCCCAGTGAATTATCTTTGAGACTTCCATCATCGCTAGGGAACTCCTTGTCCCTCCCTGATGGTTGATGTAAGCCACAGTCGTGATGTTGTCCGACTGAAACCTGATGAACCTCAGAGTTGCTAACTGAGGCCAAGCCAGAAGAGCATTGAAAACTGCTCTTAATTCCAGAATGTTTATTGGAAGGAGTCTCTACTCCTGAGTCCATGATCCCTGAGCCTTCAGGGAATTCCAGACTGCGCCCCAACCTAGAAGGCTGGCGTCTGTTGTTACAATCGTCCAATCTGGCCTGCGGAAGGGCATCCCCTTGGACAGATGTGGCCGAGAAAGCCACCATAGAAGAGAATCTCTGGTCTCTTGATCCAGATTTAGCAGAGGGGACAAATCTGAGTAATCCCCATTCCACTGACTTAGCATGCACAATTGCAGCGGTCTGAGATGCAGGCGTGCAAAAGGTACTATGTCCATTGCCGCTACCATTAAGTCGATTACCTCCATGCACTGAGCCACTGACGGGTGTTGAATGGAATGAAGGACACGGCAAGCATTTAGAAGTTTTGATAACCTGTCCTCCGTCAGGTAAATTTTCATTTCTACAGAATCTATAAGAGTCCCTAAGAAGGGAACTCTTGTGAGTGGCAATAGAGAACTCTTTTCTACGTTCACCTTCCACCCATGCGACCTTAGAAATGCCAGAACTAACTCTGTATGAGACTTGGCAGTTTGGAAACTTGACACTTGTATCAGAATGTCGTCTAGGTACGGGGCTACCGCTATTCCTCGCGGTCTTAGTACCGCCAGAAGAGAGCCCAGAACCTTTGTAAAGATTCTTGGAGCCGTAGCTAACCCGAAGGGAAGAGCTACAAACTGGTAATGCCTGTTTAGGAAGGCAAACCTTAGATATAGATACCGGTAATGATCCTTGTGAATCGGTATGTGAAGGTAGGCATCCTTTAAATCCACTGTGGTCATGTACTGACCCTCTTGGATCATAGGTAAGATGGTCCGAATAGTTTCCATTTTGAACGATGGAACTCTTAGGAATTTGTTTAGGATCTTTAAGTCCAAAATTGGTCTGAAAGTTCCCTCTTTTTTGGGAACCACAAACAGATTTGAATAAAACCCTTGTCCGTGTTCCGACCGCGGAACTGGGTGGATCACTCCCATTAGTAAGAGGTCTTGTACACAGCGTAGAAACGCCTCTTTCTTTATCTGGTTTGCTGATAACCTTGAAAGATGAAATCTCCCTTGTGGAGGAGAAGCTTTGAAGTCCAGAAGATATCCCTGAGATATGATCTCCAACGCCCAGGGATCCTGGACATCTCTTGCCCAAGCCTGGGCGAAGAGAGAAAGTCTGCCCCCCACTAGATCCGTTTCCGGATCGGGGGCCCTCACTTCATGCTGTCTTAGGGGCAGCAGCAGGTTTTCTGGCCTGCTTGCCCTTGTTCCAGGACTGGTTAGGTTTCCAGCCCTGTCTGTAGCGAGCAACAGTTCCTTCCTGTCTTGGAGCGGAGGAAGTTGATGCTGCTCCTGCCTTGAAGTTACGAAAGGCACGAAAATTAGACTGTTTAGCCCTTGGTTTGGCCCTGTCTTGAGGCAGGGCATGGCCCTTACCTCCAGTAATGTCAGCGATAATTTCTTTCAAACCGGGCCCGAATAATGTCTGCCCTTTGAAAGGAATGTTAAGCAATTTAGATTTAGAAGTCACATCAACTGACCAGGATTTAAGCCACAGCACTCTACGCGCTTGAATGGCGAATCCGGAGTTCTTAGCCGTAAGTTTAGTTAAGTGTACTACGGCATCAGAAATAAATGAATAAGCTAGCTTAAGGACTTTAAGCTTGTTTATAATCTCATCCAATGGAGCTGTGCTAAGGGTCTCTTCCAGAGACTCAAACCAGAATGCCACCGCAGCCGTGACAGGCGCAATGCATGCAAGGGGTTGTAATATAAAACCTTGCTGAACAAACATTTTCTTAAGGTAACCCTCTAACTTTTTATCCATTGGATCTGAAAAAGCACAGCTATCCTCCACCAGGATAGTGGTGCGCTTAGCCAGAGTAGAAACTGCTCCCTCCACCTTAGGGACCGTCCGTCATAAGTCCCGTGTGGTGGCGTCTATTGGAAACATTTTTCTAAATATAGGAGGGGGTGAAAAAGGCACACCGGGTCTATCCCACTCCTTGTTAACAATTTCTGTAAGCCTTTTAGGTATAGGAAAAACGTCAGTACACGCCGGTACCGCAAAATATTTATCCAGCCTACATACTTTCTCTGGAATTGCAACCGTGTTACAATCATTCAGAGCCGCTAATACCTCCCCTAGTAATACACGGAGGTTCTCAAGCTTAAATTTAAAATTTGAAATGTCTGAGTCCAGTTTACTTGGATCAGATTCGTCACCCACAGAATGAAGCTCTCCGTCCTCATGTTCTGCAAATTGTGACGCAGTATCAGACATGGCTCTATTATTATCAGCGCACTCTGTTCTTACCCCAGAGTGATCGCGTTTACCCCTAAATTCTGGCAATTTAGATAGTACTTCAGTCATAACATTAGCCATGTCTTGCAAAGTGATTTGTATGGGCCGCCCTGATGTACTTGGCGCCACAATATCACGCACCTCCTGAGCGGGAGGCGAAGGTACTGACACGTGAGGAGAGTTAGTCGGCATAACTTCCCCCTCGTTGTCTGGTGATAATTGCTTTACATGTACATATTGGCTTTTATTTAAAGTAGCATCAATGCAATTAGTACACAAATTTCTATTGGGCTCCACATTGGCCTTTAAACATAGTGAACAAAGAGATTCATCTGTGTCAGACATGTTTAAACAGACTAGCAATGAGACTAGCAAGCTTGGAAATACTTTTCTAAATAAATTTACAAGCAATATTAAAAACGCTACTGTGCCTTTAAGAAGCACAAAAAGCTGTCACAGTTGAAATAACAATGAACCAAAATAGTTATAGCAACCAATTTTTCACAGTAAATGTATTAAGTTAGCAAAGGATTGCACCCACCAGCAAATGGATGATTAACCCCTTAATACCCAAAAAACGGATAACAATTTAATAATTAACGTTTTTATCACAGTCAAAACACACTGTCACAGGTCTGCTGTGAGTGATTACCTCCCTCAAAACTAGTTTTGGAGACCCCTGAGCTCTGTAGAGACATCCTGGATCATGGAGGAAGAAATAGGAAGACTGTGACTAAATTTTTACTGCGCAATAAAGCGCTAAAATAGGCCCCTCCCACTCATATTACAACAGTGGGGAAGCTCAGTAAACTGTTTTTATTCAGAAAACAAACGACAGCCATGTGGTAAAAATCATGCCCATAAAGTTTTATCACCAAGTATCTCAGAAAAAACGATTAACATGCCAGTAAACGTTTTAAAAATGAAAATTATGAAATGTTATTAATAAGCCTGCTGCTAGTCGCTTTCACTGCAGTGCAGGCTCAAATATTACTTTAATATAGACAGTATTTTCTTAGTGAAATTCCATTCCCCAGAAATACCTCAGAGTATACATACATACATATCAGCCTGATACCAGTCGCTACTACTGCATTTAAGGCTGCACTTACATTACATCGGTATTAGCAGTATTTTCTCAGTCAATTCCATTCCTTAGAAAATAATATACTGCAACATACCTCCTTGCAGGTGGGCCCTGCCTGCTATCCCCTGTTCTGAAGTTACCTCACTCCTCAGAATGGCCGAGAACAGCAAGTGGATCTTAGTTACGACCGCTAAGATCATAGACAAACTCAGGTAGATTCTTCTTCTAATGCTGCCTGAGAAGAAACAACACACTCCGGTGCCGTTTAAAATAACAAACTTTTGATTGAAGAAATAAAAACTAAGTTTAACACACCACAGTCCTCTCACACGTCCTATCTATTAGTTAGGTGCAAGAGAATGACTGGGTATGACGTAGAGGGGAGGAGCTATATAGCAGCTCTGCTTGGGTGATCCTCTTGCACTTCCTGTTAGGGAGGAGATATAATCCCATAAGTAATGGATGACCCGTGGACTGACTACACTTAACAGGAGAAAAGACTTTACGCAAATTGCGTAAGTTAATTGGTGGTACGGCCAAAAAAGTGTGCGGGACAGCTGTACCTACAAGACTCGTAATAGCAGCGGTAGTGAAAAAGCAGCGTTATGAGCCTTAACGCTGTTTTTTTACTCGTAACGCAAAACTCGTAATCTAGCCTTTATTTTTTTGTTTTTTTTGTAACAGTAATCTTTTATTGTAGATTTAAATAATTTGAGTAGGGTTAGGGTTTTTTAATATGTAATATAGATAATGTAATTGGTAGTTTAATGTAATTTTAGTTTAATAGTTAGGGTAGGTTAATTAATAGTTTAATATAGTTTAATTTAATTGTAGGATAATAGGGTAGATTAATTAATAGTTTAATATAGTTTCTTTTATTTCTACAGGTAAGTTTTCATTTATTATAAGATAGGGATGTTGTAATTTTAATGTAAAGTTAGCAGGTTGTTAGGTTTAGGGGTTAATAGCTTAATTTAGTTTATGGCGATGTGGGGGGCTGGCAGTTTAGGGGTTAATAGGTTTAGTTAGTGGTAGTGATGTGGGAGGCCAGGGGTTTAGGGGTTAATACTTTTATTTAGTTGCGGCGGGGTCTGGGAGCGGCAGAATAGGGGTTAATACTTTTATTTAGTTGCGGCTGGGTCCAGGAGCGGCGGAATAGGTGTTAATACTTTTATTTAGTTGCGGAGGGGTCCGGGAGTGGCAGAATAGGGGTTAATACTTTTATTTAGTTTGCGACGAAGTCGGGGAGCGGCAGGATAGGGGTTAAACATTTTAGTAAAGTGGCGGTGTTTACAGGGTATAAATAATGTTGGTAAAAAGTCGAATAGCAGCGAGATCGATGACTGTTAGTTAACAACAGTTTTGCTGCTCATCGTCCCATACTTGGTGCGCGTCTTTTTACTGGCTTTTTTTATAAATATGAAGATCGCATTCAGGTCCGCGGCCACGATGTTAGGCGATGTTAGGCGAGCGTATTGGTGCTGGCGAATGCAACAAAGTTGATGGCTTGATAGATAGGCCCCTATATATATATGTGGCAATATGTATGATATCTGGAGACACGAACTTGACTATATTCGCAACCCAAATAAACTACATTTATATTAGAACCAATGCTCTATTACTATCCCATAAATATATCTAAATCTCCAAATACAATATTATAATTATAACCTCCAAAATATTTAATTCCTAAAATAAATAACTTCCTGTATGTCCATATCCATAATATGAAAAAATGCTCTAGTAGTCAAGTAGTCTACCTTATTACTAAGAAGTCTACTACCTAGAGTCTACAATAATCCAAAATAGCAATCCACACTCAGAGTGGGCTAAAGAGTACAATCCTGATCCACAAAAAATACTAAAAAGCTGCCAAATCTATGACTTTGTTCAAACCAGAGGGGGACAGGGATTGGAACCTAAATATCTAAAAGGTTTCCCTCTGGCATAAACGAATATACCTATTAGTGCCCACAGTATAAGTGATATGCTCCAAAGGGGTAATCTTAAATGTATGATAGCATCCATTGTGTTGGACTGTACTATGTCTGGATACACTATGTTTCATGGAGCGATATCTGATATTCCTCCAGTGTTCGCTCCATCTGGTGCAGATTTTTCTGCAAGTGCGGCCTAAATATTGAAGGCCACATTTGCATGTGAGAACATATATCACATAGTTGCTACCACAATCAATTTGACTCTTAATCGTGATGGTTTCTCCTGTGGTATGACAAGTCATAGTTTTGTCTCCATGTGTTACATATTTACACATGTGACATCTACTTGTGTTGCATCTATATACTCCAACCCTACCTTTATTGTTGTTGGAGAAGTTTTTGTTATGTATATTTTTCTTTTTTGGTTAATACTATCTTACTAGGAGCTAGTTTCCCTTCGAGGGTTGGTGCGCTACGGAATACTAATTTCGTTTTTTTCTCTAAACTGCTCTTTAAAAACGGATCTTTCAAAATTGTAGGCCAGTATTTATTTAGGATTTGTCTAATCTGTTTGTGTTCAGAATTGTATTGGGTAATGAACACTGGATTCTTAAGATTTTCCTCATCTTTCAACGTGTCATCACCTTTCAATTTTGGTGCGAGTATAAGGGCTCTGTCTTCATTCCTTGCTCTAAAGAAGGGATATCCTTTCTCTTTAAATCTTGAAATCAAGATTTCAGACTGTACATCGTAGTTCCATAGTGCTACAATTTCTCCTAATCCGTCTGAACTGACTATAGGAAATGTTAGTCTTCCAGCTATTCAGATGGTTACTGGAAAAGTGGAGGAAGTTGTTGCTGCCCACTTCCTTAAAATAGGTGAAAGACGTAACATCAGTCCATTCCAGAACTACATCAAGATATTCAATTCTCGTCGGCTGTATATTTTGAGTAAAGGAAAACCCATACAGTTTAAATTTAAACTGTTCATAAAAAGGGTAGCTTCCTCAACTGAACCATTCCAAATAAAAATAAGATCATCTATATAACGGCCATAGAATACCAGATTTGCCTTCCAGTTGGAGTTATATATAAATCTCTCCTCGAATATGCCCATAAAAAAGATTAGCAAAACTGGGGGCGAGTCCAGTCTTTTTATATTCACTTGTTTATTTATAATTTGATTTATATATATATAAACATCCCATTCATTTACAATATTATATTTTGGAGTTTATATATTGCTCACAATCATGAACAGATACTGAGTTTTTAAGTTTATATGTTGTTCACGTATTATCAAATAAACACTAAATACACTTGAACATAGACACAAGTTCATATTTTCTTATTTATGTCACTATTGGCTAGATTACGAGTTGTGCGTTAGGCTTAAAAAGCAGCGTTGGCCGGTCCTAACGTTGCTTTATAACGCCCGCTGGTATTACGAGTCTTGCAGGTACAGGTGTACCGCTTACTTTTTTGTCCAGAATTGGAAATACTGCAAATCCACTTACGTAAATTGTGTAGCCACTTTTTTTCAATGGGACTTGCATAGTGCCGGTATTATAAGTCTGACAAAAAGTGAGCGGTAGACCCTCTCCTGTCAAGACTGGTACCGCATTTTAAAGTCAGTAGTTAAAGAGTTTTACACTACAACGCTGTAGCATAAAACTCTTAACTAAAGGGCTAAAAAGTACACTTACACCCATAAACTACCTATTAACCCCTAAACCGAGGCCCTCCCACATCGCAAACACTAAAAGAAAAATTTTAACCCCTAATCTGCCAAACCGGACATCGCAGCCACTATAATAAACGTATTAACCCCTAAACCGCTGCACTCCCGCCTCGCAAACATTATTAAATATTATTAACCCCTAATCTGCCATCCCTAAGATCATCGACACCTACCTACATTTTTTAACCATAGAAATAGAAAAAAAGAGTTGAAGTAAGGGCGATGATAGCTTAAGATACCTCTTATAAGTAAACAAATATTTGTAGGATATAGATGACCAGGTACGCTATATTCAAATGTATATACATTTTAATAAGCAGCAAGAACATATAAAAGAAAGTTAAAAAAAAAATTACAATGTATCTTTAAAACATAGGGACTTCTCCCTGGATTCTCAACTCCTAATATTTCAATGCACTATACCAATCTAGTGTTAAAAATTAACAATATAAGACCAAGTTAAAAAGTCCAAATGTAATAGAGTGGTTCGTAAATATGTATGCAAGAGTCACTTCTCAAATAATACAGGGTGTTGTGATGTTTTTTGGTATCACATATATCAGTTTGTGATTTACTTATAGGCCTTCAGTCTTATGTAACTGCAAAAACTCTGTACCTTGTTGCGATTCTCCGGTAAAAGTTTACCCATAGTAGGTTTCTGCCTGTTAGCCTCCGTGTCTGTTCCTCGAGGCTTCGGCGTCTGATGTCACGCCTTCCGGCTCAGGGGCTCGTCTTTGTCAGACCAACCAGATTCCTCCGTGGATTTCTGTAAGGTGCTCCGCTGTTCTTTAGTAAAAACCGGCACTTTGACACTTTGTTTAAAGTTGGAGATTGCTCTTAGTGCTTTGCACGCAACCTCACTCCCACAAATAGCAAGGGAAAGGAACAAAGTTACTGTACAACCCGGGTTGATACATACAATAAAATGCTTATTCTATATAATACATATAGTATCGGAAGTAGGTCCTTAGAACTTAGTATATGGTGCTAGTTTCAACGCGTTTTGCTCCTTAAGAGCTTTATGAAGAATAACTAGCCCATACTTCTCTCCTTCATTTTAAAGAGGCCGGTTTACTCTCATTGGTTACAAATTTCTAGAGCTCCAATAAAGGTGGTAATCTTCTTTTGCGCTTCCACTGAAATTAGTCTTGAACATCCTGTTTCTTAAGGTGGAATATTTTGATATTTACTATTTCTCTGTGACCTCTATATGTTATTTATCCACTCTATTCTTTTTGGTCTATAATCGTTGGTCAAAATACCCATATTTGAAGTTTGATTTTATTCAGTCTATATTGTCCACTCCATTACTTGGTCTATGTTAGTAGTTTAAATTGTTGCAGACATATAAAAACAGTGTTTTAGCGATATAAAAACATTCTAAAATATAATAAACAGTTAATTAGAGACATAGGAAGTTATTTTATTTGCATACTCATTTTATATGTCTGTTCTTAATCTAATATGAATTTTAAGATTTTATTAAGAGATAAAACAAAAGGTATATTGCTTTCATTCAAATACAGTCTTTTTAACGATTCTTAGGTTAGAGAATGAATTCCTATCTAATTGACATATTTTCCTACATCTAATTCTGAGATTTAGTACAATTTAAATATTAATCTAAGAGGAAAGGGGATACGTCCAACTATGAATTTATACACTTTGGGTGCAGTATGTCATATTTAAAAATTAATTCAGCTTCCATAATTAGCAACTTTTTTTCTATGTCTCCTCCTCTCCAATGTTTTTTTTATTTTTTGAATTCCCCAATATGTCAAATCCTTAGTTTTGTCTTTATGAACAGTCTTAAAATGTTTATATAAGTATGTATCTTCCACCCCTTTCTCAATATTCCTCAGGTGTTCCCTGATTCTCTCCCTGATGGCTCTTTTCGTTTCTCCGATGTAAAACAAATTACATGTACATTTTAGAACATATATTACACATGCATGTGTGCATTTAATTAGTTCCTTGATTTGAAAGATATTTTGGGAATCATTAATTTTAATGTCTTTGATTTTATTGCTATGGCCACATGCTTTACAGGAATAGCATGGAAAGAATCCTATTGGTTTTGACCCATATAAATCTTTCTGTACCATAACTCTTTTTTTATTTTGTCTTTTAAGTTCACTGGGAGCTAAGATTGATTTGAGATTTGCGGCTTTTTTGAAAATAAAGGTTGGGGTATTGGAAATTTTGTCTCCTAGAATGCTGTCTTCTTTTAGGATATGCCAATGCCTTTTTATAATCCTCTTTACCAGATTATAATCAGCATTATATTCTGTAATAAAGGGTACTTTAATTAACTCATCCTCATTCTTTACTTTTTCTTTGTATGTTAGTAAAGACTCTCTTTCTGTGTTTTTAGCCCTTAGTATGGCTTTTTTAGTATTCTCTATGTTATACCCTCTAGAATTAAATCTCTCTTCCAAAATCTCTACCTGTTGTTCGAAGTCCATCAGTCTTGAACATTTTTTTCTAATTCTTAGGCATTGGCCTACAGGAATGTTATCTTTCCATGTATTCAGGTGACAACTGTTGGCGTGAATGTAGTTATTACAGTCTACCTTTTTAAAGTGAGTTTTTGTTTCTATGGTGTTATTAATGGTCATTATTTCCAGATCCAAAAATGTTATTGATGTTTTACTGTAGTTGTAAGTAAAGGTTAGACCATATGTGTTATTATTCATTTTGTCAAAAAGTGATAGAAGGCCAGATTCAGGTCCTTTCCACACCAAAAGAAGGTAATCTATGTATCTTTTGTATCATTTTGACGAAATGAATAATAACACATATGGTCTAACCTTTACTTACAACTACAGTAAAACATCAATAACATTTTTGGATCTGGAAATAATGACCATTAATAACACCATAGAAACAAAAACTCACTTTAAAAAGGTAGACTGTAATAACTACATTCACTCCAACAGTTGTCATCTGAATACATGGAAAGATAACATTCCTGTAGGCCAATGCCTAAGAATTAGAAAAAATTGTTCAAGACTGATGGACTTCGAACAACAGGTAGAGATTTTGGAAGAGAGATTTAATTCTAGAGGGTATAACACAGAGAATACTAAAAAAGCCATACTAAGGGCTAAAAACACAGAAAGAGAGTCTTTACTAACATACAAAGAAAAAGTAAAGAATGAGGATGAGTTAATTAAAGTACCCTTTATTACAGAATATAATGCCGATTATAATCTGGTAAAGAGGATTATAAAAAGGCATTGGCATATCCTAAAAGAAGACAGCATTCTAGGAGACAAAATTTCCAATACCCCAACCTTTATTTTCAAAAAAGCCGCAAATCTCAAATCAATCTTAGCTCCCAGTGAACTTAAAAGACAAAATAAAAAAAGAGTTATAGTACAGAAAGATTTATATGGGTCAAAACCAATAGGATTCTTTCCATGCTATTCCTGTAAAGCATGTGGCCATAGCAATAAAATCAAAGACATTAAAATTAATGATTCCCAAAATATCTTTCAAATCAAGGAACTAATTAGATGCACACATACATGTGTAATATATGTTCTAAAATGTACATGTAATTTGTTTTACATCGGAGAAACGAAAAGAGCCATCAGGGAACACCTGAGGAATATTGAGAAAGGGGTGGAAGATACATACTTATATAAACATTTTAAGACTGTTCATAAAGGCAAAACTAAGGATTTGACATATTGGGGAATTCAAAAAATAAAAAAACATTGGAGAGGAGGAGACATAGAAAAAAAAGTTGCTAATTAAGGAAGCTGAATTAATTTTTAAATATGACACACTGCACCCAAAGTATCTAAATTCAGAGTTGGACATATCCCCTTTCCTCTTAGATTAATATTTAAATTGTACTAAATCTCAGAATTAGATGTAGGAAAATATGCCAATTAGAAAGGAATTCATTCTCTAACCTAAGAATCGTTAAAAAGACTGTATTTGAATGAAATTTGTCTGTATTTGTTTTATCTCTTAATAAAATCTTAAAATTCATATTAGATTAAGAACAGACATATAAGATGATTATGCAAATAAAATAACTTCCTATGTCTCTAATTAACCGTTTATTATATTTTAGAATTGTTTTTATATCGCTAAAATCTGTTTTTATATGTCTGCAACAATTTAAACTACTAACATAGACCAAGTAATGGAGTGGACAATATAGACTGAATAAAATCAAACTTCAAATATGGGTATTTTGACCAACGATTATAGACCAAAAAGAATAGAGTGGATAAATAACATATAGAGGTCACAGAGAAATAGTGAATATCAAAATATTCCACCTTAAGAAACAGGATGTTCAAGACTAATTTCAGTGGAAGCACAAAAGAAGATTACCACCTTTATTGGAGCTCTAGAAATTTGTAACCAATGAGAGTAAACCGGCCTCTTTAAAATGAAGGAGAGAAGTATGAGCTAGTTATTCTTGATAAAGCTCTTAAGGAGCGAAACGCGTTGAAACTAGCACCATATACCAAGTTCTAAGGACCTACTTCCGATACTATATGTATTATATGGAATAAGCATTTTATTGTATGAATCAACCCGGGTTGTACAGTAATTTTGTTCCTTTCCCTTGCTATTTGTGGGAGTGAGGTTGCGTGCAAAGCACTAAGAGCAATCTCCAACTTTAAACAAAGTGTCAAAGTGCCGGTTTTTACTAAAGAACAGCGGAGCACCTTACAGAAATCCACGGAGGAATCTGGTTGGTCTGACAAAGACGAGCCCCTGAGCCGGAAGGCGTGACGTCAGACGCCGAAGCCTCGAGGAACAGACACGGAGGCTAACAGGCAGAAACCTACTACGGGTAAACTTTTACCGGAGAATCGCAACAAGGTACAGAGTTTTTGCAGTTACATAAGACTGAAGGCCTATAAGTAAATCATGAACTGATATATGTGATACCAAAAAAACATCACAACACCCTGTATTATTTGAGAAGTGACTCTCGCATACATATTTCCGAACCACTCTATGACATTTGGACTTTTTAACTTGGTCTTATATTGTTAATTTTTAACACTAGATTGGTATAGTGCATTTAAATATTAGGAGTTGAGAATCCAGGGAGACGTCCCTATGTTTTAAAGATACATTGTAATTTTTTTTTTTAACTTTCTTTTATATGTTCTTGCTGCTTATTAAAATCCTGTATATACATTTGAATATAGCGTACCTGGTCATCTATATCCTACAAATATTTGTTTACTTATAAGAGGTATCTTAAGCTATCAGCGCCCTTACTTCCACTCTTTTTTCTATTTCTATTTTTAAACAGTACGAAGGATCTGTTTTTTCCTTAGTAAGGTGTTTGATACCTTGTACTTAGCGCACTATTAGAACTCACACCTCCCCTACATTTTTTAACCCCTAATCTGCCGCCCCCAACATCGCCGCCACTATAACATATTAACCCCTAAACCGCAGCACTCCCGCCTTGCAAAAATTAGTTAAATATTATTAACCCCTAATCTGCTGCCCCCAACGTCGCCACAACTATAATAAACATATTAACCCCTAAACCTAAGTCTAACCCTAACCCCCCTAACTTAAATATAATTTAAATAAATCTAAATAAAATTACTATAATCAACTAAATTATTCCTATTTAAATCTAAATACTTACCTGTAAAATAAACCCTAAGCTAGCTTTAACTAGGTAGAATAGTTATTAAATAGTTATTAACTATTTAATAAACTACCTAGCTAAAATAAATACAAAAGTACCTGTAAAATAAAACCTAACCTAAGTTACACTAACACCTAACACTACACTATAATTAAATTTATTCCCTAAATTAAATACAATTAAATACAATTAAATAAAATTAGCTAAAGTACAAAAACAACCCCACCAAATTACAGAAAATAATAAACAAATTACAAGATTTTTAAACTAATTACACCTAATTTAATCCCCCTAACAAAATAAAAAAGCCCCCACAAAATAAAAAAGCCCTACCCTACACTAAATTACAAATAGCCCTTAAAAGGGCCTTTTGCGGGGCATTGCCCCAAAGTAATCAGCTCTTTTACTTGTAAAAAAAATTACAAATCCCCCCCAACATTAAAACCCACCACCCACACAACCAACCCTACTCTAATACCCACCCAATACCCTCTTAAAAAAAAAACTAACACTAACCCCTTGAAGATCACCTTACTGGGAGAAGTCTTCATCCAACCGGGTTGAAGTCCTTAACAAATCCGGCAGAAGTGATCCTCCAGACGAGCAGAAGTGTTCATCCAGACGGGCAGAAGTCTTCATTCAGATGGAATCTTCTATCTTCATCCATCCGGCACGGAGCGGGTCCATCTTCAAGACATCCGACGCGGAGCATCCTCTTCTTTCCACGGCGACTGAAGAATGAAGGTACCTTTAAGTGACGTCATCCAAGATGGCGTCCCTTCAATTCCGATTGGCTGATAGAATTCTATCAGTCAATCTGAATTAAGGAAGAAAAAATCCTATTGGCTGATGCAATCGCGAGGCGGGAGTACGGCGGTTTAGGGGTTAATATGTTTATTATAGTGGCGGCGACGTTGGGGGCGGCAGATTAGGGGTTAAGAAGTGTAGGTAGGTTGTGGTGACATTGGGGAAGGCAGATTAGGGGTTAATAAATATAATGTAGGTGTCGGCGATGTTGGGGGCAGCAGATTAGAGGTTCATAAGTATAATGTAGGTGGCGTTGGTGTCCGGAGCGGCAAATTAGGGGTTAATAATATAATGTAGGTTGTTGGGGGTGACAGATTAGGGGTTAATAAGTGTAAGATTAGGGGTGTTTAGACTTGGGGTTCATGTTAGGGTGTTAGGTGTAGGCATAACTTTTATTTCCCCATAGGAATTAATGGGGCTGCGTTAAGGAGTTTTACTCTGCTTTTTTGCAGGTGTTAGACTTTTTTTTTTTTTTTTTTAAATAATTTTTATTGAGGTTTAATACATAGTAAGACAATCAAGTGATAATACAGATGACATGCAAATTCAAGAAAAGATAAACAAAAATCTCCGGCTGAAGACATGTCAAAATAGGAATACAAACATTGTCAAAGAATGCATGCAGAAGAAAAAAGCAAAGAAAAAAGAAAAAATTAACCTCATGTTTTCTATGAAGGTGTGTCCCCTTAAAATATGACAAAATAAAAGATAAAGTGATCACCCCCGGAAATATATAGGGCCTCTCTTGGACCCCCTGAAATAGCTTCATAACACGGTGGGGGTCTTTGGGGGGAGGGTAGAAAAATAATAAAATGGGCCACTCTTGGACCCGAGATAATCAACAGCAAGCTATGGTGTAAAATGAATTTAAAATGCATTTAGCCCCAGCTAGTAATTTGAAGTAGTACATATGGCAAGCTAGAAGTTGAGGGATATGAAAACAACCTCAGTTCCAGCCCATTAACCTATGGTATTGAACAATCCTCTAGGGTTACCCAAATATTGTATAGCACCATTACATCTTTGGTAAAAACTTATTGAGTAATGGGGGTGCATTTACTTACATTGCTATGTCGCGGAGCTAGAATCAGTTATATAGAAATCTATGTGATAGAGGGCAGCCCCATTATGAGTAGGCAGTATAAGAAAGACTAGAGGCAGGAAGGTAACTCTCTATACTACAGTTAGCATATTTGTGGACCCCTCATAGTATCATGCACAGGCAGTATTATATAACACTATGGACGAGGTCCCCCAGTATCAGCACTCGCCAAAACCAGCAATTGACTAACATATAGGAGTCACTGACCATATTATAGGTTCTGATAGAAAGGGAAGTTATAGCAGAATTGATAAATAAAATGTACAACGGGATGGACATATAAACTTGGGCAATTATCTCAGTGTGGGACATAAGTGTCTCTCCAATTCAGAAGCAATCATCATAAGGAGAACATAGTAAGAGTCAATAATCAAGACCCAGAGCGTTCGTTAGTCTGGCACACACTACCCCACTCCTGTCCTCAGAACAAGAGGAGCAATACATTTGAATGATGACTGTACCGGGTCCCCGGTGGTTGCTGTGATCGCCAGTCCGGTCGCATGGCCCAATGAGTAGCCGTTTGTTGCCTCAAGACACTCAGGAGCATAGCAGATGGAGCTCTTCTCAAGGGTGTAGAGGTAAAGAGCTGCAGATATAGCGGTATCCGTAGACGCTAGTGGAGAGCTGTCATAATTCCCCCAAGCTTGTACTACAGACCGGAGCTTCACTACTTCTGGGCCTGGGGAGTATGTGGAGGCCAGTTGGGTGTAAGCGACTCCGGATTTTCCCCTTATAGCAGGTATCGGGTTATTGGGTGGATCCTCACTTTCATGGCTTACAATGCTGGGACTGGTTTGGAGTGATATGGGGGATAATCTGCTTGTATCTTCGGAACCATCGCAAACACTCCACCGGACTGGCTTGATCAGAGATTGCTCCTCCCATGCTGCAGAAACCAGACTAGCTGGTCCGTTGGAAGGTATGAGGAGTGTACGCTGAGGATCTGTATCGGCTTTTCTCTTGTTCACCGCGGTGCCAGATTGAGGTAGGCTGGATGCCAGAGCAACAGGGCCGACATTTGTGCCCAGCGTGTCAGATATGATGTCCTCAAATGTCACAAGATAGTCAGAGAGTAGGCAGCGTAGTTCCTCAAGGAAGCCCCTATTAACAGACGGTGCCATGTTGAGAGAGTTAGGGGTTGAGGTATTGAGCAGCCAACAATGGGGGCTGCGCGACAGTGATTGCCCTTAGGAAAGTCACTGGGGGGGTTTTGAGAAGGCCTCAGCCTTTGAAAAGCTCCGGTAACCTTAAGCGCCACACAATCCTAAAGAAGGGGGTATCAAATGAGAGCTGAACCCATGATAATCCTGAATCCAGCAGTTTGAAGTCCCAGAGATGGCTTTTTCTGGCGATATTTAGTTATCACAGCAGGAAGGTGTGAGCAGCCGACAGTTTTGCATCCAAAGATGGCCGCCGCCCGGAAGTCCCCCCCCAGGTGTTAGGCTTTTATTCAGCCGGCTCTCCCTGTTGATTCCTATGGGGAAATCGTGCACAAGCACGTTACACCAGCTCACCGCTAACGTAAGCAGCGCTGGTATTGGAGTGCGGTAAGGAGCAAAATTTTGCTCAACGCTCACTTCTTGTCTGGGTTGTAAAAATTGTAATACCAGCACTGTCTGTAAGTGAGCGGTGCGCATAAAATGCTCGTTAGCACCGCATATCCTCTAACGCAAAACTCGTAATCTAGGTGTATGTGTATAGGTTAGCCATTTTACACTATAATCCTTTTTCTTTCTTTTTTTCCCTTCTCTTATTCATTTATTTATAGGGATTTTTTTATTCTTGTTTTAAGCACTATATATTCAGGCATCTAGGATTTAGTTTGATGTTATATGTCTTTTTAAACTTGAGGTGTTTTAGGTTTTGGAGATTGGTTAATTTAATTACATCATATTTAGGTACACTCTTTCCACCAAGCTTACACCGCTTCAACACATCACTATGATAGGATTTCACATAATCTCCTCTTATCATGGAGGCTCTAGAACTTTCAAATTTTCCTATATCATAATATTAGGCATTAGAACTTTGAAGTAATTTCAAATGCTGCCAATTACGATTATCGTATATTTTGATAGAATGCGATCAGATCCCCATATAGAAATTAGCAAGTGTGGACTATTGAAAATAGAAAACGTACACGGATGCCAGTATACTCCTATCACTAAAAGACGGGCCAATCATGTGAACACAGCCATGACCAACAGTGAGAGCAGCTAATAACATTCATCCAGTGGTAGGATGGGCGTTCCTAAGGACACACACACCCTGATTTGATAGGACAAGCGTCATGCCACACTTAGAGATTGGTTAGGATGGGTTAAACATAAGACATACAGAAGTTAGTCAGAAATATTGTGCATATCTAATACACAACTATTTACTAAATGGATCTACATATCAAACATCTCTCTCTTTCGAAAGGATTAATTGCAGGTAGAGTCTTCTATATACCCCTAGTCAATCAAGGTAGGACTCATTCTATCACCTAAGACAAACAATGGTTAGATATGACTGTGAACAAAGGGCTGTTAGTGGATACAAAGTGAATGGTTAAGCGGTCCATTTTTTATATACAGTATATATAAAAAGAGGATTTCATATCCATTATATGTATATAAAGAGAGGAATAAAATATTTGAAATATGAATGCAAACAAAATGGGCTTTATCTTAACAATTGAAATATGACTGTCAATGAAATATAAATGTTAACGAAATGGATTTCTCTTGTATATATGTTATTTGCGATACTGTTAATTTCTTGATGTTTATCTTTAGCCCAATGTTGCTTAATGTTTAAGCTGAGTGATGTATTATATAGGTAGCCCTTTATGTATACATAGGTTGATTCTGGATGTGATTTCACATAGGTATACAGGTGTATATGATTAATCAGAGAACACGCCCCTAAAAGGGTGGGTTTGTTCCATTAGGGTTTGGTAAGAGATATAAAAAGCAGGACTGCTAGTAAGGTGATTGTTATGCCTGATGAAACGGCCTTTTTAGTACCGAGAAATGCATTGCATTTTAAGGGGGATATTTGGATACCCCTGTTCCATTACCTGTGTTTGTTTATAAATTATTTTTATTAAACATCTGTGTTTTTTAAAAAAAATACAAGTAGAGTGGAAGCACCTTATTTGCTTGTGTCCATTGACTATCCATTGGGACACAAACACTAGCTTTATCCTGCACCTGTATCCTGATTATTGGGAGAACCTTAATTGGGTGAGCTGATATGCCCTTTTGAAATTTATCAGTCTACTTCTACCAGCACATAGGTGTGCTCATTCAGAATGTGAGTACACTTTTGACATTGTCAATTTACATGTTTTTATACTCTGGTTGATCTACACATGTAGTGCTCTCTTTGCTTCACTTTTTCACTGCAGCACACAGGGAGTTCAAGAAGTGGGTGAGCTGATACACCCTATAATTCTTCAGCCTGTAACTACTAGCACATTAGGGTGCCCCAGTAATATGTGAGTATCCATTTGGCTCATATTTCATCAAGTCCACACATATGTTTGGTGATTCTACACATGAGGCACCCTCTGTTCTTTTTTTCTACACTCTGCAGCTTATCCGGATTAGTCTGTGAGGAGGAGACAGCCAGCACATGATAGCCTACCTTGGTGAAGATTTCCCTACCTTAAAGAAGTGTATACAATCTATTTTGGTACTTTTTTGATTTTAGGATTTTGTATGTATGTTGAATATAGTTTTTGCATACGGTACATTGTTAATTACCAATCCTTCCATCCTGTTATATATGCGCCCCCTCTAGTTCCAGCCTGTCACTGAATCACAAAAGAACATTTGTGGGTTTCATATCCTTTTAATAAAAGTCTGGATTTTGGAATAACTACGGATTTTGGAATACCGGATTTGAGGATTTGTATCTGTAATAACATATTGTATTACAACGGCTCTGTAATTAGCAGGTGACCCTATTATTTGTATTAAAATAAGTAGGCATGATAGAAGAACATTTGCAAAATGTGGTTTTATTCAAAATAAAAAGGTGTTTGGTTCAGAAAGTAAGCCAACTGTGCAACTCTGTATAGTGGGCATCACCCACAGTAGTCATTTCCTGGTAACACAGCCAGAGCACTCACATCTTACCCCAGGGTGGGTTTCCCAGATCTTTAAAATGAGTTGAGACCGACACCAAATCTGTTTCTATTTTCAAGTTAATTTCTCCATTTCAATTTGCTTCAATGACCTTTAAACAAACCATACACTAAAATTATAAATGGCAACAAATCTATAGGTGAATTTTTGAAAAAAAAATACTGTGTATATATATATATATATATATATACACACACCCTCAATTGTTTTCATCCAAATTAGTTACAAAACAAAGTAAAAGTAAAAAAAATAATAATGTATGATGAAAGAGTATTTATTGTTTTTTATTTGCACGTTTAAAAAGGCATGGTGTAGGTCCAATTACACATTTTACATGCCACTTGCACACTGATTCAATACAACAACCAAACATATAAATGTTGATAGCATCACATATGTATTTTAGAACATTCTAGCTCCCTCCTCCATCGTTTAAATTCCATGCTCCCTCTTTTAAAACTCCCTTCTTCCTCCTCCATCCTGTAAAACTCCCTCCTCTATAACTCCATGCTCCCTACTCTGAAACTCCCTCCTACCTCCTGTAAAACTGCCTCCTTTCTGCTCTCTCCTCCCTGCTACATGCTGCCTTATCTGTCCTCTCTCCTCTATGCTGCATCCTCCCTTCTCCAGCCTGCCTTCTACCTGCTCCCGTCTCTGTCCACCCTGTTGCCTCCTCTGTCCTCCCTTCTCCATGCAGCCTCCTCAAAAATGTGAACAAAAAAAAATTGAATTATTATTTAGATATTACATACAAAGTACTGTATGTGTGCCTGCTCTAAGGCCGCAGACATCAATCCGCCTGATACTATACGATTGGACTGATTGACACCCCTGCTAGCGAATCTGCAGGGGGCGGCTTTGCACAACCAGTTCACAAAAACTGCTTGTGTAATGATAAATTCCGACAGTGTATGCTGTTGGCATTTATCAATGTGCGGCGGACATGATACGCTACATTGTATCATGTCAGCTCGCACTTTGATAAATTGACCCCCATGTCTTAAGGAAATCAATATCCTTTTAAGTAAATCCCCCCCTAATTAATAAGTGTTTAACACTTGTTAATTAAATCATGTAATTAATACATGTATTATTTGAAAATGGTATTAAACATTGTATACTGACTATATATACAATATTTGTAATAATTTTATGACTTTTTTCTCTTTTGAAAAAAGGGAATTTTTATCCAAAACAAAAAGTCAAGGAAGACTACAAGGCGATTTTCTTAAAGGAACATTAAATACCTTAAAGGGACACTGAACCCAAATGTTTTTTTTCATGATTCAGATAGAGCATGACATTTAAAGCAACTTTCTAATTTACCAATTTTTCTTCGTTCTCTTGCTATCTTTATTTTAAAAGCAGGAATGTAAATCTTAGCAGCCAGACCATTTTAGGTTCAGCACCATGGATAGCTCTTGCTTATTTGAGGCTTACATTTACCCACCAATAAGCAAGCATAACCCAGGTTCTCAACCAAATATGGGTCGGCTCCTATGCATTACATTCCTGCTTTTTAAATAAAGAAAGCAAGAGAACGAAGAAAAATTGATAATAGGAGTAAATTAGAAAGGTGCTTAAAATTGCATGCACTATCTGAATCATTAAAGAAAAAAAATGGGCTTCGTGTCCCTTTAAGTAGAGTACTGTAGTCAGGGGCGGTACTACTAGGTGGTGCAACAGGTGCAGTTGCACTGGGGCCCGAGAGGGTGGGAGGCCCCATTGAGCAGCACAAAAGCAGGAGTAAAACGGCCGCGAGTTAGCAGGGGTCAGATATACAGCGGCCATGAGACACTTACTTGCAAGTTGCTCTCACGGCCGCTGCATGCAGGAGACAGATGCTGCTATTTATTGATACGGCCGGGCATGTAAAATGTAGCCCAGGGCCGGAGAAGTCTGTATGTGGCTGAGTACTCTGCTGCACAAGCAAGGGAGCTGATCCAACTAAAAGCAGGAAGTCTGCAAAATTACCATGACAACAGCAATGTCATGGAGTGGGAGTGCTATTGTTGAAGCTCTATGTAACATCTGCAACAGCCAATTACCATTGCAGAAACTCGGGTGCAATATCACTTACTAAAAGAGCAGTTGTGGGACTTAGACAGACAGTGCAGCAACATACAGAAGCCTCAGCTGCAATAGGAATATAATCATAAAGGTAATTGTTGTTAAGTTACTATGTGACGCTGTGGAAGTTTAAACTATTCAGGTATTTCCTACACTTAACATTTCCTGGGACCAAAATGAGGAAAGTAAAATGGTCTGTTATATGTATAAAAATTGTATAATCGTCTATCTATCTATCTATCTATCTATCTATCTATATATATATTATCTGTCTATATATCTCTCTATACAGTATCTATCTCTCTATCTATCTATCTAGTATCTATATATACAGTATCTATATCTCTATCTTACTTTATTTATCTATTTATCTATCTATCCTATTTTATCTATACAGTATCTATCTATTTATCTATCTTACTTTATTTATCTGTCTATCTTACTTTATCTATCTATTTATCTCTTTTGCTATATATATCTATTTATCTCTCTATCAATCTTACTTTATTGATTTATCTATCTATCTATCTATCTATCTATCTGTATATTCTATCTCCATCTATTTTTATTAATCTCCAGTTTCTCTCATCTATCTGTGTACCTACAAAGCTTCACAAATCATATATTTTATCATATAATGTAATCTTATATAAAAGGCGTGTTTTACCTAGGAACAGCAAGATTGTCTTTTCGTCTGTGTCCCAAAAAACTTTGCACCAGCCCTGAGCTCTCCATCTTCCCTCTTACTTTCTTTAAATAATTTTAAAAAATCAGAATGTGTTAACATTGGGACACCTTGTAAGTTAGTTACTGGCTAAGCAGAAATAGCCATATTGTGTAACTAAGATCCCAATTTTAATATGAAAGCATAGGCAATTTATTGTAGCATTTAAAAATTTTAGTTATTTGCAAGTGGATGTGCAAAAATACCCTCTGTTTTGTGTGTATGTATATATATATATATATATATATATATATATATATATATATATATATATATATATATATATATATATATATATATATATGTAACTTTATTAAAATGTGACAATAGAAGGTTTATGAATTAAAATGCATTGTAAACAAGTGAAACATTCAAATAAATATGCTTAATTTCTTATTTCTTAATAAAAGAAACTATACAAACATGTTTAAGATTAAAACAACTATATATGGTTGTTAATTACTGAACCTGCATTAAAATGTCTGAGTTTGAAGAATGGAGGGGGGAGTAAGCAGGGAAGACAGAGGAGATAGCATGTAGCAGGGAGGACACAGAAGGGAGGAGGAAGCATGGAGGAGAGAGGAGGAAGGCGGCATCATGAAGCAGGTAGGACAGATGATACAGCAGGGAGGACAGAGGAGGGAGGAGGCATTATGGAGCAGGGGGGACAAAGGAGGATAAAGGAGGCAGCATGGAGCAGGGAGGAGGCAGCAAAGAGCAGGGAGGAGGCAGCATAGAGCAGGGAGGAGACAGCATGGAGAAGTGAGGAGGCAATGGAGCAGGCAGCATGGAACAGGAAGGACAGAGGAGGCAGCAGAGAGGAGAAAGGAGGTAGTTTTCAGGGGTTTAAAGGAAGGTGGAGTTTAAGTGGAGGGAGCAATTTTAGAGGATAAAGGAGGATTTTACAGGATGGAGGTCAGAAAGGATGGAGTTTTACAAGAGGGAGCATGGAGTTTTAGAGGAGGGAGAATGAAGGAGGGAGTTTTACAGGAGAGAGCAAGGATATCCTAAAATGGACACTGTACATATAAAAAAAAAGTCTCAAAGCTTAAAGGGACACTGAAACCATTTTTTTTATTTTGTGATTCAGATAGAGCATGCAATTTTTTTTTATTTTTTTTTTCAACATTTATTTATAACCAGCAGTACAAAATCCATAATATAGAGACAAACAACCAGAAAATATTTTAGTTATCGTACATGTTATATCAGCATCAAAGAAAAAAAGGAAGAAAATCCAATGAAAAAAAAAAAAAAAAACAATAACAGACATGCATGGAATGCATTTTACAGATCATATACACAATTAGTTAAACTGAAGCATTAATATTTACCAAATTACTCACTACTCACTGTTGGAGTTTTTATTATTTATATTAATAATTAAAATATATACAAAAAAAAAAAAAGGTAAAAAAAACAAACGGGAGAAAAAGAAAAAAAAAAAAAAAAGAGGGAAAGGAAGGGAGGAGAGGGGAAGGGAAATGCCGATTCTCTCTAACCCTCACCGACTCACCAGATACCAAGCAAAACTATCTCTGAATTCTTAAATGGAAAAATCAAATAATCAATTTCTCTCTCAGGGAATATCTTAATGAACGGTGCCCATTTATCAAAAAAGTTCCTTACGTTGCGTTCATTATCTATGTTTGTATTTTTTTGTTCTAAAATTTCTAATTTCAGGGATAGTTGGTAGTGTTCTCGATTTCCATTTCTTGCAAATCAAGTATCTAGTAGTGATGTCGCGAACCTAAAATTTTGCATTCGCGAATGGCGAACGCGAACTTCCACAAAAGTTTGCGAACCGGCAAACCGGGCGAACGGCCATAGACTTCAATAGGCAGGCGAATTTTAAAACCCACAGGGACTCTTTCTGGCCACAAAAGTGATGGAAAAGTTGTTTCAAGGGGACTAACACCTGGACTGTGGCATGCCGGAGGGGGATGCATGGCAAACTCCCATGGAAAATTACATAGTTGATGCAGAGTCTGGTTTTAATCCATAAAGGGCATAAATCACCTAACATTCCTAAATTATTTGGAATAACGTGCTTTAAAACATCAGGTATGATGTTGTATCGTTCAGGTAGTGTAAGGGTTTTTTTTTTAAATGTACACTACTGTTTTAGCAGATATGACTTGCACTGGTGTGACACTGTGCCCTGGCAGGACCTGGAACGCACACATGTGAGGGAAACTGACTGCTATTATTTCACAGTAAAAAAAAGTTGTTGTTTTTTTAAAATGTATGTACACTACTGTTTTAGTAGATATTACTTGCACTGGTGTGACACTGTGCCCTGGCAGGACCTGGAGCGCACATGTGTGAGGGAAACTAACTGCTATTATTTCACAATAAAAAAGGTGGGTTTTTTTTTTTTAAATGTATGTACACTACTGGTTTAGCAGATATGACTTGCACTGGTGTGACACTGTGCCCTGGCAGGACCTGGAACGCACACGTGTGAGGGAAACTGACTGCTATTATTTCACAGTAAAAAAACAAAATTTATGCTTAACTGATAAATTCCTTTCTCCTGTAGTGTAGTCAGTCCACGGGTCATCCATTACTTATGGGATTATAACTCCTGCCTAACAGGAAGTGCAAGAGGATCACCCAAGCAGAGCTGCTATATAGCTCCTCCCCTCTACGTCATACCCAGTCATTTGACCGAAAACCAAACGAGAAAGGAGAAACTATAGGGTGCAGTGGTGACTGGAGTATAATTTAAAATTTAGACCTGCCATAAAAAACAGGGCGGGCCGTGGACTGACTACAATACAGGAGAAAGGAATTTATCAGGTAAGCATAAATTTTGTTTTCTCCTGTTAAGTGTAGTCAGTCCACGGGTCATCCATTACTTATGGGATACCAATACCAAAGCTAAAAGTACACGGATGACGGGAGGGACAGGCAGGCTCTTTACACGGAAGGAACCACTGCCTGAAGAACCTTTCTCCCAAAAATAGCCTCCGAAGAAGCAAAAGTGTCAAATTTGTAAAATTTGGAAAAAGTGTGAAGTGAAGACCAAGTCGCAGCCTTGCAAACTGACTACACTACAGGAGAAATTCCTTTCTCCTGTAGTGTAGTCAGTCCACGGGTCATCCATTACTTATGGGATTATAACTCCTCCCTAACAGGAAGTGCAAGAGGATCACCCAAGCAGAGCTGCTATATAGCTCCTCCCCTCTACGTCATACCCAGTCATTCGACCGAAAACCAAACGAGAAAGGAGAAACTATAGGGTGCAGTGGTGACTGGAGTATAATTTAAAATTTAGATCTGCCATAAAAAACAGGGCGGGCCGTGGACTGACTACACTACAGGAGAAAGGAATTTATCAGGTAAGCATAAATTTTGTTTTCTCCTGTTAAGTGTAGTCAGTCCACGGGTCATCCATTACTTATGGGATACCAATACCAAAGCTAAAAGTACACGGATGACGGGAGGGACAGGCAGGCTCTTTACACGGAAGGAACCACTGCCTGAAGAACCTTTCTCCCAAAAATAGCCTCCGAAGAAGCAAAAGTGTCAAATTTGTAAAATTTGGAAAAAGTGTGAAGTGAAGACCAAGTCGCAGCCTTGCAAATCTGTTCAACAGAGGCCTCATTCTTAAAGGCCCAAGTGGAAGCCACAGCTCTAGTAGAATGAGCTGTAATTCTTTCAGGAGGCTGCTGTCCAGCAGTCTCATAGGCTAAACGTATTATGCTACGAAGCCAAAAAGAGAGAGAGGTGGCCGAAGCCTTTTGACCTCTCCTCTGTCCAGAATACACGACAAACAGGGAAGAAGTTTGTCGAAAATCTTTAGTTGCCTGTAAATAAAATTTCAGGGCACGGACAACGTCCAGATTGTGCAGAAGTCGTTCCTTCTTTGAAGAAGGGTTAGGGCACAATGATGGAACAACAATCTCTTGATTGATATTCCTGTTGGTAACTACCTTAGGTAAAAACCCAGGTTTAGTACGCAAAACTACCTTGTCTGAATGGAAAATCAGATAAGGAGAATCACAATGTAAGGCAGATAACTCAGAGACTCTTCGAGCCGAGGAAATAGCCATTAAAAACAGAACTTTCTAAGATAACAGTTTGATATCAATGGAATGAAGGGGTTCAAACGGAACACCCTGTAAAACGTTAAGAACTAAGTTTAAACTCCATGGCGGAGCAACCGTTTTAAACACAGGCTTAATCCTGGCCAAAGCCTGACAAAAAGCCTGAACGTCTGGAACTTCTGACAGACGTTTGTGTAAAAGGATAGACAATGCTGAGATTTGTCCCTTTAACGAACTAGCGGATAAACCCTTTTCTAAACCTTCTTGTAGAAAAGACAATATCCTAGGAATCCTAACCTTACTCCATGAGTAACTCTTGGATTCGCACCAATGCAAGTATTTGCGCCATATTTTATGGTAAATTTTCCTGGTAACAGGCTTTCTAGCCTGTATCAAGGTATCAATCACTGACTCCAAGAATCCCCGCTTTGATAGAATCAAGCGTTCAATCTCCATGCAGTCAGCCTCAGAGAAATTAGATTTGGATGATTGAAAGGACCCTGCACCAGAAGGTCCTGTCTCAGAGGTAGAGACCATGGTGGACAGGACGACATGTCCACTAGGTCTGCATACCAGGTCCTGCGTGGCCACACAGGCGCTATTAGAATCACTGATGCTCTCTCCTGCTTGATCCTGGCAATCAATCGAGGAAGCATCGGGAAAGGTGGAAACACATAAGCCATGTTGAAGACCCAAGGTGCTGTCAGAGCATCTATCAGAACCGCTTCCGGGTCTCTGGACCTGGATCCGTAATAAGGAAGTTTGGCGTTCTGGCGAGACGCCATGAGATCCAGATCTGTTTTGCCCCAACGCCGAAGAATTTGGGCAAAGACCTCCGGATGAAGTTCCCACTCCCCCGGATGAAAAGTCTGACGACTTAGATAATCCGCTTCCCAGTTCTCCACGCCTGGGATGTGGATCGCTGATAGGTGGCAAGAGTGAGACTCTGCCCAGTGCATTATCTTTGAGACTTCCATCATTGCTAGGGAACTCCTTGTCCCTCCCTGATGGTTGATGTAAGCCACAGTCGTGATGTTGTCCGACTGAAACCTGATGAACCTCAGAGTTGCTAACTGAGGCCAAGCCAGAAGGGCATTGAAAACTGCTCTTAATTCCAGAATATTTATGGGAAGGAGACTCTCCTCCTGAGTCCAAGATCCCTGAGTCTTCAGGGAATTCCAGACAGCGCCCCAACCTATCAGGCTGGCGTCTGTTGTTACAATTGTCCAATCTGGCCTGCTGAAAGGCATCCCCTTGGATAGATGTGGCCGAGAGAGCCACCATAGAAGAGAATTTCTGGTCTCTTGATCCAGATTCAGCATAGGGGACAAATCTGAGTAGTCCCCATTCCACTGACTTAGCATGCACAATTGCAGTGGTCTGAGATGCAGGCGTGCAAAGGGTACTATGTCCATTGCCGCTACCATTAAGCCGATTACCTCCATGCATTGAGCCACTGACGGGCGTGGAATGGAATGAAGGACCCGGCAAGCATTTAGAAGTTTTGTTAACCTGACCTCTGTCAGATAAATCTTCATTTCTACAGAATCTATAAGAGTCCCTAAGAAGGGAACTCTTGTGAGTGGCAATAGAGAACTCTTTTCCTCGTTCACTTTCCACCCATGTGACCTTAGAAATGCCAGTACTAACTCTGTATGAGACTTGGCAGTTTGGAAACTTGACGCTTGTATCAGAATGTCGTCTAGGTACGGAGCTACCGATATTCCTCGCGGTCTTAGTACCGCCAGAAGAGACCCCAGAACCTTTGTGAAGATTCTTGGAGAAGTAGGTAACCCGAAGGGAAGAGCTACAAACTGGTAGTGCCTGTCTAGAAAGGCAAACCTTAGGTACCGGTAATGATCTTTGTGAATCGGTATGTGAAGGTAGGCATCCTTTAAATCCACTGTGGTCATGTACTGACCCTTTTGGATCATGGGTAAGATTGTCCGAATAGTTTCCATTTTGAACGATGGAACTCTTAGGAATTTGTTTAGGATCTTTAAATCCAAGATTGGTCTGAAGGTTCCTTCTTTCTTGGGAACCACAAACAGATTTGAGTAAAACCCCTGTCCGTGTTCCGACCGCGGAACCGGGTGGATCACTCCCATTAGTAAAAGATCTTGTACACAGCGTAGAAACGCCTCTTTCTTTATCTGGTTTGTTGACAACCTTGAAAGATGGAATCTCCCTTTTGGAGGAGAAGCTTTGAAGTCCAGAAGATATCCCTGAGATATGATCTCTAACGCCCAGGGATCCTGGACATCTCTTGCCCAAGCCTGGGCGAAGAGAGAAAGTCTGCCCCCTACTAGATCCGTTTCCGGATTGGGGGCCCTCACTTCATGCTGTCTTAGGGGCAGCAGCAGGTTTTCTGGCCTGCTTGCCCTTGTTCCAGGTCTGGTTAGGTTTCCAGCCCTGTCTGTAGCGAGCAACAGTTCCTTCCTGTTTTGGAGCGGAGGAAGTTGATGCTGCTCCTGCCTTGAAGTTACGAAAGGCACGAAAATTAGACTGTCTAGCCCTTGGCTTGGCTCTGTCTTGAGGCAGGGCATGGCCCTTACCTCCCGTAATGTCAGCGATAATTTCTTTCAAACCGGGCCCGAATAATGTCTGCCCTTTGAAAGGTATGTTAAGCAATTTAGATTTAGAAGTTACATCGGCTGACCAGAATTTTAGCCACAGCGCTCTGCGCGCCTGAATGGCGAATCCGGAATTCTTAGCCGTAAGCTTAGTTAGATGTACTACGGCATCAGAAATAAATGAATTAGCTAGCTTAAGGGCTTTAAGCTTGTTTGTAATCTCATCCAATGGAGCTGTCTCAAGGGTCTCTTCCAGAGACTCAAACCAGAATGCCGCCGCCGCCGTGACCGGCGCAATGCATGCAAGGGGTTGCAATATAAAACCTTGTTGAACAAACATTTTCTTAAGGTAACCCTCTAACTTTTTATCCATTGGATCTGAAAAAGCACAGCTATCCTCCACCGGGATAGTGGTACGCTTAGCTAAAGTAGAAACTGCTCCATACACCTTAGGGACTGTCTGCCATAAGTCCCGTGTGGTGGCGTCTATTGGAAACATTTTTCTGAATATAGGAGGGGGTGAGAAAGGCACACCGGGTCTATCCCACTCCTTGTTAACAATTTCAGTAAGTCTTTTAGGTATAGGAAAAACGTCAGTACACGTTGGTACCGCAAAATATTTATCCAACCTACATATTTTCTCTGGGATTGCAACCGTGTTACAATCATTCAGAGCCGCTAACACCTCCCCTAGTAACACACAGAGGTTATCAAGCTTAAATTTGAAATTTGAAATGTCTGAATCCAGTTTATTTGGATCAGATCCGTCACCCACAGAATGAAGCTCTCCGTCTTCATGTTCAGCAAATTGTGACGCAGTATCAGACATGGCCCTAGTATTATCAGCGCACTCTGTTCTCACCCCAGAGTGGTCTCGTTTACCCCTGAGTTCTGGCAATTTAGATAAAACTTCAGTCATAACATTAGCCATGTCTTGCAAAGTGATTTGTAATGGCCGCCCTGATGTACTTGGCGTTACAATATCACGCACCTCCTGAGCGGGAGATGCAGGTACTGACACGTGAGGCAAGTTAGTCGGCATAACTTCCCCCTCGTTGTCTGGTGAATTTTTCTTAGCATGTACAGATTGGCTTTTATTTAAAGTAGCATCAATGCAATTAGTACATAAATTTCTATTGGGCTCCACATTGGCCTTAGAACATATTGCACAAAGAGATTCCTCTGTGTCAGACATGTTTAACAAACTAGCAATTAGACTAGCAAGCTTGGAAAATACTTTTCAAATGAATTTACAAGCAATATGAAAAAACGTCACTGTGCCTTTAAGAAGCACACAAAAAACTGTCACAGTTGAGATAACAATGAACCGGATTAGTTATAGCAACCAAAATTTCACATGAAATGCATTAATTTAGCAAAGGATTGCACCCATTAGCAAATGGATTATTTACCCCTTAATACCAAAAAAACGGATAATAAAATATATAACGTTTTTATCACAGTCAAAGCACAGTCTCACAGGTCTGCTGTGAGTGATTACCTCCCTCAAACTAGTTTTGGAGACCCCTGAGCTCTGTAGAGACGTCCTGGATCATGCAGGAAGAATAAGGAAGGCTGTGACTGAATTTTTAATGCGTAGTAAAAGCGCCAATATAGGCCCCTCCCACTCATAATACAACAGTGGGGAAGCTCAGTAAACTGATTTTATTCAAAATAAACGAAAGCCAAGTGGAAAATAATGCCCATAAAATTTTTCACCAAGTACCTCAGAGAAAAAAACGATTAACCTGCCAGTAAACGTTTTAATATGAATATATGAAATGATATTAAAAGCCTGTTGCTAGTCGTTCTCACTGCAGAAAGGCTATAAGTTATATGTATACAGTATTTTCTTAGTGAAGTGCCATTCCCCAGAAATACCTCAGTGCCAACATACATACATAACAGCCTGATACCAGTTGCTACTACTGCATTTAAGGCTGTACTTACATTATATCGGTATTAGCAGTATTTTCTCAGTCAATTCCATTCCTTAGAAAATAATATACTGCAACATACCTCTTTGCAGGTGAACCCTGCCCGCTGTCCCCTGTTCTGAAGTTACCTCACTCCTCAGAATGGCCGAGAACAGCAAATGGATCTTAGTTACGTCCGCTAAGATCATATACAAACTTAGGTAGATTCTTCTTCTAATACTGCCTGAGAAAAAAACAATACACTCCGGTGCCGTTTAAAACAACAAACTTTTGATTGAAGAAATAAAAACTAAATTTAATAACCACACTCCTCTCACACATCCTATCTATTAGTTAGGTGCAAGAGAATGACTGGGTATGACGTAGAGGGGAGGAGCTATATAGCAGCTCTGCTTGGGTGATCCTCTTGAACTTCCTGTTAGGGAGGAGTTATAATCCCATAAGTAAAGGATGACCCGTGGATTGACTACACTTAACAGGAGAAAAGGTTGTTTTTTTTTAAAATGTATGTATACTACTGTTTTAGTAGATATGACTTGCACTGGTGTGACACTGTGCCCTGGCAGGACCTGGAGCTCACACGTGTGAGGGAAACTGACTGCTATTATTTCACAATAAAAATGTTTTTTTTTTAAATGTATGTACACTACTGTTTTAGCAGATATGACTTGCACTGGTGTGACACTGGGCCCTGGCAGGACCTGGAACGCACACGTGTGAGGGAAACTGACTGCTATTATTTCACAGTAAAAAAAGGGTTTTTTTTAAAATGTATGTACACTATTGTTTTAGCAGATATGACTTGCACTGGTGTGACACTGTGCCCTGGCAGGACCTGGAATGCACACGTGTGAAGGAAACTGACTGCTATTATTTCACAGTAAAAAAAGTTTTTTTGTTTTTTTTAAATGTACACTACTGTTTTAGCAGATATGACTTGCACTGGTGTCACACTGTGCCCTGGCAGGACCTGAAACGCACACGTGTGAAGGAAACTGATTGCTTTTATTTCAAATTAAAAAAGGTTTTTTTTTTTTTTTTTAAAATGTACACTACTGTTTTAGCAGATATGACTTGCGCTGGTGTCACACTGTGCCCTGGCAGGACCTGAAACGCAAACGTGTGAAGGAAACTGACTGCTATTATTTCAAATTAAAAAAAGGTTGTTGTTTTTTTTAAATGTACACTACTTTTTTTTAGCAGATATGACTTGCACTGGTGTCACACTGTGCCCTGGCAGGACCTCAAACGCACACGTGTGAAGGAAAATGACTGCTATTATTTCAAATTAAAAAAAGTTTTTTTTTATTTTAAATGAACACTACTTTTTTTTAGCAGATATGACTTGCACTGGTGTCACACTGTACCCTGGCAGGACCTCAAACGCACACGTATGAAGGAAAATGACTGCTATTATTTCAAATTAAAAAAAGTTTTTTTTTTTTTTTTAAATGTACACTACTGTTACACCAGATATGAGTGGTGGCACTGGGCAAGTGGGCACAGTATACGCTGTGAGCCTGAGCTGGCAGGCAGGCTGCAATTATATTACACAGGGGAAAAAAAAAAAAAAAGCAGACTGATGTTCTATCCCTAAAAAGGGCTTTTTGTGGTGCTGTCCTTACAGCAGAGATCAGATGAGTCCTTCAGGACTGTAGTGGACACTGAATACACTAGCCTAGCTATCGATTTCCCTATTAAATCAGCAGCAGCTACACTGTCCCTCCTCTCACTAAGAATGCAGGCTCCGAATGAATCTAAAATGGATGCTGTCCAGGAGGTGGGAGGGTCTGGGAGGGAGTGTCTGCTGCTGATTGGCTGGAATGTGTCTTGTGACTGTGAGCTACAGGGTCAAAGTTTACTCAATGATGACGAATAGGGGGCTGATCAAACATTGCATATGTTCGCCGTCCGCTGCGAACGCGAACATGCTATGTTCGCTGCGAACTATTCGTGGCAGAACTGTTCGCGACATCACTAGTATCTAGTAGCTAAAATGGACAAGTTTACTAATTTCTCATTAGGCTGACATCTTTCTTCATACTTTAAGCAAAGTATGATCTGAAACAATGAAAGAGCTAATAGTTCAATTTTTAATTTATTCTTAAGCCAATATTCTAGCTTATTCCATAGGTTTCTCAGTTTAGGGCATTGCCAAAACATATGTATTAAATCTGCAGCTAGATAGGAGCATTTAGGGCATTTGTTAAATTCCTGATTTCGAACTCTGAGGCCCCTTTCCGGGGTGAAGTATGCCCTGTGCAAAAGTTTTAAATGTGCGTCACGCCAATTGGAAGAAAGGGTCGTTTTTACTACTTTGTTCACTGATAGTTGAATAGTTTTTGGTTCAATATTACTATGTGGAATTAGGGCATTCCAAGTCAGGCCCAGATTCTCCATAGTAGAAGTACCTTTATTAAAACCCAGGATATAATAACAAGGAGTGATGGACATGGAGCTATTTTTAGTTATTGTTAGCCAATTTTCCAATTTGCCAAGAGTCCAGCTCCATCCAACCTTATGAATAAGATCAAGGACATAGTGCCTTATCTGCAGATATGCAAAGAAGTCTTTATTTGGCAGATTGAATTCACTCCTCAGCTCTTCAAAGGATTTAACACACTTTCTATCCTGATCAATTAAATATATAACCCTATCCAGGCCATTGTTATGCCATCTATTGAGGACCAAAGAATCTAGGCCTGGTTGGAAATTCGGGTTTCCTATCAGGGGGAGATATTTTGATGCTATACAATTTATTGAAAGAGATTTAGTTAACTTATACCAAGCTTTGAGAGGATTCATAATGAATTTAAGTTCTTTAATGCCTATTGGAAGGTCTCTAGGCTCAGAGTGCGCCAAGGCTACTGGTGAGAACGGTTCACATATGTTTAATTCAAGATCATTATTTAGAACATAGTTCTTAGTGGAGATCCAGTCCGCTACTATGCGAGCTAGGAAACAAAGATTGTAAGATTTTAGATTTGGTAATGCTAGGCCTCCCAATTCTCTTGGGGCCATCAATTTAGAGAGAGCTATCTTAGATCTTTTCCCCTGCCAAATAAATTGCCTAATTAAGGAGTTCATTGAACGAACGTCTTTTTCAGATAAGATTAATGGAACATTCTGGAAGATGTAAAGCAGCTTTGGTAGGAGAATCATCTTAAATAAAGCTGACCGACCAGAGAATGATAATGGTAGATTTTGCCAGGCCTTAAGCCTTTCTTTTAGATGAACAAGCATTGGGGTTACATTTACTTTATATAAGTCTCTTAAACTGATTGGGATATTGATTCCTAAGTATTTAAAAGATTCTGTTACCACTCTGTAGGGTAAGTCTAAATTACTTCTAGTGCTTTTCCTAAGCCAAAACAACTCGGATTTTGAAGCATTTACTTTATACCCTGAGAATGCACCAAAATGGTCAGTAATTCGCAGAAGCTTTGGAATATTCTGATCAGTGTTGGACAAATAAACAAGTAAGTTGTCTGCATATAATCCGACTTTCATTTCATGGTTTTGGATTTTTATACCCTCCAGGGAGCTCCTTATCATTATTGCCAACGGTTCTATAGCTACATCAAAAAGGAGCAGGGAGAGAGGACAACCCTGCCGCGTGCCTCTATTCAATGGAATAGGAGAGGATATATTGTTATTAATAATCAGGCTTGTAGAAGATTGATTATATAAATTCTCTACAAACTTAGGGAGGTTGCCCTCAATCCCAACCTTTGTTAGAGAGACTATTATGTGTTTATGAGTTACTAGGTCAAAGGCCTTTTCTGCATCGATTGATAAGATGGCCAAATCCGGGAAGTCCTCTCCCCCCGCCTCCCGAGCAAGTAGCCTCTGGATATATTCCATAGTAACAAGTAGTTCCCTAATTTTTGCTGTAGAGTTGCGATTATTAAGGAAGCCAGCTTGGTCCGGATGGATTACTTTTGATAGACTGAAGCCTGGTTGCTAAAATTGAAGAGAGGATTTTGTAGTCCGAATTTAACAGAGCGATTGGTCTATAAGACTCTTTGCGTGTGGGGTCTTTCCCCTCTTTTAGAATCAAGGTAGTAAATGAAGAAGAGAAAGAGGATGTAACTTGTTTATTATTAATAAAGATATCATTATACAAATTACCCAGGTAAGGGACTATCTCTGATGATAACATTTTGTAGAACTCATTGGGTAATCCATCCGGGCCAGCTGCTTTATTAAGAGAGAGTTTGGTCCTCGTTTTTTCAATTTCTTCCCTTGTAATAGGGGAATTAAGTCTATCAATTGCTTCAGGAGTAGCTATGGGGGGGGTGTAATTTTATTCCAGAATTCAGTCGCTTTCTCTATATCAAACTCTTTGCTAGTGATGTCGCGAACCTAAAATTTTCGGTTCGCGAACCGCGGACTCGAACTTCCGGTATTGTTCGCGAACGCGCGAACCGCGCGAACCGCGCGAACCGCCATTGAATTCAATAGGCAGGCGAACTTTAAAACCTACAAGGACTCTTTCTGACCACAATAGTGATGGAAAAGTTGTTTCAAGGGTACTAACACCTGGACTGTTGCATGCTGGAGGGGGATCCCTGGCAAAACTCCCATGGAAAATTACATAGTTGATGCAGAGTCTGCTTTTAAGCCATAATGGGTCTGTCTCAAAACATCCCGGACAGAAGATAGATTGATAGTGATAGATAGGATAGATAGATATACATAGATTGATAGTTAGATAGAATCGATAGAAGAGAAATAGATAGATTTGTTAGATATATAATTACCCTAATAAATTCTAATAATCAAACATGCATTCTTGGACCCAACTAGCTTGTGTCAATTAGTACTTTTCTTAGCACTTTAATCCCTGTCCCCCCCCCCCCCCCCTATCGGGGGAGTTCTATATGGCCTGCCAGATTACCCTGAAAAATTATAATAATAAGACATGTGGTCTGCTACCTATTTTAACGAGGTTGTGTTTTAAATACTACCATTCTTAGCACTTTAATCTCTGTAACTCCCCCTATTTGGTGAGGTCTATACGGCCTGGATGATTACCCATACAAAATATAATAATAAGACATCTGCTCTTGGTCTGCGACCCATGGTAACTATGTTGTGTTAATTGGTAATGTCCTTCGCATTTTAATAGCTGTTACTCATACTCACCCTATCAGTGGAGGTCTATATGGCCTGCATGATTACCCTTACAAAATATAACAACCAAACATATGCTCTGGGACCCATGGTAAGTAGGTTGTGTTATGTAGTACTGTTCTTTGCATTTTCATACCTGTTACAACACCAAATGGTGGCAGGTCTATCTGTCCTTCATGATTAGCTGCACCCAAAAAAAAGCCGAGTGGTCTTAGACTAACACCCATGGCTAACTCTGTTGTTTCAATTAGTACTATTCTTAGCACTTTCATCCCTGTTACGGGCGGTCTACATGGCCATCATGATTAGCCGAACAAAATACTACAATCGAACCTTTGCTCAGTCTTCATAGGCCCTTCATTGTCTGTATTTTGATAGTACAGTTCTTATTATTTTTATAGCTGATACAACACCGAATGTTGTCAGCTCTATATGGCCTGCATGATTAGCTGCACCCAATACAAAAATAAATCCAAGCGGTCTTGGATTAACACCCATGGCTAACTCTGTTGTTTCAAGTAGTACTATTCTTAGCACTTTCATCTCATCATCCCTGTTTCTTCCAGGACTCTCGGTGGTGGTGGTCTACATGGCCATCATGATTAGCCTAACCAAATACTACAATCCAACCTTGGCTCAGTCTTCCTAAGGCCCTTCATTGGCTGTATTTTGCTAGTACTGTTCTTATTACTACATGGTGGTCTACATGGCCATCATGATTAGCCTAACCAAATACTACAATCCAACCTTGGCTCAGTCTTCCTAAGGCCCTTCATTGGCTGTATTTTGGTAGTACTGTTCTTATTAGTTTAATAGCTGATACGACACCGAATGTTGTCAGCTCTATATGGCCTGCATGAATAGCCGCACCCAAAGCCAAAAAAAAGCCAAGCGGTTTTGCACTAACACCCATGGCTAACTCTGTTGTTTCAAGTTCTACTATTCTTAGCTCTTTCATCTCATCATCCCTGTTACATCCAGGACTCTCGGTGGTGGTGGTCTACATGGCCATCATGATTAGCCTAACCAAATACTACAATCCAACCTTGGCCCAGTCTTCCTAAGGCCCTTCGTAACTATACTGTGACAAAAAAATTTGGATTGGTGTAAATAGTTGGCAAGACGGCCTGGCACAAAAGGATGGCAGGCAGGAGGGAGATGCAATTCAAGGACACTAGGAGACTGATTACTGACAGTCTAAACAGTGATGATTGACAATTTTTGCAATACTGTTAACAGAAATATGATTGCTGACAACAATTGGCTAGGTGGGCCTGGCTCACAGCAGGCTGCAAGGCAGGAGGAAAGTGCTATTTAATGGTACCAGCAAACTGAGGATTCAAATCACAGCAACTATTACCAAAAATTTTAATTTTTAATTATTAGAATACTGTCACAACAAATATGATTGGTGTAAATATTTTTTAAGTAGGCCTGGCACACAGGCTTGGAAGGCTGTAGAAAAGTGCAATTCAAAGGCACGAGCAAACTGAGGGTTAAGATCATCAACAATAAAGATTTTTTTAATTGTAATTAGTAACTATACTGTGACAAAAAATTTGGATTGGTGTAAATAGTTGGCAAGACGGCCTGGCACAAAAGGATGGCAGGCAGGAGGGAGATGCAATTCAAGGACACTAGGAGACTGATTACTGACAGTCTAAACAGTGATGATTGACAATTTTTGCAATACTGTTAACAGAAATATGATTGCTGACAGCAATTGGCTAGGTGGGCCTGTCTCACAGCAGGCTGCAAGGCAGGAGGAAAGTGCTATTTAATGGCACCAGCAAACTGAGGATTCAAATCACAGCAACTATTACCAAAAATTTTAATTTTTAATTATTAGAATACTGTCACAACAAATATCATTGGTGTAAATATTTTTTAAGTAGGCCTGGCACACAGGCTTGGAAGGCTGTAGAAAAGTGCAATTCAAAGGCACGAGCAAACTGAGGGTTAAGATCATCAACAATAAAGATTTTTTTAATTGTAATTAGTAACTATACTGTGACAAAAAATTTGGATTGGTGTAAATAGTTGGCAAGACGGCCTGGCACAAAAGGATGGCAGGCAGGAGGGAGATGCAATTCAAGGACACTAGGAGACTGATTACTGACAGTCTAAACAGTGATGATTGACAATTTTTGCAATACTGTTAACAGAAATATGATTGCTGACAACAATTGGCTAGGTGGGCCTGGCTCACAGCAGGCTGCAAGGCAGGAGGAAAGTGCTATTTAATGGCACCAGCAAACTGAGGATTCAAATCACAGCAACTATTACCAAAAATTTTAATTTTTAATTATTAGAATACTGTCACAACAAATATGATTGGTGTAAATATTTTTTAAGTAGGCCTGGCACACAGGCTTGGAAGGCTGTAGAAAAGTGCAATTCAAAGGCACGAGCAAACTGAGGGTTAAGATCAACACTAAAATTTTTTTTTATTTAAATTAATAACTATACTGTCTGACTGTGACAACAATTATGATTGGTGTAAATAGTTGGCTAGCACAAAAGGCTGGCAGTGGCAGGCAGGAGGTAAATGCAATTCAATGGCCCTAGGAGACTGAATATTTGCAGTCCAAAAAATTATGTTTTTTTTATTACTGTTACAAGAATTGTGATTGGTGCCACTAATTGGCTACTTGGGCCTGGCAGACAGGCTGGCAGATATGAGTCGTGGATGGTAGGTAGGGCAGTAATTTAACACAGTATGCTGTGTAAGTGACAAAAACACAGGACTGATAGAAAATTAAGTTACATTACACTAGCAAAATATTTTAAAATTTTAGATTTTAATATTAAAATTATGTTAAGAAGTGCAATGCACATATGACTCTATGAGTGGTCGCACTGGCTGGCTGCTACGTAGGGCAGCAATTATAACAACAGTATGCTGTGTAAGTCAGATAGACAGTTAGACACAGGCCTGATAGAAAATACAATTAGATTACACTAGCATAATGATTTAAAGACTTTTTTTTGGAAATTTTAAGAAAAAGGTTAAGCACATACATATGAGTCGTGGCTGATAGCCTTGGAAGGGCAGCTATTAAAAACAGTAGGCAATGTATGTCGGATACACACACGCCTGATAGAAAATACTATTAGATTACACTAGAAAAATGATTTAAATTATTTTTTTGGGGGGGGAAATTAAAAAAAGGTTAAACACATATGAGTCGTGGCTCATAGACTAGGGAGGGCAGCAAGTAAACACAGTAGGCTCTCTATGTCAGCAAAACACACAGGCCGGATAGAAAAACATAATTTATGCTTACCTGATAAATTCCTTTCTCCTGTAGTGTAGTCAGTCCACGGGTCATCATTACTTATGGGATATTAACTCCTCCCCAACAGGAAGTGCAAGAGGATCACCCAAGCAGAGCTGCTATATAGCTCCTCCCCTCTACGTCACACCCAGTCATTCGACCGAGAACCAAACGAGAAAGGAAAAACTATAGGGTGCAGTGGTGACTGGAGTATAATTTAAAAATTTAGACCTGCCATAAAAAACAGGGCGGGCCGTGGACTGACTACACTACAGGAGAAAGGAATTTATCAGGTAAGCATAAATTATGTTTTCTCCTGTTAAGTGTAGTCAGTCCACGGGTCATCATTACTTATGGGATACCAATACCAAAGCTAAAGTACACGGATGACGGGAGGGACAGGCAGGATCTTTATACGGAAGGGACCACTGCCTGAAGAACCTTTCTCCCAAAAACAGCCTCCGAAGAAGCAAAAGTGTCAAATTTGTAAAATTTGGAAAAAGTATGAAGAGAAGACCAAGTTGCAGCCTTGCAAATCTGTTCAACAGAGGCCTCATTCTTAAAGGCCCAAGTGGAAGCCACAGCTCTAGTGGAATGAGCTGTAATTCTTTCAGGAGGCTGCTGTCCAGCAGTCTCATAGGCTAAACGTATTATGCTACGAAGCCAGAAAGAGAGAGAGGTAGCAGAAGCTTTTTGACCTCTCCTCTGTCCAGAATAAACGACAAACAGGGAAGAAGTTTGGCGAAAATCTTTAGTTGCCTGTAAATAAAATTTCAGGGCACGGACTACGTCCAGATTGTGCAGAAGTCGTTCCTTCTTTGAAGAAGGGTTAGGGCACAATGATGGAACAACAATCTCTTGATTGATATTCCTGTTAGTGACTACCTTAGGTAAGAACCCAGGTTTAGTATGCAGAACTACCTTGTCTGAATGAAAAATCAGATAAGGAGAATCACAATGTAAGGCAGATAACTCAGAGACTCTTCGAGCCGAGGAAATAGCCATTAAGAACAGAACTTTCCAAGATAACAATTTGATATCAATGGAATGAAGGGGTTCAAACGGAACACCCTGTAAAACGTTAAGAACTAAATTTAAGCTCCATGGTGGAGCAACAGTTTTAAACACAGGCTTAATCCTGGCCAAAGCTTGACAAAAAGCCTGAACGTCTGGAACTTCTGACAGACGTTTGTGTAAAAGAATGGACAGAGCTGAGATCTGTCCCTTTAAGGAACTAGCAGATAAACCCTTTTCTAAACCTTCTTGTAGAAAAGACAGTATCCTAGGAATCCTAACCTTACTCCATGAGTAACTCTTGGATTCGCACCAATGTAAGTATTTACGCCATATTTTATGGTAAATCTTTCTGGTAACAGGTTTCCTAGCCTGTATTAAGGTATCAATTACTGACTCCGAAAATCCACGCTTTGATAGAATCAAGCGTTCAATTTCCAAGCAGTCAGCTTCAGAGAAATTAGATTTTGATGTTTGAAAGGACCCTGAATCAGAAGGTCCTGTCTCAGAGGCAGAGACCAAGGTGGACAGGATGACATGTCCACTAGATCTGCATACCAGGTCCTGCGTGGCCACGCAGGCGCTATTAGAATCACTGATGCTCTCTCCTGTTTGATCCTGGCAATCAATCGAGGAAGCATCGGGAAGGGTGGAAACACATAAGCCATCCCGAAGGTCCAAGGTACTGTCAAAGCATCTACCAGGACCGCTCCCGGGTCCCTGGACCTGGACCCGTAACAAGGAAGCTTGGTGTTCTGGCGAGACGCCATGAGATCTATCTCTGGTTTGCCGCAACGTCGAAGTATTTGGGCAAAGACCTCCGGATGAAGTTCCCACTCCCCCGGATGAAAAGTCTGACGACTTAGGAAATCTGCCTCCCAGTTCTCCACTCCCGGAATGTGGATCGCTGACAGGTGGCAAGAGTGAGACTCTGCCCAGTGAATTTTCTTTGATACTTCCATCATCGCTAGGGAGCTTCTTGTCCCTCCTTGATGGTTGATGTAAGCTACAGTCGTGATGTTGTCCGACTGAAACCTGATGAACCTCCGAGTTGTTAACTGAGGCCAAGCCAGAAGGGCATTGAGAACTGCTCTCAATTCCAGAATGTTTATTGGAAGGAAACTCTCCTCCTGAGTCCATGATCCCTGAGCCTTCAGGGAATTCCAGACAGTGCCCCAACCTAGTAGGCTGGCGTCTGTTGTTACAATTGTCCAGTCTGGCCTGCTGAAGGGCATCCCCCTGGACAGATGTGGCCGAGAAAGCCACCATAGAAGAGAACTTCTGGTCTCTTGATCCAGATTCAGAGTAGGGGACAAATCTGAGTAATCCCCATTCCACTGACTTAGCATGCACAATTGCAGCGGTCTGAGATGCAGGCGTGCAAAGGGTACTATGTCCATTGCCGCTACCATTAAGCCGATTACCTCCATGCATTGAGCCACTGACGGGTGTTGAATGGAATGAAGGACACGGCAAGCATTTTGAAGCTTTGCTAACCTGTCTTCTGTCAGGTAAATCTTCATTTCTACAGAATCTATAAGAGTCCCCAAGAAGGGAACTCTTGTGAGTGGAAAGAGAGAACTCTTCTCTTCGTTCACCTTCCACCCATGCGACCTTAGAAATGCCAGTACTAACTCTGTATGAGACTTGGCAGTTTGAAAGCTTGACGCTTGTATCAGAATGTCGTCTAGGTACGGAGCCACCGAAATTCCTTGCGGTCTTAGTACCGCCAGAAGAGAGCCCAGAACCTTTGTGAAGATTCTTGGAGCCGTAGCCAATCCGAATGGAAGAGCTACAAACTGGTAATGCCTGTCTAGGAAGGCAAACCTTAGATACCGGTAATGATCTTTGTGAATCGGTATGTGAAGGTAAAAAGTAGTAAATGAGTACAGCACCTGTTGGTTCCTTAAAGCAGGTTTTAGTTCTGTATGATGCTCGTGGAGAAAGGGTTACTGCCACCCTTACAGCAACATAGACAAATGGAATCCACAGCACCAATTAGGTAAAAGAAAATACCTTTATTTTCACATTACATGCGACGTTTCGGCCTTCACAGCCTTAATCATGCATACCTGCGGTCTTAGTACCGCCAGAAGAGAGCCCAGAACCTTTGTGAAGATTCTTTGAGCCGTAGCCAATCCGAATGGAAGAGCTACAAACTGGTAGTGCCTGTCTAGAAAGGCAAACCTTAGGTACCGGTAATGATCTTTGTGAATCGGTATGTGAAGGTAGGCATCCTTTAAATCCACTGTGGTCATGTACTGACCCTTTTGAATCATGGGTAAGATTGTCCGAATAGTTTCCATTTTGAACGATGGAACTCTTAGGAATTTGTTTAGGATCTTTAAATCCAAGATTGGTCTGAAGGTTCCTTCTTTCTTGGGAACCACAAACAGATTTGAGTAAAACCCCTGTCCGTGCTCCGACCGCGGAACCGGGTGGATCACTCCCATTAGTAAAAGATCTTGTACACAGCGTAGAAACGCCTCTTTCTTTATTTGGTTTGTTGACAACCTTGAAAGATGAAATCTCCCTTTTGGGGGAGAGGTTTTGAAGTCCAGAAGATATCCCTGAGATATGATCTCTAACGCCCAGGGATCCTGGACATCTCTTGCCCAAGCCTGGGCGAAGAGAGAAAGTCTGCCCCCCACTAGATCCGTTCCCGGATCGGGGGCCCTCAATTCATGCTGTCTTAGGGGCAGCAGCAGGTTTTCTGGCCTGCTTGCCCTTGTTCCAGGACTGGTTAGGTTTCCAGCCTTGTCTGTAGCGAGCAACAGCTCCTTCCTGTTTTGGTGCAGAGGAAGTTGATGCTGCTCCTGCCTTGAAATTACGAAAGGCACGAAAATTAGACTGTCTAGCCTTAGGTTTGGCTCTGTCTTGAGGCAGGGCATGGCCTTTACCTCCTGTAATGTCAGCGATAATTTCTTTCAAACCGGGCCCGAATAAGGTCTGCCCCTTGAAAGGTATGTTAAGTAATTTAGATTTAGAAGTAACATCAGCTGACCAGGATTTTAGCCACAGTGCTCTACGTGCCTGAATGGCGAATCCGGAATTCTTAGCCGTAAGTTTAGTTAAATGTACTACGGCATCTGAAATAAATGAATTAGCTAGCTTAAGGGTTTTAAGCTTGTTTGAAATCTCATCTATAGTTGCTGAGTCAAGAGTCTCTTCCAGAGACTCGGACCAAAATGCGTCCGCAGCCGTAACAGACGCAATACATGCAAGGGGTTGCAATATAAAACCTTGTTGAACAAACATTTTCTTAAGGTAACCCTCTAACTTTTTATCCATTGGATCTGAAAAGGCACAGCTATCCTCCACCGGGATAGTGGTACGCTTAGCCAGAGTAGAAACCGCTCCCTCCACCTTAGGGACCGTCTGCCATAAGTCCCGTGTGGTGGCGTCTATTGGAAACATTTTTCTAAATACAGGAGGGGGGGAAAAGGGTACACCGGGCCTATCCCACTCCTTAGTAATTATCTCTGTAAGCCTCTTAGGTATAGGAAATACGTCAGTACTCGCTGGTACCGCATAGTATCTATCCAGCCTACATAATTTCTCTGGGATTGCAACGGTGTTACAATCATTCAGAGCCGCTAATACCTCCCCTAGCAGTACACGGAGGTTTTCTAGTTTAAACTTAAAATTTGAAATGTCTGAGTCCACTCTATTTGGATCAGATCCGTCACCTGCAGATTGAAGCTCTCCGTCCTCATGTTCTGCAAATTGTGATGCAGTATCTGACATGGCCCTATTATTATCAGCGCACTCTGTTCTCACCCCAGAGTGATCTCGCTTACCTCTAAGTTCTGGTAATTTAGACAAAACTTCAGTCATAACATTAGCCATGTCCTGTAGGGTGATTTGTAATGGCCGCCCTGAAGTACTCGGCGTTACAATATCACGCACCTCCCGAGCGGGAGATGCAGGTACTGACACGTGAGGCAAGTTAGTCGGCATAACTTCCCCCTCGTTGTTTGGTGAATGATGTTCAACTTGTACAGATTGACTTTTATTTAAAGTAGCATCAATGCAATTAGTACATAAATTTCTATTGGGCTCCACCTTGGCTTTTGCACATATAGCACAGAGATATTCCTCTGAGTCAGACATGTTTAACAAACTAGCAATTAGACTAGCAAGCTTGGAAATACTTTTCAACTCAATTTACAAGTAATATGTAAAACGTACTGTGCCTTTAAGAAGCACAGAAAAGAACTATGACAGTTGAAAAACAATGAACCGGAGAAGTTATAAAAACCAAATTTTTCCCGGTAAAGGCATAAATTTAGCAAAGGATTGCCCCCATTAGCAATGGATAACTAACCCTTAATAGCAGAAAAAAATGTACAAAATATAAACGTTTTTTATCACAGTCAAAGCACAATCTCACAGGTCTGCTGTGAGTGATTACCTCCCTCAAAATAAGTTTTGAAGACCCTTGAGCTCTGTAGAGACGATCCGGATCATGCAGGGAGAGAAACAGACTTGTGATTGAATTTCTGATGCGTAGCAAAAGCGCCAAAATAGGCCCCTCCCCCTCACACACAACAGTGAGGGAAGTTCAGAGAAACTGTTTTAAATTTAAAATAAACGACAGCCAAGTGGAAAAATAGTGCCCAAATCAATTTTTCACCAAGTACCTCAGATAATTAAACGATTTAACATACCAGCAAACGTTTAAAATCTAACAATATGAAATGTTATTAAAAAGCCTGCTGCTAGTCGTTCCCACTGCAAGATAGGCTAAAAGTTATATGCATACAGTATTGTCCCAGTGAAGTGCCATTCCCCAGAATACTGAAGTGTAAACATACATACATAACAGCCTGATACCAGTTGCTACTACTGCATTTAAGGCTGAACTTACATTATATCGGTATTGGCAGTATTTTCTCAGTCAATTCCATTCCTCAGAAAATAATATACTGCAACATACCTCTTTGCAGGTGAACCTGCCCGCTGTCCCCTGATCTGAAGTTTACCTCACTCCTCAGAATGGCCGAGAACAGCAAAATGAATCTTAGTTACGCCGCTAAGATCATACAAAAACTCAGGTAGATTCTTCTTCAAATTCTACCTGAGAAGGAACAACACACTCCGGTGCTGTTTAAAATAACAAACTTTTGATTGAAGATATAAAAACTAAGTATAATCACCACAGTCCTCTCACACATCCTATCGATTAGTTGGGTGCAAGAGAATGACTGGGTGTGACGTAGAGGGGAGGAGCTATATAGCAGCTCTGCTTGGGTGATCCTCTTGCACTTCCTGTTGGGGAGGAGTTAATATCCCATAAGTAATGATGACCCGTGGACTGACTACACTTAACAGGAGAAATTAGATTTGATTACACTAGCAAACAAATTTAAACTTTTTTTTTTTATATATTAAAATTAAGGTGAAAGAAAAATAGATATGAGTGCTGGGTGGCTGCCTGGCACAGACCAATTAACCAAAAGACTGAAAAAAAAAGAGGTATATTAATGCTGAGTGAGCCTGACAGACACAGGCATGATAGTAAATGTAATTAGATTACACTAGAAAAATATTTTTTTGTGTTTTTTTTTTAAATTAAAAATAATGTTATAAATGGATCTTAACACTGCTGGCTGCTGGCTGGCACAGAGCAATGAACCAGAGTATATGCTGTGTGACACTGGCCTGATAGAAAATGAAAAAAAATTACACTAGAAAAATAATTATATTTTTGGGTTAGTTAAATTTAAACTAATGTTGTTAGGGAGATATCAGTGGTGGCAGTAGTCACAGCATATGCTGTGAGCCTTAAACACACAGCTGAAAGCCAGGCAAATGCTAATAAAAAAGAAAAAAAAAAAAAAAAACAGCACGAAATATAGCCCTAAAAAGGGCTTTTTGGGGTGCTGTGCTTGCAGCAGAGATGAGTGGAGTCCTTCTGGACTGTAAATACACTAGCCTAGCTATGTTTTTCCTATTAATGTCAGGAGCAAAAACATAACACGTCCTATCATTAAAAAAGCAAGGTCGTTATGAGTCTAAAATGGCGGATTCCGAGTAGCTGGGAGTGTCTGTGAGGGAGTGTCTGATGTTGATTGGCTCTAATGTGTCAGGCGTCTGTGACATAAAGGGTCAAAGTTTCCACAATGATGACACATAGGGGCGGATCGAACATCGCCATGTGTTCGCCCACAAACGCGAACGCGAACAAGCTATGTTCGCTGTGAACCGTTCGCGGGCGAACAGTTCGGGACATCACTACTCTTTGCTAGTATATAATTCCTGAAAATATTGATAAAATATGCTTGAGATTTCTTTAGGCTTTGATAAATGTTTCCCATTATACTGAATTTTATCTATAATAGATCTTTTGTTCTCGTTCTTGATTAATTTAGCTAACATTTTGCCGGACTTGTTACCAAATCTATGCATTTTGGCTTGTAACCTAAGTTCATTATGGGTTTGCTGGGTTATAAAGAAGGTATCTCTCGCGGCTTTGGCACGTATATATATTGCCCAATTTAAGGGAGTTCTTTCAAGTAGAAAAAGATTATAAGAATTGATCACTGCGTTGCAAACTTCCTTCTCTATTGCCTTCCTTCTCTTGTTTTGTATAGCCGTATATGCAGTAATTTCACCTCTGAGAACTGCCTTAGCAGTTTCCCAGAAGATGTCTGTGCGATCTATGTAATTATTATTAAATTGAACATATTCCTTAAATTTATTCCTAAGCCAATCTTTAAACTTTAAATCAGTAACAGAATAATAAGGAAAAAAAAATCGTAAGGTCTTTAATTTCGGTTGGACAAAGCTAATGTAATGGTTAGTCGGTCATCAATTAAAAACAGGTCAATCCTAGATAACGTTTTGTGAGCCTTGGAAAGACATGTGAAATCCTGAATATCAGGATTCTGAGATCTCCATATGTCTCGTAAAGCAAGGTTCTGTTTAATTTTATTAATCATTTTAGAGGCTATCTTTCTTTTGTTTTAAGAGCTTGGTGTTTCTTCTAAGTCTATCTATAGGGCAATGTGGAGCCATATTAAAGTCTCCTCCCAGGATTAGAGAGCCTTCACTACTTAGAAGGAGTTTGGCCTGTAACAAATCCCAAAACTCAGGATCAGTTTTATTCGGGCCATAGACATTGCAAAGTGTATATTTCACTAGACCTATTTTCATTTTGACCAAGACATACCTCCCCTCAGGGTCGGCCTCAGAGTGTAGAGTCTCCACTTGAGCTCTTTTACCTATGAGTATAGCAACCCCCCGTTTTTTTCCAAAGCTCGAGGCAGCTAGAACTTCCTTCACCCAGGATGACTTTAATTTTAGGTTTAAATGGGTTTCCTGTATAAGTCCGATATCCACTTGAGCTTTCCGTAAATGCGTCAGAATTGCCTTCCGTTTAATGGGGGACGAAATTCCCCCTACATTCCAAGATATAAATTTAAGACTATCTAATTTTTGCGTCATTTATCTCTAAGAAGTATAGCGAGATAAAGGAAGATAGGAGAGCAGAGGAGGGGGAGAGAACCGGGAGGGAAAAGAGACGGGAAAAAAAAAAAAAAGAAACCCAAGGAAAAAATGAAAATAAAGAGAAGGGGATTCCATGTCCCCAAACCTATAGCTACCTTCACCATGAACCTGTTTTCTGAGATATTAACAATTAGACTAGGGTCATATCATATATTTATGTGTCTAAGGTCTTAAAAAGTTTTTCTGCAGCTTGGCCATCCTCAAATATATGTGTTGTCTCCTTTACTACCACTCTAAGTTTAGAGGGATAGATCAGAGCAGCTCTGTACCCATGTTGGATAAATTTAGAGCAAATCGGGGCCAGCTCTCTTCTTTTAAGGGCTGTATCTGCCGAAAAATCTTGAAAAATCAAAATCCTATTATCCTCTATAAAAATTGGTTGGTTTTTACGAAAATGCTGCAACATTAAGTTTTTATCTTGGTAATTAAGTAGTCTTGCAATTACAGGTCTAGGTCTGCTACTGTTACTACTATCTGAGCGGGGGACACCTATTCTGTGGGCTCTTTCGACTATGATCGGTGGATGTGTGGGTGCAATTTTTAAAGCTTTAGTGAGTGTATCAGATATAAAAAAATCAAGGTTTTCAAATTGTTTTCTCTCAGGAAGACCTATTATTCTTATGTTGTTCCGTCTGGAACGATTTTCAAGATCTTCCAGCCTATCAATTATTTTTTGCAGATTTTTAGTAGAGGTCTCAAGTTTGTCACTATGTGAATTTGCTTGATCTTCCAAGTTTGAGACCCTCTGCTCTACTTCCTGCAACCTATTCGAGAACTGCCTTACCTCTTGAGTTAAAGAGAAAATATCTTGTTTAATTTCAGATTTAAGTGTCTCAAATTTAGGTGCAAGTACATCTGCTATGTTGGTCACTAAAGTCTGCATGTTAGGAATTTCTGGTATTGCTTCGGCATTTATAGGATTTATTTGAGGGTCATTAACCGGGTCCTGTATGTTCTTGAGTTTCCTATCCCTATTCCTACCTGCCATATTTGGGGAAGGTGTTTTGGAAGAGTTGGAGAGGAATTTATCCATGTACCACGTGATTAAAAATAGAGGTGAAGAGGGAAACGTGTAATAAAACGTTTCTAATAGACGAGTATAAAAAAAAAAGGAAAGGGGAGTGTGAGTGTGAATTATAGTGTTAAAGTTATTAATTAAGAAAAAAAACTCTAAACCAATTAGCGATAGACTCTGGCAGCAGGAGTAGGGTGATAACACTCAAGTACAAAAGAGAGCCACAGACAAAGAAAATGTACAGTCAAAACCAAGAGAAAAAAAAAAAAGTTTCAGGCTAGAAAAAAAATATCTAATCTATTCTTATCACCTGTTACTCTAGTAATTGAGCCTCACAGATTTAGGGTTATCTGCCTCCAAATGTGAAGGAGTGACTCCTATAATTTTAAATTAAAAAGTACCTCTTGACAAATAGTAATTTAGTCCCAGTATTGACAATTTAGCCACTACTCACTATATAATGATTGCAATATTTCTATTGATAGCTAGATGCCTATGTACCATCTCATATAACCAGACAGTTTGACAAGTGCTTAATTCAGGCAAGATTATTCCTTGCTTCAACAAATAGACTTATAATAAGTATCTGGGTTCTGCATACATTATTCATATATAAAGTAAGATTCTGAGCCATAGTATAAGTCATGAATACTAATAAGGAAAGGTTAAGTTAGCCCACCTCCTAAGGTTTAATAGCACAGCCAGTTGGCCCTAGTAATACAATGCAAATTTACAGAGTACATTTATAAAAAACAAGGAAAAAGAAAAAAAAAAGGAAAAAAAGAAAAAAAAAAACCCTCCCTAATTTTATTTAGTAAGATACCTCTACAGATATAAGCAGTTGACTCAAGTGGTAATAGCTAGACCACTTCTCTGGTACTAAGTAAATACAACAGTTCTATGTAGAGCTAAATATCATCATATGTAAGATTGTCAGAATTAAGGTTGTTTGAATAGGAACAAAATTCCTCCCTTTTTCTACACTTAACCTTATAGAGAAGGAACTTTTAATTTACCAGGCTTTTTAGGGAGGAGGTTAATTACCAACCTAAAATTCAATTTTAGATACCAGGGGAAAAAAAGAAAAAGGGAGAAAAAAAAGAAAAGAAAAAGGAAATAGAAGGCTAATTAATCTATCTCCTTGAAATTAGTCACCAAGCTTAGCTAGAAATTGTATCCCTGTGTCTTTTACCTGGGATACATTGACATGCACATACATAAATTGAAAAATATCAGCAGCCTTATTTACAAAACAGGTTAGTATTCTATAACTTTAAATAGGTTTTGTACATTTTTAAAAAAGAGGACAAAAAGGGAGGCCACAGGCAACTTATAGCATATACACAGTTAAATAGGCAATTTTCTCCAAAATTAGACCTTATCCTGCCTTTTCCTAAGCAGGAACAGATACCAAGTGTCTATTAGGATTTTTCACCTTCCCTCTATCATCTTTCGTGGGGGCAATCCTTCCCCTTGGCCTGTGTAGTAAAAAGTTATCTCAGCAGGGGGGGGGCGGGGGGCGCAACCCTTAAGTACAAACAAAAAGTCACTTGGACGTTACCCAATGTTTTACTTTGGGAGCCTCTCAGGAATTGCAGATCTCCTCTTCAGCGCAACCCCCCTCACACAGCACCGGTGGGAGGGGAGTGCGCCCAGTCACGGCTGCCGAGTGCAGGAAGCAGTTCCAGAGACCAGCGACCACCGGGGGCGGCAGGCTCCGTGAATGGAATTGCGGGCTCCAACAGTACTCACCAGACACCAGTAGCGGTCCATGTCCCTCACGCAGCACCGGTGGGAGGAGACAGCGGACCGTGAACAGCTGCGAGACCGGCCCCCCACAGCAGGCAACAAGGGCAGCTCAGCTCCGCCGCAAACAAGCCCGACCAGCAGTCTCCAATTCCGGACGGAGCAACGGAACCCACAGGTACAAAACAACAACTGCCACGATTTTGGCTTGTTAGATGACGAGCAGGCGGGTCATCCCGCCGAGTTCAGCAGCCGATTCAAAAATAGCCTTAGCACAGGCTCTTGACCAAAAGTTTCTTAGAATTTGTCAGTGTCCAACCTCCGTTCCAGGTTAAGGAGGGTACAGATATGTTTAAGGCAAGTTAGAAGGGCAAGGCTTCCCCTCCTGTAGCTAAAGAATATGCCCAGTCAGATCTGAAGGCAGGTCCCCTAGTCAAGGCAGTGTAGAATTTTGTGCGGTATTGTGACACAGTTCAGATCCAGCAGCGGTTGAATTGCTGAGCAGGCCACCCAGTATCTTAGGGTTTAGGCGTGAAGAGTTCGCCAACAGCTTGCAGAGGAGGTAATGCTGAACAGGTGTCTCACCTGACCACACACCTGTGCTCCTCCTCCAAGATCAGCCTCTTCCAGAGCATCTAGAGCATGCAAATTTAAGCAACTTTCTAATGTACTCCTATTATCAAATTTTCTTCGTTCTCTTGCTATCTTTATTTGAAAAAGAATGCATCTAAGCTTTTTTTTTTTTTATTCCGAACTCTGGACAGCACTTTTTTATTGGTGGATGAATTTATCCACCAATCAGCAAGAACCCAGGTTGTTCACCAAAAATGGGCCGACATCTTAACATACATTCTTGCATTTCAAATAAAGATATTGAGAGAATGAAGAAAATTTGATAATAGGAGTAAATTAGGAAGTTGCTTAAAATGTCATGCGCTATCTGAATCACGAAAGAAAAAATTTGGGTTCAGTGTCCCTTTAACAGACAACTTTTAATACAAGCGCAATGAGATTGCTACTACCACTTTGTGTATTCTATTGTAAGTATAGGGCATGGTATACATGTACCAGTTGCATTAAAATGATTTGGTTATATATTTTAATTAACAACCTATAATGCTAAACTGAGCATTGTGATACTGCACAAGTCACGCATCATGTGCAGTCTGTTTTGTTCAGTTTGTAATTTTGTCCACATTTAAGGGATTATAAACTTGTTTTAAAATCATGTCCAGAATCTAAGCGATATTTTAGATGGAATTTAATTGATCACTTCTGATGAAGTTGCGCTGTAACTTACATTTTAATTTAGCTATAACATTCTAATACCCCACGCTCCGGCTGCCAACTTGAAAATTCATATTTGTTGTGAGCTAACGGTTTGAACTGTTCTCTAATCGGTGCTCTAGCCACAAAAAAAGTGCCATACAGCTAGAGCGTCGAATGGAGAACAGTTTAAAATGTTAGCTCACAAAAAAATTACTTTTGAAGTGGGAGGGGTATTTGAATTTTAGTGCTACATTAAAAAGTTAAAGTGCATCTTCATTACAACTAATGAATAACTTTTTACATATTTGCCGTTTAGCTATTTTATTCTTCAGGATGCACATTTTTGTGAATCCGAATAATTGTTGGACTCTCTATTACAACTTTGTGACACATTGCAAAACAATACTGTTTGTGTTATACTCAGAGATATAAACAAAATAGGTTAAACACAATCAGTGTATATTTACAAAAATATAATAATGACAAAGAAAAAAAAAACAATGTGAAAATAAACTGCACATAAACTTATTGGGGCATTTTTATCAAGCTCCGTATAGAAAGACCGCTGCTCCATAACTTGTCCGCCTGCTATGAGGCGGCAGACAGAAATCAACCCGATTGAATACAATCGGGTTGATTGACACTCCCTGCTAGCGGCTGATTGGCCGCAAATCTGCAGGGGGCGGCATTGCACCAGCAGTTTACAAGTATACAGCCTATACCAATTCTGCGATCTGAGACCAGTAGTTATGGATTTTGCGAAACAAAAATGTTTCACAAAACTCATAACTAAAATGTTACAAAGGACAATAACACCCATAAACTTAAAAACAAACAAACAACCAGGAATCAAACAGTATAGGATAAATATAATGTTTAATATATAAGAAGAAGCACAAATGGATATTAGTAGATACCACTATTAGCCTTTAAAAATGTGTGTATAAAAATATATATGTATTAAAAAATGTCCATGAATTAGAATAGGACAAACAGAGTCATAGTCACCAATGTGGTATAATGCTTTAAGGAAAGCTCCAATTCTGAGAGAATGATATCCTAAAGGAACTTGCTAGTAGATATGTCTGATCAATTGCAGAATTTTCCAATAATAATAGTATTCAATGGACTTATCCCTGGGTGCTGCTTGAATTACGAAACAAGTTGCTGCTGTTTCATCAAATGGAACAAACTCTGGGTAAAAAACACAAGCGCAACCCAGATTCAAGGAAGTAAAACAAAATTTATTAAAACACAGTGTGCTATATTGCACTTACAAGATTGCAGGTAAAAACAGGCACATCAGAGATATCCTGGCCATAAACAGCTTCACTGACAGCTCAGGATCCACTGCAAGTTCAGTCTTTCAAAAGTCAAATCTTTGCAGGTTTAAACAGCTGATTGCTTCCAGGACCAGTAATGTATGCAGATCCTTTTGAAATCTTTTTAGCTTAAAACTCTTTAACTCTACACGTTTCATCTGCCTTCTAAGCAGACTTTGTCAAGAGATTTCCAAAAAGAACATAACTTTTTCTCATAAACATGCGCTCTTTATGCCATTAGTAAGGTACACTCCCCCTCAGATGATTGGAGAACAACATGAGTGATGTAGCCAATTAGAAGGCTTGGAGGAACACACCCTAATGTTCATTAGTTAGATATGCACTCGCCCAGGGGTAATGTGTATGTTACTTAACTAAAGCATGCAACCAAATTTATAAAGATATATCAAATATACAATTGCTTAGATTACGAGTTTTGTCGGTAATGCTGTGCGGTGCTAACAAGCAGTTTTCCCTCACCGCTCACCTACAGACAACGCTGGTATTACAGGTTTTTACAAACCCGGCGTTAGCAGCAAAAAAGTGAGCGTAGAGCAAAATTTTACTCCACATCTCACCTCAATACCAGCGCTGCTTACGGTAGCGGTGAGCTGGCAAAACGTGCTCATGCACGATTTCCACATAGGAATCAATGGGGGAGAGCCGGCTGAAAAAAACACCTGCAAAAAAGCAGCGTAAAACTCCTAACGCAGCCCCATTGATTCCTATGGGGAAATACTTTTTATGTCTACACCTAACACCCTAACATGAACCCCGTGTCTAAACACCCCTAATCTTACACTTATTAACCCCTAATCTGCCGCCCCCGATATTGCCGACACCTGCATTATATTATTAACCCCTAATCTGTCGCTCCAGACACCACCGCCACCTACATTATACTTATGAACCCCTAATCTGCTGCCCCCAACATCGCCGACACCTACATTATACTTATTAACCCCTAATCTGCCACCCCCAATGTCGCCGCAACCTACCTACACTTATTAACCCCTAATCTGCCGCCCCCAACGTCGCCGCCACTATTTTAAAGTTATTAACCCCTAAATCAAGTCTAACCCTAACACCCCCCTAACTTAAATATAATTTAAATAATTCTAAATAAAATAACTATCATTAACTAAATTATTCCTATTTAAAACTAAATACTTACCTATAAAATAAACCCTAAGATAGCTACAATATAACTATAGTTACATTGTAGCTAGTTTAGGATTTATTTTTATTTTACAGGCAACTTTGTATTTATTTTAACTAGGTAGAATAGTTATTAAATAGTTATTAACTATTTAATAGCTACCTAGTTAAAATACATTCAAATTTACCTGTAAAATAAATCCTAACCTAAGTTACAATTACACCTAACACTACACTATAATTAAATTAATTACCTAAACTAAATACAATTAAATACAATTAAAAAAAAATATCTAAAGTATGAAAAAACAAACACTAAATTACAGAAAATAATAAAATAATTACAAGTTTTTTAAACTAATTACACCTAATCTAATCCCCCTAATAAAATAAAAAAGCCCCCAAAAATAATAAAAAGCCCTACCCTATACTCAATTACAAATAGCCCTTAAAAGGGCCTTTTGCGGGGCATTGCCCCAAAGTAATGAGCTCTAATACCTGTAAAAAAAGTACAATACCAGCCCCCAACATTAAAACCCACCACCCACACACGCAATCCTACTCTAAAACCCACCCAATACCCCCTTAATAAAACCTAACACTAACCTCTTGAAGATCACCCTACCTTGAGAAGTCTTCACCCAGCCGGGCCAAAGTCCTCAACGAAGCCGGGCGAAGTGGTCCTCCAGACGGGCAGAAGTCTTCATCCAAGCCGGCCAGAAGAGGTCCTCCAGACGGGCAGAAGTCTTCATCCAGGCGGCATCTTTTCTCTTCATCCCTCCGGCGCGGAATGGCTCCATCTTCAAGAGATCTGACACGGAGCATCCTCTTCAAATGAAGTCCAACTGAAGAATGAAGGTTCCTTTAAATGACGTCATCCAAGATTCCGCCCCTTGAATTCCAATTGGCTGATAGAATTCTTTCAGCCAATCGGAATTAAGGTAGAAAAAATCCTATTGGCTGATGCAATTAGCCAATAGGATTGAGCTTGCATTCTATTGGCTGATCCAATCAGCCAATAGAATGCCAGCTCAATCCTATTGGCTGATTGCATCAGTCAATAGGATTTTTTCTGCCTTAATTCCGATTGGCTGATAAAATTCTATCAGCCAATCGGAATTCAAGGGACGCCATCTTGGATGACATCATTTAAAGGAACCTTCATTCTTCAGTTGGACTTCATTTGAAGAGGATGCTCCGCGTTGGATGTCTTGAAGATGGAGCCACTCCGCTCCGGATGGATGAAGATAGATGATGCCGCCTGGATGAAGACTTCTGCCTGTCTGGAGGACCTCTTCTGGCCGGCTTGGATGAAGACTTCTGCCCGTCTGGAGGACCACTTCGCCCAGCTTTGTTGAGGAATTCTGCCCGACTGGATGAAGACTTCTCAAGGTAGGGTGATCTTCAAGTGGTTAGTGTTAGGTTTCATTAAGGGGGTATTGGGTGGGTTTTAGAGTAGGGTTGGGTGTGTGGGTGGTGGGTTTTAATGTTGGGGGGTGGTATTGTACTTTTTTTTACAGGTAATAGAGCTGATAACTTTGTGGCAATGCCCCGCAAAAGGCACTTTTAAGGGCTTTTTTTTTTTTTTTTTTAAACATTTTATTGAGTGAAATGCATACATTAATAAATTGCTCAGTGGTACAGATAAGTAACTTTACAGTCATCACCTGCAGATAACAATGCCAAACCAAAAACTAATGGAGAAGAGTTCAAGTTCTTATTCTTTGGTGCGTTTGCAACGATAACCTCCCATATGTGGTCAGACATTATGGTCAAGGGAGATTGTTCATGTAAAGTGAGAGACTCATCATTGCATTCCTGAGGTGTTCTCCCTTGTACACAAAAAATTTTTAGTCCTTTAATTGTACTAATTAGTCCATGAGAGCATCTCGGCAGGTGTTAGTATCGACAGTCTTTTATATATAAATCAACTCAACTCAAAACATAACTTTCCAATCAAGAAGAAAAGGAAAGGAAGCAGGAAACAAGAAGGATATATAGAATAGGGAAAGGGCAGAGAAGGAAAGAAAAAAGGAAAGGTTGTGGGGAGGGAGGGGGGGGGGAGGGGGCTGACAGGCAGTCTGCTCCGGCTGGGACCGACGGCACCATTGCTTGGGTGCCAAATCAACCCATAGGTGAGTTTACAAGTGTTTGCCAGTAGAACTGTATGTTGTGGTATAGGGGGAGACTGTTATTACTGAAATATGAGAATTCTTCTACGTCAAGTAGGTCTGATGTGGTTTGCAGCCATTCCTGCAGGGTTGGGATATGGGTAGATTTCCAGTTACGGGCAATGAGTAATCTAGCACCATTCAAGCTGTATTGCAGGAGTTTCCATTTAATTTTACATATCTTGTTTGGTTTATAGTTTAATAGGGCCGTTATTGGGGACAATTCAAACCGTTCTCCCATTACAGATCTCAGACGGTTGATGATTATTTCCCAAAATGGGAGTAGTTTTGGACAGCGCCACCATATATGGGCCATTGTTCCAGGGGATCCACAGCCCCTCCAGCAGGATATATTGGCGTTTGGGTATATGCGTTTTAGGCTCTCTGGGGTAAGATACCACCTAAACAGGATTTTGTGATTCAACTCCAAGATCCTGGGGGAAGAGGAAGATTTAGAGGAGTGGAAACATATGTTATCCCATTGTTCTCTAGGTATGGGTATTTCTAAGTCGGATTGCCAGTGAGAGTCATATGAAGATGGAGGTAGTGTCAGTGTGTCGTCTAATATTTGTTTTGTTATGGATAGTGCTCCTCTGGGTATCATTCTGTCATAGCATATACGCTCAAATTTTGTCAAGCTACGTAGCAGGTTCTGTCTGTGAGGTGAGGAGCCTAAGAGGTGCGTTAACTGGGCGTATTTTAGCCAACGGGAGAAAACTCCTCCAGCCACATCCGTGAGTTGTGTTCTGGGTTTTAATGTCCCCCCCTCTGTCAGACACGTAAATGGAATTGTGGAGCTTGTGTCCAAGGTGCTCGGCTCTTGTGGGATAATACCTCTGTGAAACTCTGCGTTTATTGAAATAGGCATCATGGGAGAAACAGACGTAGTGATTCCTCTGGTTTTAAGCCTGACTGTGTCCCAGGTGTGGAAAATGTGGGTATATAGTGGGGAGGTCTTAGCTAAGGTGGGCCTTCGTGCGCTACTAACCCAACACAGCGGGCCGATTGTTGGGGATTTCAGCAGAAATTAGTCTATAGAAGTCCACGCTTTTGCTGATGTGTTTCCCATGCCATTCCAGAACTCTCTGAAGTACCACAGCTTTGTAATATTGAGTGATCAGGGGGACCCCCAGGCCCCCCCTCCCCAATGGCTTTGTTAGAACTCTCTTACTAATACAAGGTTTTATGTTTCCCCATATGAAAGAGTGTATCAGGGATTGAACTTGGTTCAAGTAGGATAATGGCAGGTGTATCGGGGTGGTCTGGAGAATGTATAGGATTTGGGGCAAAGTCGTCATCTTTATCGAATGGGCTCTACCCCACCAGGACAGGGGTTTATTTGTCCAGGTGTCAAAGTCTTTCTTGAGTTTATGTAAGAGGGGTACATAGTTATATTTGAAAAGTTTATTTACTGACGGGGCGAGGTAAATACCTAGATATTTAATTTTATCTCGTAATAGCTTATATGGGCAGAGGGTTTTAAGGTCCTCAAAACCTTCCTTTGGCATGTTTATGTTAAGGATTTCAGATTTTTGGCCATTAATTAGAAAGTTAGAGTGTTCTCCAAAACTGTCAAATTCTCTTAGTAAGTGTGGAAGAGATTCATGTGGGTAGGTGAGTAGAGTGAGGACGTCGTCGGCGTATAGGGTAAGTTTATATGTGTTAGGTCCAAGTTGTAGACCAGTTATTTTGGGGTTGTTCCTTATGTGGGCGGCCAGTACCTCAATTGATATAGCAAACAGCAGGGGGGACAGGGGGCATCCCTGTCTTGTGCCGTTTTGGATATTAAAACTCCCAGAGAGAGTGCCATTCGCTCGGACCCTGGCTGTGGGTTGAGTGTACAAGCTGAAAATTCTTTTCAGCATCCTGGGGCCAATTCCAATAGCTGTGAGACAATATCTCAAAAAGGTCCAGTCCAGCCGGTCAAATGCTTTTTCAGCATCGGTTGAAATCAAAATAGACTGAGTTTTTGACCGGCCGGACTGTTCCATCAGGTGCAGGACTCTTATGGTATTGTCTCGCGCTTCCCTTTTTGGTATGAATCCGGTCTGGTCTACATGGATAACTTAGGGGAGTATTTTATTGATTCTGGTTGCTAAGATTTTGGAGTACAGCTTTAAATCTGTATTAAGCAGAGAAATTGGTCTATAATTACCTACTCTGGTGGGGTCTTTGTCCGGTTTGGGTATGACCGATATGTATGCTTCAAGGGAGTTTTTGGACCACATCATGTCCTTGTCAATTGATTGAAATAACGTTGTCAAGTGGGGGATCAGTAAGTTTTTAAATTGTTTATAATACAGGTTAGAGAATCCGTCTGGGCCTGGACTTTTATGTGAGGGGAGAGCTTTTATGGCTGCCTTCACTTCCTGGGCTGTGATGGGTTCATCCAGAGTGTCAGTCATCTCCTTAGGGATATTGGGGAGTGAGGCATTTGCTATGTATTGTTCGGATATACCTGGAGATGATGTTGCTGGGGGGGCTGGCAAATTATATAAGTCATTATAAAAGCTTCTAAACTTCTCAGCTATTGATTGGCTACTAACAAAGCAGGTCCCTGTTTCATCTACCAGTTTATGGATGTGGGTATTTAATGTACGCTCTTTAAGGGTTCTTGCGAGGGAGGGGCCAATTTTGTTTGATCTAGCTCAGTATGATTTTTTAAGGTAAAGTGCCTTGGTTTGGGCTTCCGTGTACAGTAGTCGGTTAAGTTCATTTCTACGTTTTCTCAGCAAGTCAGTCAAGGAGTTGTCAGCAGGGGTCTTCTGGTGTTGGATCTCTAGTATGTGAATGGATTGCAAGATGTTTGTGTATTGTGTTCTGTATTGCTTCGTGCGTGTAGCTTTGTGTTTGATAAGTTCTCCGCGTATTACAGTCTTATGTGCTTCCCATAGGGTGTGGGGGGAGACAACCCCTGTATCGTTAATCCTAAAATATTCTTGAATGGATTCAGCTATTTGTTTGGAGAGTGTGTTATTTTTTAGTAGAGATTCGTCTAGCCTCCAGACAAAAGGAGTTAATGGGGTTTCTGGCCAGTCGAGAGTTATTGATACCATTGCATGATCTGACCAGCTAGTTAGGGAGATATCTGCGTCTCTTACGTAGTTGTATAGCAGCTGGTCTGTCAATACATAGTCTATTCGGGAATAGTTTCTATGTGGATTCGAGTAGAAAGTGTAACCTTGTTGAAAGGGATGTTTTAGTCTCCATGTGTTTAGGAGAGCAAGGTTTTGAATAAGGGAGATGGTGTCTGTTAGTGTTTTCGGTGTTACGCTGCTTCGGCCTGTTGAGCAGTCTAGTGTAGGGTCAATCGCTAAATTAAAGTCTCCTGCAACGACCAAGGGGCCTTTCTGGTGGGTGAGTATTTGTCGTTTAAGTGATTTAAAGAATTTGGTCTGTTTGGTGTTGGGTACATATACGTTAGTAAGTGTTAATGGTTGGTTGTATAGGAGGCCTGTCACTATTATCCATCTACCCTCCGGATCTGTTGTGGTTTCATGTAGTTGGAATGGGATATTTTTGTGAAACAGAATGCCAACCCCTCCCACTTTCTTGGTATTATGGGCAAAGTAACCAATTGGGTATTCTTTGTTCAGAAACCGTGGCGGGGAGTCTCTGGGGAAGTGGGTCTCCTGTACAAATATGATATCTGCTTTTATTTTCTTAAACCAGGCTAGGGCCACAGAACGCTTGGTTGGAGAGTTTAATTCCTTAACATTTTGTGTAATTATAGATATTAGCGATGGGGCCATAGTTTGTTGGGAAGTGTGATCCCTATTGTTCTTATCTCTGTTGGTATGTGAGAGGGTTTGGTGTGGTTACAACATTTGGTATATGAATGGTACTTTACCTGAGTCCGTAGTTCTCTGAGGTGCCATCCATCCCGCCATGAGCAGAGAAGGGGAGAAGAAGGGAAATTAAGAAGGAGAGGACAGTAGAGAAGTATAAATCTGAAATGGTAAAGTTCAGATGTTATTTTTTCAATAGTAAACAAAGCACAAACACAAACATTAAATAAACTAACTGAGATGGAACACATTGGTTACTCTGGCAAGTAACAACAAATTAAGGAATACAAAAGGGGGGGGGGGGAAGTGACTGCTACGACTTGTGGTAGCGGGTCGGCTTACTTAAATACTGGTGTGAGGGAAATATACTTTTGTATTGGGGGGGTAGTACTAAGTTAAAAAGGAAGAACAAAACAGAACCTAGTACAAGTGCGCCTTAAGGGCTCACACTATGGATGTGAGGTTAAGCTATTTAGCTTGCCAGCTGATCCCAAGAGCTGTTAAGTGACATGTCCAGTTAATCATCTAGGCGTCCCCGCCATTACTCAGGTAACTCGGTCCTGATCAGTAGGTGTGCTTTTAGTTAAAGCTCTGCTACGTTTGTTGTGAGACACTTGGGTCCAGTCTTGGCGTTGTGGTCTTGGTTCTTGAGATGAACGTGAAGTGTCCAGGATGGAGGGGATCACAGGGGCTCGGATGCCCAGCTGAGAGCAGAATGATTCTAAGTCCTCTGGAGTTCTACTGATCGCTGTAATGTTATCCTTTACAACTCTGAGGCAGAAGGGGAAGCCCCAGCGATAAGGTATCTTGTGTTCTCTGAGGTGCAAGGTTAGAGGCCTGGCCTCTCTCCTTCTGGCCAGGGTCATCTGACTCAAATCAGCAAAAAATTGTAAGGCATGACCTTCAAATGTAATGGGTGCTTGCTTTCTTGCTGCCGAGAGAATGCTTTCTTTTTCTTTAAAGTTTGTAAACTTTAATATTATATCTCGTGGCGGTGCAGAGTCTTTAGGTGGGGGTCGCAAGGCCCGGTGATACCTGTCTAGTTGGTATTCTGTGTAGTTGCCATCTTGTTTCTCGCTGTCTACCAGCTTGTTGAACAATTTTTGAAGGAATGGTAGTAGGTCTGTGTTTTTAATAGACTCAGGGACCCCACGTATTCTTATATTTTGGCGCCTGCCTCTATTATCCAGGTCCTCTACCTGGTCCTGCAATTGTTGGATGATATTAGAGTTGCAGGTAGTCTGTTGAATCTGCTGATCTAGGAGTTTATCCGTGCTTTCCAGATTCTCTTCAAGCAGCATAATTCTATTTCCTATTTCACTAATTTCTTTTTTCACCTCCGTAAGGCTTGATTTAAGCATGGAGCTTACTTGGGCAATAAAATTATTAAAGTCCTCTTTAGATGGGAGTGCCAAAATGTCTGCTTTAGTTAGTGTGCTACTTTCCTCCAGTGGTGTATCTAACTGTGCGGAAGGCGATTTAGGTGGTGATGTCGGTGCATTATTTAAAGGGTTCTCCATTGTTTTAAAGAAGGAGTGCACCTTAGGTGCGACTGTAGATAGCCCTTTATTCGGTTTTTCTGTTCTGGGCCCCCTCCTTGAAGCCATGAAAGAGCAGTCAGTGGCGGCACGCAGTTATGGGTATTAGTCCAACTTAGACAGGGAGCAGAGGTGCCACCACAATCCGTCTATACTGATTAGATATGCTAAAGGGGGGGAACGCTCACCTCCACCGCAGCCCTGAATGATTGTTTTGGGAGAGATAGGCTCCTATATTAATGTTCAGTTATAACATGTCCACGTGGGGGAGCGGTTAAGATGGCGTCTGAACAGGCCTTATTTTATGCCTGTCTTGCGGTGTACTGGAATAATGAGCTGCCGAGCAGCATGTATGACAGATGTTTCATGCAGCTTTTCATTTAGTTTTTAGATAGTGAGTTTGCGTAACAAAGTTGGTGCATTTATCTCTTTGTATAGGGCCCTTATTGCGGGGCTGTGTAGTGCTGCATGAGTGTACTCACATTCTGTGGCTTTCTGTGAGGTCCCTTCTTTAATATTGCTGTTCCGTCGGGCATCCGGGGCCTGATCGTATAGGTCTGTAGCCTGGTAGCTGATGTGAAGAGGCTGCGGCACCCCCGTTCACGTGTAGTAGGCCTCGTGCTGTGCCATTTTGATGTGGGGTTTTACTCCCGTTCTTCCCCGCAGCCACCCAGTGTGACTGCCAGCAAAGTCTCTATGGTGTCTGTCGCCAATTACCACCTTATTACACGCATTTCCCACTCATTAAACTGGTTATCTCGCCGACCTCACTCCGGAGCTCTAACAGCCTGCTTCCATCTTTGGAGCCTGCTAGCTCCGCCCCCCTTTAAGGGCTATTTGTAATTTTGTATAGGGTAGGGCTTTTTATTATTTTGGGGGGCTTTTTTATTTTATTAGATTAGGTGTAATTAGTTTAAAAAAAACAGAATTTATGCTTACCTGATAAATTACTTTCTCCAACGGTGTGTCCGGTCCACGGCGTCATCCTTACTTGTGGGATATCTCTTCCCCAACAGGAAATGGCAAAGAGTCCCAGCAAAGCTGGCCATATAGTCCCTCCTAGGCTCCGCCCATCCCAGTCATTCGACCGACAGACAGGAGGAAATATACATAGGAGAAACCATATGGTACCGTGGTGACTGTAGTTAGAGAAAATAATTAATCAGACCTGATTAAAAAACCAGGGCGGGCCGTGGACCGGACACACCGTTGGAGAAAGTAATTTATCAGGTAAGCATAAATTTTGTTTTCTCCAACATTGGTGTGTCCGGTCCACGGCGTCATCCTTACTTGTGGGAACCAATACCAAAGCTTTAGGACACGGATGAAGGGAGGGAGCGAATCAGGTTACCTAAACGGAAGGCACCACAGCTTGCAAAACCTTTCTCCCAAAAATAGCCTCCGAAGAAGCAAAAGTATCAAATTTGTAAAATTTGGCAAAAGTGTGCAGTGAAGACCAAGTCGCTGCCTTACATATCTGGTCAACAGAAGCCTCGTTCTTGAAGGCCCATGTGGAAGCCACAGCCCTAGTGGAGTGAGCTGTGATTCTTTCAGGAGGCTGCCGTCCGGCAGTCTCATAAGCCAATCGGATGATGCTTTTAAGCCAAAAGGAAAGAGAGGTAGAAGTCGCTTTTTGACCTCTCCTTTTACCAGAATAAACAACAAACAAGGAAGATGTTTGTCTGAAATCTTTTGTAGCCTCTAAATAGAATTTTAGAGCACGGACTACGTCCAAATTGTGTAACAAACGTTCCTTCTTTGAAACTGGATTCGGACATAAAGAAGGTACAACTATCTCCTGGTTAATATTTTTGTTAGAAACAACCTTAGGAAGAAAACCAGGCTTAGTACGCAAAACCACCTTATCTGCATGGAACACCAGATAGGGCGGAGAACACTGCAGAGCAGATAACTCTGAAACTCTTCTAGCAGAAGAAATTGCAACCAAAAACAAAACTTTCCAAGATAGTAACTTAATATCTATGGAATGTAAAGGTTCAAACGGAAACCCCTTGAAGAACTGAAAAAACTAGATTTAGACTCCAGGGAGGAGTCAAAGGTCTGTAAACAGGCTTGATCCTAACCAGAGCCTGAACAAATGCTTGAACATCTGGCACAGCTGCCAGTCTTTTGTGTAGTAAGACAGATAAAGCAGAGATCTGTCCCTTTAGAGAACTTGCAGATAATCCTTTCTCCAAACCTTCTTGTAGAAAGGAGAGAATCTTAGGAATTTTTATCTTATTCCATGGGAATCCTTTGGATTCCCACCAATAGATATATCTTTTCCATATTTTATGGTAAATCTTTCTAGTTACCGGTTTTCTGGCCTGAACCAGAGTATCTATCACAGAATCTGAAAACCCACGCTTCGATAGAATCAAGCGTTCAATCTCCAAGCCGTCAGCTGGAGGGAGACCAGATTTGGATGTTCGAATGGACCCTGAACAAGAAGGTCCTGTCTCAAAGGTAGCTTCCATGGTGGAACCGATGACATATTCACCAGGTCTGCATACCAAGTCCTGCGTGGCCACGCAGGAGCTATCAAGATCACCGAGGCCCTCTCCTGATTGATCCTGGCTACCAGCCTGGGAATGAGAGGAAACGGTGGAAATACATAAGCTATGTTGAGGGTCCAAGGTGCTACTAGTGCATCTACTAGAGTCGCCTTGGGATCCCTGGATCTGGACCCGTAGCAAGGAACTTTGAAGTTATGACGAGACGCCATCAGATCTGGAATGCCCCATAATTGAGTTATTTGGGCAAAGATCTCCGGATGGAGTTCCCACTCCCCCAGATGGAATGTCTGACGACTCAGAAAATCCGCCTCCCAGTTTTCCACACCTGGGATGTGGATCGCAGACAGGTGGCAGGAGTGATCCTCCGCCCATTGAATTATTTTGGTCACTTCTTTCATCGCCAGGGAACTCCTTGTTCCCCCCTGATGATTGATATACGCAACGGTCGTCATGTTGTCTGATTGGAACCTTATGAATCTGGCCTTTGCTAGTTGAGGCCAAGCCCTGAGAGCATTGAATATCGCTCTCAGTTCCAGAATGTTTATCGGGAGAAGAGACTCTTCCCGAGACCATAGACCCTGAGCTTTCAGGGATTCCCAGACCGCGCCCCAGCCCACTAGACTGGCGTCGGTCGTGACAATGACCCACTCTGGTCTGCGGAAGCTCATTCCCTGGGACAGATGATCCAGGGTCAGCCACCAACGGAGTGAATCTCTGGTCTTCTGATCTACTTGAATCATTGGAGACAAGTCTGTATAGTCCCCATTCCACTGTTTGAGCATGCACAGTTGTAATGGTCTTAGATGAATTTGTGCAAAAGGAACTATGTCCATTGCTGCAACCATCAACCCTACTACTTCCATGCACTGCGCTATGGAAGGACGAGGAACAGAATGAAGAACTTGACAAGTGCTTAGAAGTTTTGACTTTCTGACCTCTGTCAGAAAAATCCTCATTTCTAAGGAATCTATTATTGTTCCCAAGAAGGGAACTCTTGACGACGGAGACAGAGAACTTTTTTCTATGTTCACCTTCCATCCGTGTGATCTGAGAAAGGCCAGTACGATGTCTGTATGAGCCTTTGCTTTTGACAGGGACGACGCTTGTATTAGAATGTCGTCCAAGTAAGGTACTACTGCAATGCCCCTCGGTCTTAGAACCGCTAGAAGGGACCCTAGTACCTTTGTGAAAATCCTTGGAGCAGTGGCTAACCCGAATGGGAGGGCCACAAACTGGTAATGCTTGTCCAGAAAAGCGAACCTTAGGAACTGATGATGTTCTTTGTGGATAGGAATATGTAGGTACGCATCCTTTAGATCCACGGTAGTCATAAATTGACTTTCCTGGATAGTGGGTAGAATTGTTCGAATGGTTTCCATCTTGAACGATGGTATCCTGAGAAATTTGTTTAGGATCTTCAAATCCAAAATTGGTCTGAAAGTTCCCTCTTTTTTGGGAACTACGAACAGATTGGAATAAAATCCCATTCCTTGTTCCTTTATTGGAACTGGGTGTATCACTCCCATCTTTAACAGGTCTTCTACACAATGTAAGAACGCCTGTCTCTTTATTTGGTTTGAGGATAAGTGAGACATGTGGAACCTTCCCCTTGGGGGTAGTTCCCTGAATTCCAGGAGATAACCCTGAGAAACTATTTCTAGCGCCCAGGGATCCTGAACATCTCTTGCCCAAGCCTGAGCAAAGAGAGAGAGTCTGCCCCCCACTAGATCCGGTCCCAGATCGGGGGCTACTCCTTCATGCTGTTTTGTTAGCAGCGGCAGGCTTCTTGGCCTGCTTACCCTTGTTCCAGCCTTGCATCGGTTTCCAGGCTGGTTTGGGTTGTGAGGCATTACCCTCTTGCTTAGAGGATGCAGAATTAGAGGCCGGTCCGTTCCTGAAATTGCGAAAGGAACGAAAATTAGACTTATTTTTGGCCTTGAAAGGCCTATCTTGTGGAAGGGCGTGGCCCTTTCCCCCAGTGATGTCTGAAATAATCTCTTTCAATTCTGGTCCAAATAGAGTTTTACCTTTGAAAGGGATGTTAAGCAATTTTGTCTTGGATGACACATCCGCTGACCAAGACTTTAGCCAAAGCGCTCTGCACGCCACGATAGCAAACCCTGAATTTTTCGCCGCTAATCTAGCTAATTGCAAAGGGCCATCTAAAATAAAAGAGTTAGCCAACTTAAGTGCGTGAACTCTGTCCATAACCTCCTCATATGGAGTCTCTCTACTAAGCGAGTTTTCTAGTTCCTCGAACCAGAACCACGCTGCTGTAGTGACAGGAACAATGCACGAAATGGGTTGTAGAAGGTAACCTTGCTGTACAAAAATCTTTTTAAGCAAACCCTCCAATTTTTTATCCATAGGATCTTTGAAAGCACAACTATCTTCGATAGGAATAGTAGTGCGTTTGTTTAGAGTAGAAACTGCCCCCTCGACCTTAGGGACTGTCTGCCATAAGTCCTTTCTGGGGTCGACCATAGGAAATAATTTCTTAAATATAGGGGGGAGAACAAAAGGTATGCCGGGCTTTTCCCACTCCTTATTTACTATGTCCGCCACCCGCTTGGGTATAGGAAAAGCGTTGGGGTGCACCGGAACCTCTAGGAACTTGTCCATCTTGCATAATTTCTCTGGAATGACCAAGTTGTCACAATCATCCAGAGTAGATAACACCTCCTTAAGCAGTGCGCGGAGATGTTCTAATTTAAATTTAAATGTCACAACATCAGGTTCAGCTTGTTGAGAAATTTTTCCTGAATCTGAAATTTCTCCATCTGACAAAACCTCCCTCATGGCCCCTTCAGATTGGTGTGAGGGTATGACAGAACAATTATCATCAGCGCCCTCCTGCTCTTCAGTGTTTAAAACAGAGCAATCGCGCTTTCTCTGATAAGTAGGCATTTTGGATAAAATATTTGCTATGGAGTTATCCATTACAGCCGTTAATTGTTGCATGGTAATAAGCATTGGCGCACTAGATGTACTAGGGGCCTCCTGTGTGGGCAAAACTGGTGTAGACACAGTAGGAGATGATGTAGTATCATGTTTACTCCCCTCATCTGAGGAATCATCTTGGGCAATTTCATTATCTGTGGCAGTACTGTCCTTACTTTGTTTGGACGCTATGGCACAATTATCACATAAATTTAAATGGGGAGACACATTGGCTTTCATACATATAGAACATAGCTTATCCGAAGGCACAGACATGTTAAACAGGCTTAAACTTGTCAACAAAGCACAAAAAACGTTTTAAAACAAAACCGTTACTGTCTCTTTAAATTTTAAACAGAAAACACTTTATTACTGAATATGTGAAAAAGTATGAAGGAATTGTTCAAAAATTACCAAAATTTCACCACAGTGTCTTAAAGCATTAAGAGTATTGCACTCCAAATTTCAGAGCTTTAACCCTTAAAATAACGGAACCGGAGCCGTTTACAAATTTAACCCCTATACAGTCCCAGCTATAGCCTTTGCTGAGACCCAACCAAGCCCAGAGGGGAATACGATACCAATTGACGCCTTCTAGAAGCTTTTCCAGCAAATTTCAGATCCTCACACATGCATCTGCATGCCCTGCTCTCAAAAAACAACTGCGCAGTAATGGCGCGAAAATGAGGCTCAGTCTACAACTAGGAAGGCCCCATGACTGGAAAAGGTGTCTAACATAGTGCCTGCCATTTAATAAACGTTCCCCAAGTTTATAAATGCGAATTGTCAGCATAAATATGAATAAAATGCCCAAATAAAGCAATCGATTTAGCCCATAAAAATATCTACCAGTTTTTTAGCCCATATTAAGCCCTTTATTCTGTTTGTTTGACTAAGAAAATGGCTTACCGGTCCCCATGAGGGGAAATGACAGCCTTCCAGCATTACAAGGTCTTGTTAGAAATATGGCTAGTCATACCTTAAGCAGAAAAAGTCTGCTAACTGTTTCCCCCAACTGAAGTTACTTCATCTCAACAGTCCTATGTGGAAACAGCAATCGATTTTAGTTACTGTCTGCTAAATGTGAGATCTTCCTCTCACAAACAGAAATCTTCATCCTTTTCTGTTTCAGAGTAAATAGTACATACCAGCACTATTTTAAAATAACAAACACTTGATAGAAGAATAAAAACTACATTTAAACACCAAAAAAACTCTTAACCATCTCCGTGGAGATGTTGCCTGTGCAACGGCAAAGAGAATGACTGGTGTGGGCGGAGCCTAGGAGGGACTATATGGCCAGCTTTGCTGGGACTCTTTGCCATTTCCTGTTGGGGAAGAGATATCCCACAAGTAAGGATGACGCCGTGGACCGGACACACCAATGTTGGAGAAACTTGTAATTATTTTATTATTTTCTCTAATTTAGTGGGGGTTTTTTTGTACTTTAGATAATTGTATTTAATTGTATTTAGTTTAGGTAATTAATTTAATTATAGTGTAGTGTTAGGTGTAATTGTGACTTAGGTTAGGATTTATTTTACCGGTAAATTTGAATTTATTTTAACTAGGTAGCTATTAAATAGTTAATAACTATTTAATAACTATTCTACCTAGTTAAAATAAAAACAAAGTTTCCTGTAAAATAAAAATAAATCCAAAGCTAGCTACAATGTAACTATTAGTTATATTGTAGCTATCTTAGGTTTTATTTTATAGGTAAGTATTTAGTTTTAAATAGGAATAATTTAGTTAATGATAGTTATTTTATTTAGATTTATTTAAATTATATTTAAGTTAGGGGGGTGTTAGGGTTAGACTTAGATTTAGGGGTTAATACATTTAATATAGTTGCGGCGACGTTGGGGGGGGGCGGCGGTTTAGGGGTTAATATATTTTTTAGAGTGGCGGCGATGTCCGGTTCGGCAGATTAGGGGTTAAAATATTTTTTTGAGTGTTTGTGATTTGGGGGGGGCCTTGGTTTAGGGGTTAATAGGTAGTTTATGGGTGTTAGTGTACTTTTTAGAACTTTAGTTAAGAGTTTTATACTACTGCGTTAGCCCATAAAACTCTTAACTACTGACTTTTAAATGTGGTATCAGTCTTGACAGGAGAGGCTGTACCGCTCACTTTTTGGAAGACTTGTAATACCGGCGTTATGCAAGTCCCATTGAAAATATAGGATACGCAATTGACATAAGTGGATTTGCGGTATTTTCGAGTCTGACCAAAAAAGTGAGCAGTACACCTGTAATTGCAAGACTCGTTATACCAGCGGTAGGAAAAAAGCAGCGTTGGGACCTCTCAACGCTGCTTTTTAAGGCTAACGCAAGACTCGTAATCTAGGTGAATATAAGTAATTTCACAGCGTGGTGTATGTTGATATATGCTAATGTGTATGACAAGCTCAGAATGTACTTTTAACCTCTTACAGCTATCAACCATAATGGGGTAAAATAATTACCATTTACAGACCTTGTTATAGACTCCCTGTATCTTAACCCTTATAAAATAGCTGAATATTATTAATACTAAATACCCAACAAGTGTGATACAAGCTAGACCCATAAAACAAAAAAAAACAAAAAAATTGTTGATAATAATAATTAGGGATACTTTATCCCTATTACACAGAATAAGTTATACACATAAAAAATTGATACATAATAAATGGAGTAAACACTTCCTAATTCCTATATAAAAAATAATAAATATGTAAAACACTAACACAAACAATTAAAATTCATAAAAACTATCATAAGTCTCATATATGCATAAGAACTATATAAAATGTACATATTAGACTGGGACACCTATGGAGACGTAAAAAATGTGTTAAAACATTATAAACTGTAATCACTAGAGTCACTGGATCTAAAAATAACCTCACAAAAAAAACAACAAAAAAACATTAAGTTCATAGTCAAAGTATGCACAAGGAGCACTGTATAGGAAAATATATAGAGAACAAATATGAGTACAAAAAACATTAATCCATAAAGGCCTGGAGATCCAGGTCAATATTTAAGCCCTGAGGGTATAAGCTGCCTAGTCTGTGGATTCATTTAGTCTCACATTTCCGCAGATTAAGCAGTTTCTGCCTATCATTTTTCATATGAGGTATAGTTTCAATGACCATAACCTTAGAGAGTCTACCTGCTTATTATGACATCTGCGAAAATGTTCGGACACACTGTGATTTTTAAATCCTTTCTCTATATTGTTGACATGCTCATAGATGCGTTTCTTGATATTTCTTTTGGTCCTACCAACGTAAATTAAATTACAGCTGCAGGTAAGCATGTACACTGCATAAGTGGTATTGCAGGTTGCACGAATAATAGTATCAAAACTCTGAGATCTGTCCCAATTGTAAAATTGGGTCCCTGATTTGATTAAGGGGCATAAACAGCAATTTAGTCTTCTACATTTAAATAGACCATTGCTGAAGCATAGCCACCCTGATAGTGTTTTGCAGGGATTACTCCCCTGTGTCTAGGGGCTTTAATTTAGAAGGGGCTAGAATATTCTTAAAGTGTCAGTAAACCTTAAAAATAATGTTATATAATTCTGCACATAGTGCAGAATTATATAACATTATATTAGCACAAACATTATAAATCATAATTTCCCCTTTGAATTTTTTAAAAAAACTGCTGTTTTACAGACCCGCTCTCTGTGATCTTTTGAGCGGGTCTGTTTTTTTCAAACAGCGCATCGGGCCAGCTGTATAGTCACAGCCCGGCCCGACCGTGCCATAGCACTAAGTGCAGCTCGCTCCTGCTGTCTGACAGAGCTGTAAAACAGCAGTTTTTAAAAAAAATTCAAAGGGGAAATTATGATTTATAATGTTTGTGCTAATTATATAACATTATTTTAAGATTTTGATTACATTTAAAAATTATACTCGGCCTATCCGGAAGATTCCTACCCAAAATGGGATCTAATTTTAGAATATCCCAATGTTTATGTAGTGCTAACTTAATTGTATGGGCTCCTACACGGTTTGTAGTGATAAATTTGGTATCTTCCTGAATCTTAGTACGTGTCTGTAACAAGGTTTCTCTAGGTGTATTGATGGTTTTATCCCTAGCCATTTTAACCAAATCAGAATTAAAATCCTTATTTAGAAACTTGTTTTCTAGGATATCAGCTTCTTTGTTGAAATCCTCCTCTGTGGTGCAGTTCCTTTGAATACGTTGGAACTGCCCATAGAGTATATTGGACTTCCAACTTGGCAGATGGCCACTCTTGGCATTTAGAAAACCATTGCTATCTGTAGGTTTCCTAAAATTCCTAACTGATACTCTATCTGTAATAATATTATGGTATAAGGTCAGATCCAAAAAATTAATATGGTCGCTATCTATTTTGTGGGTAAAACATAAGTTATAAGTATTATTATTAATATAACTACAAAATTGATTAGCTAGGGACATGCCTCCTTTCCAAATTAAAATGACATCATCTATATAATGCTGGTACGCAAGTATATTCTCACTGAAAGGGTTATTATCCCAAATGTATCTATCCTCAAATGATGCCATATATATATTGGCATAGGATGGGGCCATAGTGGTCCCCATCGCTGTGCCTTGTATCTGTTTGAAAAATGTCCCATCAAAATCAAAATAATTGTGATCTAATATAAAATAAATGCTGTCTAATAAAAATTCTACTTGTAAGGGAGAGAGATCACTTTTTAAACAAAATTCCTGAATCGCGTTGACACCATCATCATGAGGGATGCTGGTGTACAAAGATGCCACATCACAAGTTATCCACTTGTATTCTTTTTCCCATTTTACTCCTTCAAAAAGTTGTATAGTTCCTCTCGTATCTTTAAGATATGATTTAAAACTTTTCACTATTGGCTGTAGGAACCAGTCTATATAAGCCGACAAATTACTGGTTATAGAATTGATCCCCGAAACTATATAGGCCTCCCAGGTGGGTTGGCCCTGTCTTTATGAAGTTTTGGGAGATGGTAAAAGATAGGTGTTTTCAGGCAAGGAGTATAAATAAAATTAAATTCATCCATGGTCAGGATGCCTGTCTCTTTTGCTTTATTAATAAGTTCAAACAGTTCTTGGCTGAACAATATAATGGGATCATTTACTAGTTTGACATACGTGTCTTCATCATTCAATAACCTATTCACCTCGTGTATGTACTCGTTCCTATTTTGAATAACAATCCCACCACCCTTGTCAGCCTGTCTTATCACTATATTGACATCTGTCTGTAGACCCCTAATGGACGCTCTTTCATGGGTGGTGAGATTGTCATTATATTTATTAATAGTAGACTTATCAATATGGTCAAAATGTTTATTCAGCTCTTCCATAACCAATTTGTTAAATACGGGTAAATGTTCCCCTTGTGCATATGTGGGGTTAAAAGATGAAGGTCTTTTTAGATTACTGTGTTTAAATGATGTATCATCAGTATGTAAACTAAGATTAGACAGATTCTCTGCAGGGGTAGAAGAAGTGATATGACTACTATTTATATTAGATTCTATTTCAAGTTCTTTAAGATGTCTAAGGAAAGTGAGATCATTCGCCTCCAGACATAACACATTTTTGTTTCCCATTGTTCTAGTAGCATGGTCTTTGAGGAAATATAGTTTTAACGTAAGTTTGCGCATATATTTTTGCAGATCTATAAAAGTCTCAAATTTTTTGGGTAATTTATTTGGTGCAAATTTGAGTCATTTACTAAGAAGTTGATATTCCTCATTCTCTAAAATTCTATTGGACAGATTAAATATATCTTTTTTACCCTTCTCTAGTAACCCCATCTGGGTCTTTGTCTGTCTGATCCGTCTACCTCCCCTGACTCCTCGCTTGGTTCCCACTGTCTTTTTCTGTTTCTTATATTCATTCCTTCTTGGTTTCCCCATGAGTTTTCTGCATGGGGGCTCCATTTTGGGTCCTCGTTCTCCCATCTTAATCTCCCTTGTGGGGCTCTGGCTGGGGCTAAAAAATAAGCCTGTTGATCTCTATGATCTATATTGTCATATCTATGATGATATTTATTCTCACCTTGGTGAATCCCTTTGGGTTTAGCCCCCTCCCTTCTCCAATTGGTCAGTACTTGATCAGTGGCTAGTGGTGCATATCTATTATTAATAGGAAGGGGCTGATTATCCCTATTCCTATAATTCATGTCTGATTTTGGCTGTTTCTCCTTCCAATTAAGGAGTTGTTGAGCAGCTGCTGAGCAGCTCAGTTTTTTCAGGAGCTATGGAGTGTGAACCACTATCCTTGTACTTTACACCCTCAGTGGGAGTGATATAATTATTGTATTTATCCTTTACTTTATCATTCTTATAATTTTTATTCTTACTGGGATTTTTTCTGACATATACATTATTGGTTTTATAATCTTCCATATCTCTCTTTAGCTTCGTTTTGCTAGAATCACATCCTTTTCCAATTTTGTGGTTCTAGTGATGATATCATTATTAATATTTTTCCATTTCTCCTCCAAAAGAAAGGGACTAATGTTATCATTTAATATAATAATTTCATCACTAAGCTGCTTAAGTCTAGTTTCTCTGTATTTAATCAATAATTTAATGAATGATATAGAGCATTGGTGTAAAATTGTTTCCCACTCTGTCATAAACTCTGCATCTTCTAAATTAAATGCAGGATATTTTTTCACCCTTAAACCTCTTGGTATAATGTCATGTAATATATAATTGTCTAAAAGAATTAAATCTTACCATTCCTTTACTTCTGAAGTAAGCACTTTTTTTCAAAGCTTCTAAATAGAGAGTTGGGATCAATTCTATAACCAGTAATTTGTCGGCTTATATAGACTGGTTCCTACAGCCAATAGTGAAAAGTATTAAATCATATCTTAAAGATACGAGAGAAACTATACAACTTTTTGAAGGAGTAAAATGGGAAAAAGAATACAAGTGGATAACTTGTGATGTGGCATCTTTGTACACCAGCATCCCTCATGATGCAGGTGTCAAAGCGATTCAGGAATTTTGTTTTAAAAAGTGATATCTCTCCCTTACAAGTAGAATTTTTATTAGACAGCATTTATTTTATATTAGATCACAATGATTTTGATGGGACATTTTTCAAACAGATACAAGGCACAGTGATGGGGACCACTATGGCCCCATCCTATGCCAATATATATGGCATCATTTGAGGATAGATACATTTGGGATAATAACCCTTTCAGTGAGAATATAATTGCATACTGCCGTTATATAGATGATGTTATTTTAATTTGGAAAGGAGACATGTCCCTAGCTAATCAATTTTATAGTTATACAGGGAGTGCAGAATTATTAGGCAAATGAGTATTTTGACCACATCATCCTCTTTATGCATGTTGTCTTACTCCAAGCTGTATAGGCTCGAAAGCCTACTACCAATTAAGCATATTAGGTGATGTGCATCTCTGTAATGAGAAGGGGTGTGGTCTAATGACATCAACACCCTATATCAGGTGTGCATAATTATTAGGCAACTTCCTTTCCTTTGGCAAAATGGGTCAAAAGAAGCACTTGACAGGCTCAGAAAAGTCAAAAATAGTGAGATATCTTGCAGAGGGATGCAGCACTCTTAAAATTGCAAAGCGTCTGAAGCGTGATCATCGAACAATCAAGCGTTTCATTCAAAATAGTCAACAGGGTCGCAAGAAGCGTGTGGAAAAACCAAGGCGCAAAATAACTGCCCATGAACTGAGAAAAGTCAAGCGTGCAGCTGCCAAGATGCCACTTGCCACCAGTTTGGCCATATTTCAGAGCTGCAACATCACTGGAGTGCCCAAAAGCACAAGGTGTGCAATACTCAGAGACATGGCCAAGGTAAGAAAGGCTGAAAGACGACCACCACTGAACAAGACACACAAGCTGAAACGTCAAGACTGGGCCAAGAAATATCTCAAGACTGATTTTTCTAAGGTTTTATGGACTGATGAAATGAGAGTGAGTCTTGATGGGCCAGATGGATGGGCCCGTGGCTGGATTGGTAAAGGGCTTCAGTCCGACTCAGACGCCAGCAAGGTGGAGGTGGAGTACTGGTTTGGGCTGGTATCATCAAAGATGAGCTTGTGGGGCCTTTTCGGGTTGAGGATGGAGTCAAGCTCAACTCCCAGTCCTACTGCCAGTTTCTGGAAGACACCTTCTTCAAGCAGTGGTACAGGAAGAAGTCTGCATCCTTCAAGAAAAACATGATTTTCATGCAGGACAATGCTCCATCACACGCGTCCAAGTACTCCACAGCGTGGCTGGCAAGAAAGGGTATAAAAGAAGAAAATCTAATGACATGGCCTACTTGTTCACCTGATCTGAACCCCATTGAGAACCTGTGGTCCATCATCAAATGTGAGATTTACAAGGAGGGAAAACAGTACACCTCTCTGAACAGTGTCTGGGAGGCTGTGGTTGCTGCTGCACGCAATGTTGATGGTGAACAGATCAAAACACTGACAGAATCCATGGATGGCAGGCTTTTGAGTGTCCTTGCAAAGAAAGGTGGCTATATTGGTCACTGATTTGTTTTTGTTTTGTTTTTGATGTCAGAAATGTATATTTGTGAATGTTGAGATGTTATATTGGTTTCACTGGTAAAAATAAATAATTGAAATGGGTATATATTTGTTTTTTGTTAAGTTGCCTAATAATTATGCACAGTAATAGTCACCTGCACACACAGATATCCCCCTAAAATAGCTATAACTAAAAACAAACTAAAAACTACTTCCAAAACTATTCAGCTTTGATATTAATGAGTGTTTTGGGTTCATTGAGAACATGGTTGTTGTTCAATAATAAAATTAATCCTCAAAAATACAACTTTCCTAATAATTCTGCACTCCCTGTATTAATAATAATACTTTTAACTTATGTTTTACCCACAAAATAGATAGCGACCATATTGATTTTTTGGATCTGACCTTATAACATAATATTATTACACATAGAGTATCAGTTAGGAATTTTAGGAAACCTACAGATAGCAATGGTTTTCTAAATGCCAAGAGTGGCCATCTGCCAAGTTGGAAGTCCAATATACCCTATGGGCAGTTCCAACATATTCGAAGGAACTGCACCACAGAGGAGGATTTCAACAAAGAAGCTGATATCCTAGAAAACAAGTTTCTAAAAAAGGGTTTTAATTCTGATTTGGTTAAAATGGCTAGGGATAAAACCATCAATACACCTAGAGAAACCTCGTTACAGACATGTACTAAGATAAAAAAAACAGGAAGATACCAAATGTATCACTACGTACCGTGTAGGAGCCCATAAAATTAAACCAGAACTACATAAACATTGGGATATTCTAAAATTAGATCCCATTTTGGGTAGGAATCTTCCGGATAGGCCGAGTATAGTTTTTAAATGTAATCAAAATCTTAATAATAGGGGGGCGGAGCCAACACCGGGAGAAGCTGGTCGCACTTATAGTGAGCTCCTGCTCGAATTTCACTACTTTCTTCTCATATTCTTAAGTTTTTGCCCTTTTCCTCTACTTTTTTCTGGGCCCCTTAGTCCCACCTTCCCTCCCGTGATACCAACTGCTGTAATTGACATCATTGAGACAGCAGAGCAGAAAACTTGTGTCCCTCATTATAGGAGCCCACGCACCGGAGACATTGAGGAGATCAGCCTGTCCTGGTACGCATTGAGGACATCAGAGCCTGTGCCCCACTTCGCACTACAATCCCGAGCATACCTCTGGACCATCCACCCAACTCGGCTGCAAACAGGACAGTTCGCTGCCCTGACACTGCGAGCCGCCCGGAGGCGGCGCCATCTTGTGTCCTGAACATACACCCCGCGAAGTCTACAAGGCGACACTTACGGAGCGGTGACTCTCTACTTACCTCCATTCAAGGTCGCTGTGGCATCCGCTCACTGCAGGGGAGTCCTTCTTGGAGTACAGAAGTGACAGCATACTCCTGACTGTAAGTAACTTGATACTGCCCATACATAGCAGTTCACGACACCGGAGCCTGCATTGACAACACTGTGTTAAACCCCAAAAGACTGTCTTACTATATATGGTGGGCCAATAAAACAGATAAATCAGGTTATCACTTGGGAACTACACTTCTGCCTCATACAGGGCTCTTGCACTAAGCGTATCCAAATACAAAAAAAATATATCTGGGACTGCAGTTCTTACTTAAATGGCTATAATCTAGCGACACACAATATTTATATAGCAAGCTTGTATAGACACTCATAGCCCAATTGTGCTAAGATTCACACTCCCTGTGAAGAAATACTACCCTAACATGAAATATTAATGCTTGTTGCTCCAGCCTAGCAGGGGCCTGAGGTTAGGAGGGGACCCTAACAATATAAATAACCACAAGAAGGGGACCATAGTGGTTTCAAGAAAAACGGCATTCCACCTTGGGAAATCTATGCTCAGTTAACCACTCAATTTACGCTTATTGCTGCGGCCCTCAGGCTGCTGTTTATATCTGGTTTTGTATTTCCACAATATTCTTAATGCTTTCACCCTGGAGTAGGACTTTACTCTAAGCTTAGATCTGGAGAAACAGTTACACCCACTTTCATACTGGATTCTTTAAAGAATATGTAAGATGATCACCATGCATCGTTTGCTGCAAAATTATCTGCCTCCACTGCAGAACTTAAAAAAGAAATCTTCACCAATGAACGCATTGATTCACTGGAGAGGCGCTGTGAAGATTTAGCTACAGAGCAATCCAATTGTCTAACATATGCTCAAACCCTATCGGAATATATGGAATCGGTTGAAGACAAAATTGCAGACCTCGAGGATAGATCCCGGCGCAACAACCTTAGGATCCGGGGGGAAGCCGGAATCTGTGTCTTCTGGGGATTTACAACCCTTCTTAAAGGACCTTTTCCAACAACTTGCTCCGATATCCTCTGAATCCAAAAATTTAATAGATAGGGCTCATCGCTCTTTAAGGCCCAAAGGCCTGGCTGAGGAACAACCACGGGATGTCATAGTCCGCCTGCATTATTTTACCTACAATTAGAGGATCTAAAGAGCATATTTCCAGAAACCTTCACTTCCAGAGAAGTTTCGTAATTTACAAATATTCCCAGATCTCTCTGCCAGAACTCTCCAACAAAGAAGAACATACACAGATGTCACCACCGTACTGAGGAAAAAGAACATCAGATACCGATGGGGTTACCCGATTAAGATACTGGTAATTAAAGACAATCAAACATTCATTATCCATAATGTTAAGCAAGGCTTAACTCTACTCAAATCCTGGAACTTAACCACTACTCCTGATGATAACTCTGACAACACACCCCAACAATCCCGGCAACTGAATGCTAAAGCTCCTGAATGGGCATCTTCTCTACCTAGAAGGTCCATTACAACTGATTCTTGAAATGCATGCGGATAGACTCCAATCTAGTAGAACTTCTCTATAGGCTCTGCGGCCCTCCTTGAGACCGAGCTCCACTGAGGGACTGATAAGTATTTGCAAAATTGTACCATTTTCTTGACTGTTTTTTTTTTTTTTTTTAATTATTTCCAAAGACTAGGTTTGACTTGATATATATGAGCCCATCTCGGTTCACTAGCTTCAACCTTGCATACACAACACTCACTCAAGTAACATACATACCTACTATAGATAGACCTAGACTTCACTAATATATTAGATTATACATGGAATTTTACCACAGTATATACTGGCCACACCCTATCTCCTTCCACACCGCAAAGAAATATCTCGCACTAACATAGACAACCAATCATCCTACATTCTCACTTAACACTAAAGAAAGTAGACCTCATACCTATGTTTACTCCACACCCTGAAGCGATTTTAGAGGTGGGCTTGTGTTCCTGTTGTGTAACTTTGAAATATGTTTTAGCTTGTTATATTGAATTTTACAAAAGGTTCAGGCTTGTTCTATTTGAATGTCTAGGACAGATTGCATTATGCTCACTTGATATTTATGATAGATCCATTTGTGCACTATATGTTTTTAGGTTGTGCATTTGGTCTTTATCTTTGCATAAACTCACTTCACACTTGTACAACTCTACTCATCTTAATTCTAACCTATTCTCATATATGTAGACAACCCTGACATTCTGAAACTCCGCTAGAGTACTGACAAGTATATGTAGAGTGGTGCACTTTTCTTGAATGTTCCACCGTATTACTCCTACTGTTCAGGCATGTCTAGATTTATGTAAGACTATCTTGACCCCCTAGCTTTTGCCAACTCTCAGCACACACAACACTCTCTCAGATGACATACATACCTCTTATAGGTGCTTAACAGACCCTGAACTCTCTACCATATTAGATTATACATGACGTGACACCATAGTATATACTGACCATACCCTATCACCTTCCTCACCATAGGGAAATAATTCACATCATTACAGACAGATAGGTATCATAAAATCTCACTTAAAACTAACGAAAGTAGACTATATGCTTGTGTGCACACCGCATTCTGATGTGACGCTAGAGGTGAGTTTATATTATTGTTATGCAACTTTGAATGGTATTCTAGATTGTTATATTGAGTTTTACAAAAATGTCTAATATGGATTGCATTATGTTTACTAGGCATGTATGTTAGACCTATGTGTAAAATGTATGCCTCTAGGTTGTGCATTTAGTCTTTGTTTTTTAAATAACACCATTTTTCACTTAGACATCGCCACTCATCCAAACCTGAATACTATATGCATACGCTTATAGTCCTGACGTCTAAGCCCCCTTATATACACAATGTTTTTGTAAACTACTTTGTTTAAGTCCCCTATGGACTAATACCCAGCTTTGGAGTCTATTCCTAATCTCCTATAGAAACACTGAACAACCCCCCCATTGTGGTTCTCAGCCACATTACATACTGATCATAGGTAGGCGACCCTTTGCGGCCGGTTGCTCTCCTTATTGGTACTAATACACAGTTTCCTATATTAATTTCATAACTCCCCTTCTTTTTCCCATTTGCGACAACTCTCCCGGACGAATATACATAACAGACACCCAGTGCCTTTCCCGAGTTTATGCAGGCACCTAGTGCCTTTTTCAAGTTTATATATACCCCCCCCCCACCCATAACGTGCTCCTCTTTTAGGGGAGACTACTCAAGCGGTTTATCTTGTCCATACCACAACCCTATTAATCTAACATAAGACCTGCTCTTCTGTTTGGTTGGGCACCGAATATTCTACACTTTTTCTTTTCTTCCTCTTCCTTCCCCCTCCTTTTCCCCTTTTCTTGCCCCCCCCCCCCTTTTTTTCTCTCTCCTCTCCCCTTTTATAAAATATGGTGTTATCATTCATATCTCATAACGTTAGAGGTCTAAACACCCCCAGTAAGCGGAGCAGACTTTTGCATTTCCTTAACCATACAAAAACTAAGGTGGCATCACAGGAGACCCACTGGGTTGAGGGCAACCCAATTCCTCTTAAATTCAAATAATACCCGGTGATCGAAACTGCATCTTTCACAAGCAAGTCCAGAGGGGTAGCGATATTGATACATAATAGCATTCTTTTTGAAAAATTTAATGTACAAGCAGATCCCCAAGGGCGATATTTGATTGTAAACTAAGTTAGAAGGTACTTATACACATTAGCATCTTATTATGGACCTAATACTGGCCAGACCCAGTCCCTTCGAAAGTTCCTGCGTCTTTTAGATTCCCATACAACAGGTAAACTATTATCTAGGACTTTAACATGGTCCTAGATACCCTATTGGATAGACGTTCCCCTAGAAATAGAGCCTATGATCTCTCTTTACTTAAAACCACTAAACAATTTAATAACCTTATCACGCATCACAACTTATTTGATATTTGGAGATCGTTACACCCTACTGCTAGAGATTACTCATACTTTTCTACAGTGCACAATTCCTATTCACGATTGATTTCATTTTCTGTGAACACCCACTGTTAGACTCTATACAGTCCGCACAGATCCCGAACTGCGCTTGGTCGGATCACTCTCCCATACACATAACAATACGTCTTCTCACTACCCCGACTTCCAAACCCTCCTGGAAGCTACCTGAATATCTGCTTGCCGATATTGATAACATCAATCTAATTAGGGAAGAAATCAAGCAATTCATTTCCATTAACGACAATGGGGCTGTTAATGACCATTGTCTCTGGGGCTCACTCAAGGCCTATCTTAGAGGAATCTTTCTTAAACTAGCGTCCAAAAATAAAAGGAAGCAGGGAGAGACACTCGTGCAACTTCATGTAAAACTCCGTTCTCTAGTTCTTCAACATAAAAATTCTCTTGATCCACAAATCCTGGTACAAATAGAGCAAGTGAAAGTCCAGATTTCCAATATAGAGAATGCTAAACTGCAATGGCAGATACAAAAACTCAAACAATTGTACTATGCAAAAGGGAACAAGTGCAGACTGCCTTTTGGCTAATAAATTGAGGCAGAGAGCAGCTGATGCTCGAATACCGTATATCAAAACACAGAATGGCCCAGTTCGGCTTCCCTCGGATATTGGCAAAGCATTTGCTAAATATTATCAGGATCTTTATAATCTGAGATTCCCCTGACTGCCCCACTCCCACGTCTGCAAAAATTAAGACCTTTCTTGACCCACTTTCTCTCCCAGCGCTTACGGAAGATTAGAAAGCATACTTGGATGCAACTATCACTAGACATGAGATAAAACTAGCCATTAAATCATTGAAACATCATAAGGCCCCAGGACCGGACGGCTATGCAGTTGTTTTCTACAAACAGTTTAGCCCTCTCATTATTCCCTTACTTGCTAGAGTTTTCTCGCTGGCGGGCGAGCGGGATTCACTTCCTCTGGAATTTCTGACCACTACAATAGTAGCTATCCTGAAACTTGGGAAGGAACCTAATTCCTGCGAAAATTTTCACCCCATTTCCCTCTTAAATTTAGATACAAAGTTATTTGCTAAAATTTTGGCCACTCGGCTTAACTCTATCCTCCCCTCCCTAATAGACTGGGGTCAGGTGGGCTTCACGCCGGGCAGAGAAGGGCCCGATAATACTAGACGTCTATTAAATGTATTTCTCGAGGCCAAGCAAAGGAAAATACTGTGCACCACTTTGGCCTTAGATGCGGAAAAGGCCTTTGACCGCGTGACTTGGCTATACCTTTTTGAAACTCTCAACAAATTCTATTTTCCGTCCCATTTTCTCGCACAGGTTCGAGCCCTCTATACATCTCCCTCAGCGTCGTTCAGAGGCTTGGGATTTCTGTCTCCCTCCTTTTTGATCACTAATGGTACAAGACAGGGCTTCCCCCTGTCCCCTTTGATCTTCGCATTGGCTATGGAACCACTAGCTGTGGCTCTTCGCTCCGATGACGGAATTCAGGGAATTAATATAGCCGGGAGCACCCAAAAGATCGCTCTATTTGCTGACGATCTCACGGCACTCCTAAGTGACCCTATAAATTCTCTCCCAGCCTTATTTGACCTTCTACAAACCTTTGGAACATTTAGGTACTATAAACTTAATGTGAATAAAACAGATGCTTACGCAATCAACATATCCGAAATGGAATATTCTATTCTCAAGAGGAGGTATACTTTTAATTGGTAACACAGCGCCTTAAACATTTAGGAGTCTTCCTCTCAAGTAATATTTCGACTGTTGTTGAATCTAATTTTTACCCTCTTCTCCACTCTTTTCAAAAATCTGTGGACCATTGGAATGTTCCCAGCATCTCATGGCTGGGCAGAGTGGCAGCCTTCAAAATGAACCTCCTTCCTAAGCTTACTTACTTGTTTCGGACGCTACCGATTCCTATTCCTAAATCTCTTATTGGGAAATTCCAAATCCTCTGCAACAAATTCATCTGGAGGAATAAACACCCGAGAGTGGCTACTAGACTTTTACAGCAACCTCTGCTAAGTGGGGGTGCTGGCGCTCCTAACCTGGCATATTATCATGAAGCCTCTAAACTGGCACATATCCTCCCGTGGAACTCTGACACCTCTAAATGTAAGTGGTGGCTGCTAGAACAAGCAACCTTACCACACCCACTTACACTATCAGATTTATTATGGATTCCTAAGCACATTAGGGCCTCTCTTGAAATTCAAAACTACATTGTTCTTTCAGCTTTAAAATTTTGAGATAAAACTCATTCACTGTCTCATTTAGCTCCTCATCCGTCCCCGATACATACACTATCGGGCCTGCTCTGTGCCCTTCAAGACTCACACCCCTCATTATGGGGCTCATACTGAATTCTTAGTATACAAGATCTATTCCCTAATGGACAATTAATGAATCTCGCAACCTTCCGATCCACATTCCAGCCTTCTCAGTTGTTGCAGTTCGAGTTCTGGAGATTACGAAGCCTTTTACATTCTTGGGGTTTTACAACACTTCCTCTGCAAGCCCCTACAAGTTGGGAACGGAGATGGTGTACAGCCAAAAAAATCCCTAATGCGTTATCAATATCATATCAAGATATTCTGAACCCGCCCATCTATCTTAAATCGGCCCATATCACCATCTGGGAAATAGATCTTCAGTTTCAAGCTACACAGGAAGAATGGTCCACAGCCATGCTAGTAACCAAGCAGGCTCTTCATTGTATTACACTGCTGGAACTATATCTTAAGATATGCATGCAATGGCACATGACCCCACTTCGGCTTTTTAAAATATCCCCCATGAACTCTCCGCTTTGTTGGCGAGGCTGTGGTCAGGTGGGTTCCTCAGCACATAAATGGTGGGAATGCCCTGTCCTACAACCACTATGGGCTATGCTCTCCCATAGGTGTTCCAATGTGATCCCGCCGACCCTTTGGCTGTGTCCGCAGAAGGTCCTATTCCACTTGAACGTGGGGTTACCTCTTTCCCCTGTGGGTCTCCTCAGCATATATTTACTAATGGCCACTAAACTGGCTATCACCCGCTTGTGCAAACAAACTAATATCCCCAGCTGGCACAATATAGTCAAAATTATGGATTACCTGGAAGTCATGGAAAGCCCCATCTTTACCACGAACAATAAGGTCTCCTTGCATTATCAGAACTGGGATTTGTGGAAGGAGCTTAAGGCTCTCAAAACCTAAATTTCAGAAGAATCAAAAAGACCCCCCGACTCCCATTTTCTTACTTCACCCCTCTCTCCTTTCCTCTTTCCCCCTCTCCCCCCCTTTTTTTTTCTTTTCTTCCTCTCCTCCCTCCCTTCTTCTCCTCTCCCTCTCTTTCCTCCTACTCCTTCTGCTTTCTTCCCTGTTTACTCTTGTTGTACTACAATGTTCGGTGCACTTCCTCCAGATACTACATTATATCATACCCATAAGCCCTCTCCTTTTATTAGCTAACTTTCAGATTGTCACATGAGCATTTACTTGTATACTGAGCATCTTATAACCATTAAATTTATTATAATCCTGAATATGCATCAACCTATTCTCCACCTAAATAGTAATTGCTGGACTTTGCGTGTCCAATATTAGATCACAATCTTCACTTTTACAAAAAAATAAAATAAAAAGATGGACCTTGTGAAATGGAACCAGACAAAAAAGAAAAGAGAGGTTGTAACTTTATCTGTGATACATCATATATGTTATCTTGTTTTTGCTTTGTTAAAAGAAAAAATAAGAGGAAAAAAAGAGAAGAAACAAAAGAAAAAAAAAGGAAAAAAAAAAAAAAAAGAAAAAATCCTCTGCATTGTATTAGCTGATTTACTGTTATCTAATGTATCTGAGCTTTCTTTTTTTTTATTGTGTTGTAAACCTCAATAAAAAATTATTTGGAAAAAAAAAAAAATCTTAAGAATATTCTAGCTCCTTCTAAATTAAAGCCCCTAGATACATTTAAGACAAAGGGGAGTAATCCCTGCAAAACACTATCAGGGTGGCTATGCTTAAGCAATGGTCTATTTAAATGTAGAAGACTAAATTGCTGTTTATGCCCCTTAATCAAATCAGGGACCCAATTTTACAATTGGGACAGATCTCAGAGTTTTGATATTATTATTCGTGCAACCTGCAATACCACTTATGCAGTGTACATGCTTACCTGCAGCTGTAATTTAATTTACGTTGGTAGGACCAAAAGAAATATCAAGAAACGCATCTATGAGCATGTCAACAATATAGAGAAAGGATTTAAAAATCACAGTGTGTCCGAACATTTTCGCAGATGTCATAATAAGCAGGTATTGAAACTATACCTCATATGAAAAATGATAGGCAGAAGCTGCTTAATCTGCGAAAATGTGAGACTAAATGGATCCATAGACTAGGCAGCCTATACCCTCAGGGCTTAAATATTGACCCGGATCTCCAGGCCTTTATGGATTAGTGTTTTTTTGTACTCATATTTGTTCTCTATATATTTTCATATACAGTGCTCCTTGTGCATACTTTGACTATGTACTTAATGTTTTTTTTTTTTTTTGTTTTTTTTTGTGATATTAATTTTAGATCCAGTGACTCTACTGATTACAGTTTATAATGTTTTAACATATTTTTTTACGTCTGCATAGGTGTCCCAGTCTAATATGTAAATTTTATATAGTTCTTATGCATATATGAGACTTATGATAGTTTTTAGGATTTTTTATTGTTTGTGTTATAGTGTTTTACATATTTATTATTTTTTTATATAGGAATTATGAAGTGTTTACTCCATTTATTATGTATCCATTTTTTATGTGTATAACTTATTTTGTGTAATAGGGATATAGTATCCCTAATTAATTTATTTAGTTTTATGGGTTAAACATGCACTGAATCTGCTAGATATTTATTATCAACATTTATTTTGTTTTTTGTTTTATGGGTCTAGCTTGTATCACACTTGTTGGGTATTTAGTATTAATAATATTCAGCTATTTTGTAAGGGTTAACATACAGGGAGTCTATAACAAGGTCTGTAAATGGTAATTATTTTACCCCATTGTGGTTGATAGCTGTAAGAGGTTAAAAGTACATTCTGAGCTTGTCATACACATTAGCATATATCAACATACACCACGCTGTGAAATTACTTACATTGTATATTAGATATATCTTTATAAATTTGGTTGCATGCTTTAGTTAAGTAACATACACATTACCCCTGGGCGAGTGCATATCTAACTAATGAACATTAGGGTGTGTTCCTCCAAGCCTTCTAATTGGCTACATCACTCATGTTGTTCTCCAATCATCTGAGGGGGAGTGTACCTTACTAATGGCATAAAGAGCGCATGTTTGGAAGAAAAAGTTATGTTCTGTTGGGAAATCTCTTGACAAAGTCTGCTTAGAAGGCAGATGAAACGCGTAGAGTTAAAGAGTTTTAAGCTAAAAGATTTCAAAAGGATCTGCATACATTACTGGTCCTGGAAGCAATCAGCTGTTTAAACCTGCAAAGATTTGACTTTTGAAAGACTGGACTTGCAGTGGATCCTGAGCTGTCAGTGAAACTGTTTATGGCCAGAATATCTCTGATTTTCCTGTTTTTACCTGCAATCTTGTAAGTGCAATATAGCACACTGTGTTTTTTTAATACATTTTGTTTTACTTCCTTGAATCTTGGTTGCACTTGTGTTTTTTCCCCAGAGTTTAAAACCCATAAACTACCTATTAATCCCTAAACCGCTGCCATCCCACATCACAAATACTATATTACACCTATTAACCCCTAATCTGCCGCCCACCCACTTCGCGACTATTAAATAAACCTATTAACCCCTAATCTGCCACCCACCCACCCACATCGCCGACACTAAAATAAACCTATTAAGCCCTAAATTAAATGTTACAATATAACTTTCTTTAAATAAATAAAAACTTACCTGTGAAATAAAAAAAACTAACATTAAACTATAAATTAACCTAACATTACTATTCTAATAAAATTAAAAAAACTACCAATTAAAAATCCAAAATTACAAATATAAAAAAACCTAATACTAAAAATTAAAAAAAAATCTAACATTCCAAAAAAAAATAAACACTAAAATTACGAAAAATAAAAAACTCTAAGATTACAAAAAATAATAAATGAAATTATCAAAAATAAAAACAATTAAACCTAATCTAATAGCCCTATAAAAATAAAAAATCCCCCCCCCCAAAAAAAAACACTGCCTAACCTTTAATAAACTACCAATAGCCCTTAAAAGGCTCTTTTGTAGGGCATTGCCCTAAGTTAAACAGCTCTTTTACGTACAAAAAAATACAAAGTCCCCCTACAGTAAAACCCACCACCCAACCAACCCCCCAAAATAAAAAAACTAAGTCTAAAAAAAACCTAAGCTATACATTGCCCCTAAAGGGGCATTTGTATAGACATTGCCCTTAAAAGGGCATTCAGCTATTTTACTGCTCTTAAAAGGGCATTCAGCTCTTTTACACTGCCCAAACCCTAATCTTAAAAAAAAAACACCCCCCCCAAAATAACAACACTAACCCCAGAATATCTACTCACGGTTCCTGAAGTCCGGACATCCATCTCCATCCAGGAGGTGAGAAGTCTTCATCCAGACGGCGACTTCTTCATCCATCGCAGGGGCGTCTTCTATCTTCATCCAAGCGGAGCGGAACTATCCAGGACTGGTGATGACATCCTGCGTGGAGCGTCCATTTCATACTCACTGCCGTACACTAAAGTTGAATGCAAGGTACCCGATTAAAAATGGTGTATCTTGCATTCCTATTGGCTGATTTGATTCTTCAAAATCAAATCAGCCAATAGGATGAGAGCTACTGAAATCCTATTGGCTGCTCAAAACAGCTAATAGGATGAGAGCTACCGAAATCATTTGTAATTTAGGAATTTTAATTGGTAGTTTTTTATTTTATTAGAATAGTAATGTTAGGTTAATTAATAGTTTAATATTAGTGTTTTATTTTATTTCACAGGTAAGTTTTTATTTATTTTCAGATAGTTATAGTGTAACTTTTAATTTAAAGTTGGGGGGTGTTAGGTTTAGGGGTTAATAGTTTAATTTAGTGTTTTGCGATGTGCGGGGATGGCCGTTTAGGGGTTAATAGGTTTAGTTTATTAGTTACAATGTGGGAGGCTGGAGGTTTAGGAGTTAATAGGTTTATTTAGTGTTGGCGATGTCAAGGAGCGGCGGATTAGGGGTTAATAACTATTTAGGTGTCGATGATGTCGAGGGGCGGTGGATAAGGAGTAAATAACTTTTATTAGTGTTGGCGATATCGGGGAGCAGCGGATTAGGGGTTAATAACTTTTATTAGTGTCGGCAACGCTGGGGAGCGGTGGATTAGGGGTTAATAACTTTATTTAGGTGTCGGCGATGTTGGGGCAGCAGATTGGGGGTTAATAACTTTTATTAGTGTTGGTGATGTCGGGAAGCGGCGGATTAGGGGTTAAAACTTTTTATTAGTGTCGGCGATGTCGGGGAGGATTAGGGGTTAACAACTTTTATTTAGTGTCAGCGATGTCGGGGGCGGCAGACTAGGGATATTTAGATTAGGGGGTTATGTTAGGGTGTTAGGTCTAAACATAACTTTCTTTCCCCCATAGACATCAATGGGGTTGCGTTACGGCGATTTGCCATTCCACGAACGCAGGTGTTTTTTTCTAACACTCTCTCCACATTGATGCCTATGCACGTAAAATCAGCCCTTGGCTTTTGTGCGGTATGGATCTTAACGCACCATAACGCACAGCACAAGGCAGTTTTTTAGTAACTCGTAATGGCAGCACTATTTAAAGTGTGGTACCGCTAATTCTTTTGCGTTAGTTAGGTGATTGCTATTTGACTGTTTACTATAAAATTACTTAGGTTCTTTATTCTCTCCACAATGCTCTTCATGGTTTTCAGTGCTGGCAAATAAATGCTGACCTGAACAATAAAGACATACACAGTTAGAGATACATTTTGTATTAAACACATTACAATGAACAAAAGGGACAGAATAATTCTAAAATGTGTGGTTTATTAGTTAGTTAAATATTTTTACGGTTCAAATCAGCATGTGTTAATTTTAACCACAGCACAGAAACTCTGAAAACCCCAAAACAATAGATTATGGCAAGGCAACAAGCACACAAAGAAATAAATAAAAGATAATGAAATACCCCAGCATACACAGAGGCTCCAGGATGTACTTTTAACTATGCATTTAACCCCTTTGTGGGAGATAAATATATACTTAGAGCATTTTACTATAATATATCTTTAAAGGGACCATAAACACCTCTAGCTTTGTATAAAAAATGTGCTTGTCCAATGCTCCCTAGAGAAATCAAAAAGCAACTATTATTTTCTTAAAAATGCTGCAAATCCTAACCTGGTTTAGGCAATATGAAAAAAGTGATTTTTTGCCTCTTTAGGGAGCATGGGTCATGCACAGTTTTTAGACAAAAAGCAAGAAAGGGATTAATGTCCCTTTAGAAAAACCAAGCTGAATAAAAACAGGTGGGTTGACAAGCTCTATATGACACATCATGCTGCAACATAGTACAACATGAACATCTATTATATGTTTCCATACCAACTCCACTGTCAATGTAAGACAAGGACACTGCTTGTTTGTGAGCTTCATTTTCACTGTTTTGGCATTCTGGGCAGTTTTCAATGCCCCAGAAAGGTTTTGAGGAATCAGTTCCAAGTAAATCTCATTTTGTTCTGCACACACCCCTTCCATCTGATACTCATCAAAGAAGTTACCCTAAAAAAGAAATTTAGATAACACAAACATCAATCAAATAGTAATACATACATGACGATCCTTGAAAATAAGCAAACACTCTGTAGTTTGCATAAGGATAGGCATTTTGTAGAAATTATTTTCAGACCTCTGCTGACCCTGTAGTAAGTCAGTGGGTCACACAATAACTATAAACAATACAAAGTAGTTTACTATTTTGTACTTGCCGTGCTATTGTTTATGCAAACCAAAATGGAAAAAAAAAATTCTCTTTTCTAAACAGTTATGTTCAAGCATACAACCAACTACAGCAATACTCTTGGGTACAGTTGTCTATTATGCAAGTATGCATGCATGGTTGTTATTTCAATGTGCAGATACAGAGGGACCAGTAACATTACACATGGTATCACTGGCTTTTTGAGATGCTAAGTACACATGCTAGCTGGATATATTTTAGTTTGTTTTTAAATTCTGCATCTGCATTAACAAGTATAACACATTAAACTACTTGTTATTGTGCTTTACATTAATTGTTTAATGTTGCTTTAAAAAAGTGGTGTCTCAAGGGACATACCCTCTTAGCTCTAGGGTGTAACGTCCTCTCTGGACTAACTTAACCCCCAGCTGCATGAAATATAGTAAAACATTATATATAACACATACAAAACAACATGCTCAGCTTTCCAGGTTATTGTCCACCTTTGCAATGAAATAATTTTCATCCTGCAACACAATTCCCTTGTACGGATTTTACACTTGTCTCAGACTTGTGGATTTATAAAGGGCAGTTGGGTGGCACACGTGGGGGTGTAAGCCATTATGTAGGGGAGAACAGTGTCCCCCATTGGTCAATGTAAACCCAGTGATAATACGATTAATGTTTCCATTTAGTTATCTCATCATAAACAAAACAAAAATATTAATTAGGTATTGAAATATAATGCAATCAACTCTGTTGGTTCCTCTGACATTATAGATGTCTATACAAATGGACAGGAATGGCGTAGAATAACTTTAATTTCCTATTGAAATTGTTAATACATATATTAACCACCATTATATGGCCTTCTGTGCCTGTAACCTGTTCATGATATGGAAGTAAGCTTTAAGCATGTACATTTTCTTAAATGCATGTACAAAATGGTTGGGAGTGTCATTGATGTTGCAAAAAAAAAAGCAGGTCCAGTACCCCATAGCACACTGCACATGCATACAAGTAGTGCACATGCACATTGCTTACTTCCAAATCAGGAACAGTTTGCATGTATGGAAGGCACATGTAAAGGCACTTGATTAAATAAATGATTTTTTTGAGTAGGAAACATACATTGTTTGCTTCTTTCTTACAGGCACTTTATTATCTAAAATGAATGGTATGTCTCTTAAACTCTTTTGGAAACCCCCTTCTGAGAAACAAAAAAAACTGTTCCAGTTATATATGAATACATTTTCCAACCAATTTCACAACAGGGAAACCACAGCTGGAGTTCATTACCATTTTGACATTTAAACCAATTTAGGGCTAGATTACGAGTGGAGTGGTAGTTCGCGCTCCTGCTCGCACACTTTTTCTGCTAGGCGCAGGCTTTTTGCCTGCATTTCACATTCCATTGTTTTTCACATAGAAGAATATTTTCTATTCAATCCATATAAACCAGTTCCATTTTTCAAGACAAAATAAACAAAATATACCTGAACTCTAAACCAGAGTCCTATAAATAAAGAATTTAAACTAATATACAACACATTTTCAATATAGTAACTAGGGAAAAAAATCCTAGAAAAAGAAAATAAAGAGCACACCAATACTCTTATTGAATATTGCTTAAAGGGACACTGTAGCCAAAAAAATTATTTTGTGATTCAGATAGAGCATGCAATTTTAAGCAACTTTCTAATTTACTCCTATTATCAAATTGTCTTCATTTTCTTGTTATGTTTATTTGAAAAGCAAGAATGTAAGTTTAGATGCCGGCCATTTTTGAACAACCTGGGTTGTCCTTGCTGATTGGACAGCACCTTTAAACAAGTGCTGTCCATGGTTCTGAACCCACAATTTGCTGGCTCCTTAGCTGAGATGCCTTCTTTTCAAATAAAGATTGCAAGAGAATAAAGAAAAATTGATAATAGAAGTAAATTAGAAAGTTGCTTACAATTACATGCTCTATCTGAATCATGAAAGAAAAAAAAAATCGGGTTCAGTGTCCCTTTAAGGAAAGAGAAAAACCATGTAAAAAAATGTCTTTCCCTTCCCTCCCCCTCCTCCCTACTTTTTTAAACCGCTTTCCCCTTTAACTATACACGGACCCTTTATACAAATACATTAGCATACTCTCCCAGACTAACTTTATTTAACAGCACTTTAACAACAGATGGGATAAAAAAATGTCTTTTGTACTTCAGTGGAGCATGCTTTAATATAGCTATCTTTCCTCAAAATGTACAGGGAGTGCAGAATTATTAGGCAAATGAGTATTTTGACCACATCATCCTCTTTATGCATGTTGTCTTACTCCAAGCTGTATAGGCTCGAAAGCCTACTACCAATTAAGCATATTAGGTGATGTGCATCTCTGTAATGAGAAGGGGTGTGGTCTAATGACATCAACACCCTATATCAGGTGTGCATAATTATTAGGCAACTTCCTTTCCTTTGGCAAAATGGGTCAAAATGGGTCAAAAGAAGGACTTGACAGGCTCAGAAAAGTCAAAAATAGTGAGATATCTTGCAGAGGGATGCAGCACTCTTAAAATTGCAAAGCTTCTGAAGCGTGATCATCGAACAATCAAGCGTTTCATTCAAAATAGTCAACAGGGTCGCAAGAAGCGTGTGGAAAAACCAAGGCGCAAAATAACTGCCCATGAACTGAGAAAAGTCAAGCGTGCAGCTGCCAAGATGCCACTTGCCACCAGTTTGGCCATATTTCAGAGCTGCAACATCACTGGAGTGCCCAAAAGCACAAGGTGTGCAATACTCAGAGACATGGCCAAGGTAAGAAAGGCTGAAAGACGACCACCACTGAACAAGACACACAAGCTGAAACGTCAAGACTGGGCCAAGAAATATCTCAAGACTGATTTTTCTAAGGTTTTATGGACTGATGAAATGAGAGTGAGTCTTGATGGGCCAGATGGATAGGCCCGTGGCTGGATTGGTAAAGGGCAGAGAGCTCCAGTCCGACTCAGACGCCAGCAAGGTGGAGGTGGAGTACTGGTTTGGGCTGGTATCATCAAAGATGAGCTTGTGGGGCCTTTTCAGGTTGAGGATGGAGTCAAGCTCAACTCCCAGTCCTACTGCCAGTTTCTGGAAGACACCTTCTTCAAGCAGTGGTACAGGAAGAAGTCTGCATCCTTCAAGAAAAACATGATTTTCATGCAGGACAATGCTTCATCACACGCGTCCAAGTACTCCACAGCGTGGCTGGCAAGAAAGGGTATAAAAGAAGAAAATCTAATGACATGGCCTACTTGTTCACCTGATCTGAACCCCATTGAGAACCTGTGGTCCATCATCAAATGTGAGATTTACAAGGAGGGAAAACAGTACACCTCTCTGAACAGTGTCTGGGAGGCTGTGGTTGCTGCTGCACGCAATGTTGATGGTGAACAGATCAAAACACTGACAGAATCCATGGATGGCAGGCTTTTGAGTGTCCTTGCAAAGAAAGGTGGCTATATTGGTCACTGATTTGTTTTTGTTTTGTTTTTGAATGTCAGAAATGTATATTTGTGAATGTTGAGATGTTATATTGGTTTCACTGGTAAAAATAAATAATTGAAATGGGTATATATTTGTTTTTTGTTAAGTTGCCTAATAATTATGCACAGTAATAGTCACCTGCACACACAGATATCCCCCTAAAATAGCTATAACTAAAAACAAACTAAAAACTACTTCCAAAACTATTCAGCTTTGATATTAATGAGTTTTTTGGGTTCATTGAGAACATGGTTGTTGTTCAATAATAAAATGAATCCTCAAAAATACAACTTGCCTAATAATTCTGCACTCCCTGTATATACTTCATTCTCTTTTTTGACTTCTAAAACACAACACTCCAATATTAAAGGGACAGTCAACACCAACATTGGTATTGTTTAAAAAGATAGATAATGCCTTTACTACACTTTCCCCAGCTTTGCACAACACCATTTGTTATGTTATGTTACTTTATAACATTTAAAGGGACAGTCTAGTCAAAAATAAACTTTCATGATTCAGATAGGGCATTTCCAATTTACTTTTATCATCTATTTTGCTTTGTTCTTTTGGTGTTCTTAGTTGAAAGCTAAACCTAGGTAGGTCCTATGCTAATGTCTTAGCCCTTGAAGGCCGCCTCTTATCTGAATGCATTTTGACAGCTTTTCACAACTAGAGGGCATTAGTTAATGTGTGCCATATAGATAACATTGTTATGCACGTGGAGTTACCTAGGAGTCAGTACTGACTGGCTAAAATGCATGTCTATCAAAATAACTAAAATGAGGGGGCAGTCTGCAGAGGCTTAGATAAAAGGGGTCCATTTAATAATGTGTGCACGGACATGATCCGATATAGCGGATCATGTCCGCTGCACATCGATAAATGCCGACAGCATACGCTGTCAGCATTTATCATTGCACCAGCAGTTCTTGTGAACTGCTGGTGCAATACCACCCTCTGCAGATTAAGAGGGTGTCAATCAGTCCGATCATATTCGATCGGGGGGATTGTTGTCCGCCACCTCAGAGGTGGCGGACGAGTTAAGGTGCAGCAGTCTTAGGACCGCTGCATCTTAACTTCCTCTTCAGCCGGAACTGAAGCGGAGTGGGTCTGAGGCAGCATCCGCTGCTTCATAAACAGACCCCAAGGTAATCACAGAGGTAAAAAGTATAGTATTATAACTGTGTTGGTTATGCAAAACTGGGGAATGGGTGATAAAGGGATTATCTATCTTTTTAAACAATAAAAATTCTGGTGTAGACTGTCCTTTTAAACCTCTAGATTTCTCCCTGTTTGTAAGCCACTACAGACAGCCTCTTATCACATGCTTTTTTAATTTGCTTTTCACAACAGGAGACTGTTAGTTCATGTGGGCTTGCGCCTGTGAAGTTGTGCACAACACAGCGCTAATGGGCTAAAATGCAAGTCAACAGATAATAAATAAAAAGTCAAGGTAATCACAGAGGTAAAAAGTATATTAATATAACCATGTTGGCTATGCAAAAGTGGGGAATGGGTAGTAAAGGCATTATCTATCTTTTTAAACAATAACAATTTTGGTGTTGACTGTCCCTTTAAAGAAATATAGATCTTATTTTTTAACTTACCTATTGACATAACTTTTTTAGAGATCCACTTATTTAGGATTATACCTCAAGCTATTAAAATTGAAAAATCAATGAGTTCTTTATTCTTATTGTTCTTAGATAGCAAAAAAAGAATTGGATCCAGATAAAGCTTAACATTTTCTTTCTAAGGGGCCGATTTATTATAATGCTAGCGGACATGATCCGCTGTAGTGGATCATGTTCGCCGCAGCATACGCTGTCAGCATTTATCATTGCACAAGCATTTCACAAGAAATGCTTGTGCTATGCTGCACCCTGCAAATTCGCCGCTAGCAGGGGTGTTAATCAACCCGATCGTATGTGATCGGGTGGATTGCTGTCCGCCGCCTCAGAGGCGGCGGACGAGTTAAGGAGCAGCAGTCTTAAGACCGCTGCTTCTTAACTTCTGTTTCTGGTGAGCCTGAAGGCTCGCGCGAAAACAGGTCAATGCGGGGCTTGTAAAATTGGCCCCTATGTCTTACTTAGCCAGAAATTAATCTTGCCCGAGAACGGATTGCTCATGGGACAAGACCAAAAATAATGTACCACCTCCGCCATCAGTGCGTTACATTTTATACATCTATCCATGAAACTCCTATTCCATTAATGTAATAAACAGGGTGTCAAATGTATTGGACTGATAATATTAGCATGAGATTCTCTTATACTTGTGGTGGATTTTGTAATTTTCTGCAACTTCCATAAGGTAGTAGTTATACGTTCCTCATTTATTTGTAGCAGCCCTTTCATATGCAAATTATATTCCGAACATTTCTAACACCATCATTCACTATCAACAATTTATATAAACTAGAAATTGAATGTTTCCCTACTTTGAAAAGTTTAATACAATCAACTGACCGGTCCCAATCACTTTAATTTCCAGTTATTCATTTATTAGCAAAGTGTCTAATTTGCAGATACAGTACGCAAAAAAATCTCGTTGAGGAAAATGATATTCCATTCTCAAGGTCTCAAACGTTTTAATCCGTATTGTACCATTTAAATATTAAAAAAATTTACTTAAATTTGCCAGTCTTTTTCTTTTTTACCTATAAAAGACTTCTGACCTTAGTCCTCTTGTACAGATTGACTGCCAGGCTTTAATTTCATTGTAAATAGCCATATATTTTTTTAATCTCAGGGGGGGGGGGGGGATATCTTTATTTTCCATATGTAGAAGAGCATTTAATGAGTAGGGTTTCACAATTGGATATTCTTTTATTGAAGAGGATAGAAAAACAAGGGGCGCCAACATAGTGTGAATCAGTTTGGAACACTGGAAAACAAAGTTTGCATAAAATCTACTCACAAGTGGAGTGGCACCTAGAACCAACTGGGTGCGTGCAGGCAGGCTGACATTCAGGACCAGCAGTCAGTACGCTGGAGGTCTCACCCGGGAGACCTGTGGGTGAATGAGAAGAGGTAGATGAAATCGGCTGTGAGTCGTCTAGTGAGCTGGATCTCCACAGGGGAAGTTCAAACGACTGTGTTGTTTTTCCCAAAGGTAGCTGCTCACACGATCAGACTTGTTTCCAAACGAATTGACAATGTCAGTGTAAGGAATAAACAGATTAAAATCCAACTAGATAAAAACACTGCAAACAGCAGTATATTGCAAAGGCACAGAAACCGGGTCTGTATATAAACAAGTATTTATTTGCTACGCGTTTCTCAGTCTGTAAAGGACTGTTTCCTCAGGCATATACAAAGGTGTTCAACAGGCTACCATTTATACCTGACAGTGACCCGGAATCTGATGTGGAGGTCATCTCCAAAGAATTAACAATAAAATGTTTAAAAACAAAAATACATTAAAAAATTAAACATATATCAATATCATGTTTGAGCAGCAATTAGATAATATATGCATATCATGCAAAAAACAAAAAAACAAACATAAAAACAGCGTATATTTGTATTAATGGTTAACACCTGTAATGGTATTTCTAAAAAAGGGCTAAACCCATATGTGTATCTTTTATGGAAGTGAACGTATTGTCACTTTTCCTCTTAAAACTATTGGGTTATATGAAAATAGAATCCCAATGGTGACTAATGCTTGGTACACATTAAAAAATAAAAACACTTGAAAACACCCCCAGCACTTTACTCTTCATCTTTTTTAGAGAACGGCCACAACCAAAACAGATTATTTTTTCCGCACACCAATTTAGAAAATCAAAGAAAAAGACCACTCCCTTTAGACCAAGAGGTTCAAGAGGAAGGGGTCTTTCAGCCCAAAAAGAGAAATTTTCCAAACTAGAACATGGCATATTTAATTTGTCATCACACACTTTAACTACCAATGAAAAAAGAGTACTCCATAAGGGTCTCTCCTATTGTCCACCCAATCCCCATAACTTATATCATCTATTTGTTGATGTCAACAAATTTACAAGAAAATTATCTTTGCAAAAATTGTTTGCACAGAAAAAACTCAAACAACAAAAATATACACACACGGAGAATACACAGCCCATTTTAGTTAACAACATGAACCCCAATAGAAATATGCAAGTAATATACTCAGAAACAGAGGGCTTAACTACCCATCTGTTTGACGATTACATTCATACAGATATAAAGGTTAAATCTCAATTTATACCATCATTATCAACTAACCATTACATTGAACTGTTTCAAAGATCAGTCATTGAAGATTTAGAGAAATTATCCAAAAATCAAAAGAAACAATATTATTTTCACAAAAGTGAACAAACAGCTCTACGTACTTTGGCTAACAACAAAAATCTGATAACACCTTTGTATATGCCTGAGGAAACGGTCCTTTACGGACTGAGAAACGCGTAGCAAATAAATACTTGTTTATATACAGACCCGGTTTCTGTGCCTTTGCAATATACTGCTGTTTGCAGTGTTTTTATCTAGTTGGATTTTAATGTTTATTCCTTACACTGACATTGTCAATTCGTTTGGAAACAAGTCTGATCGTGTGAGCAGCTACCTTTGGGAAAAACAACACAGCCGTTTGAACTTCCCCTGTGGCGATCCGGCTCACTAGACGACTCACAGCCGATTTCATCTACCTCTTCTCATTCACCCACAGGTCTCCCGGGTGAGACCTCCAGCGTACTGACTGCTGGTCCTGAATGTCAGCCTGCCTGCACGCACCCAGTTGGTTCTAGGTGCCACTCCACTTGTGAGTAAATTTTATGCAAACAGATTCCCCACAATATTTTCTAATACATTCACTATTAAGATATTACCATCAGAGATACATATTAACACTGAGAATCAATTAGATGAATCACCGCTATTAGCGCATAATACTATTAATGTCATATCTATAGGATTAGAGTTAACCACACTAAGATTCCCGCATATTTTGCTATTTCTAGATAGCTCATTGGACTCAACATAGGGTTCTCACACACATGGACACGGGTTCGATCCCATCCTAAAAATATTGAAACAATTTATTATTAATACTAGTCTAGAAAAAGAATATCAAAAGGAGTGTCATTAGAATCATCACAGCTAGCATATAGTAAATATATTTTCCAAATTAAGGTCCTTTTTATATTATCTTTAATAGTATTTTATCATTTTTTTCAATTTTTTTTTTTTTTCATTTTCTTTCAATAGGTTTCTCACATATACCATTCTACCACTTTTCTATCAGCACCACAACAGTCAGCACATAGCGTAATTACATCTCCCTAAACAAGGGTCTGCTATTTTCCTTTAATAATCCTCAACCAATACCATTAATATTTTCACAGACATCCAATTTATATTTGGGGCCGCCAGCCTGAGATAGCTTTCTTTAAATCATCGTCTAGACACATAAAAGACCATTGTCCTTGTTCCATCCAGAACTTAATCAACCATAACCCTCATATTTGTTTCTTCATAATAAAAGATATGAGCGCTCTTTACAAGAACAATGTTTTCTGCAAACCCATAATTCTATCACATCAAAGTTTTTTAGTATATTTCGATTAATATCAATCTCATTTGTTGTCATATTTGAACAGCTCTTTTAGATCAGCAAAAGCCTAGCATACACAAGGTCAAGGGTTCGAGCCCAACCCAGAAAAATATATATATTTTTTCAAGTGTTTTTATTTTTTAATGTGTACCAAGCATTAGTCACCATTGGGATTCTATTTTCATATAACCCAATAGTTTTAAGAGGAAAAGTTACAATACGTTCACTTCCATAAAAGATACACATATGGGTTTAGCACTTTTTTAGAAATACCATTACAGGTGTTACCCATTAATACAAATATACGCTGTTTTTATGTTTGTTTTTTTGTTTTTTGCATGATATGCATATATTATCTGATTGCTGCTCAAACATGATATTGATATATGTTTAATTTTTTAATGTATTTTTGTTTTTAAACATTTTATTGTTAATTCTTTGGAGATGACCTCCACATCAGATTCCGGGTCACTGTCAGGTATAAATGGTAGCCTGTTGAACACCTTTGTATATGCCTGAGGAAACGGTCCTTTACGGACTGAGAAACGCGTAGCAAATAAATACTTGTTTATATACAGACCCGGTTTCGGTGCCTTTGCAATATACTGCTGTTTGCAGTGTTTTTATCTAGTTGGATTTTAATCTGTTTATTCCTTACACTGACATTGTCAATTCGTTTGGAAACAAGTCTGATCGTGTGAGCAGCTACCTTTGGGAAAAACAACACAGCCGTTTGAACTTCCCCTGTGGCGATCCGGCTCACTAGACGACTCACAGCCGATTTCATCTACCTCTTCTCATTCACCCACAGGTCTCCCGGGTGAGACCTCCAGCGTACTGACTGCTGGTCCTGAATGTCAGCCTGCCTGCACGCACCCAGTTGGTTCTAGGTGCCACTCCACTTGTGAGTAGATTTTATGCAAACTTTGTTTTCCAGTGTTCCAAACTGATTCACACTATGTTGGCGCCCCTTGTTTTTCTATCCTCTTAGATCTCCTGATTCATCACACCTTGGACACAAGCGGAGCAAGCCATTTGTTATGAACTTTTGTTCTTTTTTTATTCTTTACTTTGAATTGGACTTTTTATCTCTGAATACTTATCACATATTGGACTTTTTTGTATATTTATATATAATTAATTTAACTTCTCACATATTTTGTTGCACGTTTTAAGCTTTTTGCAATATCCAATTTGGTTCTTTGTTTTTGTATCACAATTGTATCAACTGTCACGGATTGCAACAAGTCACACATTTGCTTTCCACCAACAAGATTCCACCCAATTATATACACATATACACTTCTACTCCAACACACCAATCCGTCACAGATTAGAACAAGTCAAACACTTTTTTCATTATTAGATTCCACTCAATTATACACACCTTTATTCTGATATACCTAGATTCAGCTTATCAGACACTAGAGGGAGCTCCATTCACATCTTTACATTTTTGTTCCAACACCACAGCGCGTCCCCTTAGTTTTTTCTTTTAGAAAATACTTGTATTCTTTTATTGAACTACCTCTGATAACCACTCTATTGCTATCTTTATCAAACAGACCATACTGTAACTTTGTAAATCTGGTAGACTAGCTTATTTAAAGCATATCAGACTTTTTTTTTTTTTTCACATATTTTTATTGAAATTGGGTAGAGCAATACACATATCGTCAGTTAATGGTAGTGCAGATACAAGGAAAAGAAAAACATACAATTACATAGCATTGATGTGAATAAAGCACAGATCATCTACAATCAGTACAGCAAGTTGGTAAGATAACAGGTCGTACAACTGTGAATAGTGGCCCATTCCTAGCTGTATAAGTCTGTGGTGTGTTCATATTAAGCAACATTTCTGACATTTCTATGTGTTCACTCGACCCCAGTCTCCTTGTTTTCCAATAATTTAACATATCAACCTAAAACCTAACTATATTAATCTAAACATCAAAACTGAACAAAAAGCTTAAGGAATTCCTATGAGATAATCCAAAATGTGCCAACTTGTGGCCCGGCGGTGGTGGAGGAAAAAAAAAAAAAAGGGGGGGGGGGGGAAGGGACAGGAGATGAGAGGGGGGGTGCTGCAGAGGGAGAAAAGAGGAAGGCATTCTCATCCTAGGGTTAATGTTTCTGTAAATAAGTGTTCCCATTCACCCCTCAATTCCCCTTCCATAAAAGCAGCTGAGTCTTTAAATGGTATTAGGATCAGTCTCTGGATCTCTAGTTCAAAGGTTAGAATAAGCCTGCGCCACTTGCGTAAGAAGAGGCCCAGTCTATTTTGGACATCCATCCTGACATCCATTTGTTCGATGAATATCTGCGTTCTGAGTAAATTTCTAAAGCCTTGGAAAGAAGGACCCCTTCTCACCGTCCAGCTTTTTAGAATACATTTTCTGGCTATTAGCAGTACCAAGGTCAGCACCGCATCATGTTGCTTGTGTTGTTGTGCCCAGTGTAGAAAAATGACCGTTTCTGGCTGAAGTGTTAGTCTTATCTGCAAGATTTGGTTAATCCAGTATTGGATTTTACCCCAATATTGTCTAACTGAAGGACATTCCCATAGGTAGTGTAAGAGGGTAGGGGCTTCCATGGAGCATTTTGCACATTCATTAGGGGGTGAAGGTACCCATTTGGCCAAGTGTCTAGGAGTGAGGTATGCTTTATGAAGAAAGCGCACCTGGGTTTCCCTGAACATGGCAGACAAAGTGGTCGACTTAGTTCTTTCTAGTCCTAACCGTATATCCTCCCATGTGATTCCCCCAATCCCCTCCCTACTTCAGCCCCCCTGTAACTTCTCACGTACACTCTCCAAGTGCTGATGTATGAGCGATTGGTAAATTTCAGATAGGGAAAATCTCCCCATCTGATAAAGAGCTTGGGTGATCTTGAAAGGAGAACCCTCCCAGAGCTCCGGTGTGTTTCTTATTAAGGGGGTGACATAGTGCCTCACCTGTAAGAAGGCGAAGAAGTGAGTTCTCGGCAGGTCAAATTCCCTTTGTAAGGCCCCAAAGGTTTTTCTCTCCTTTGAAAGTGGGTCTAGCAGCTGTTTAAGTGATCTCAGCCCTCTCCTCTCCCATATCAAGAAAGGTTGAGTATCTGAGCCCGCCGGAAAGTCGGGGTTTTTAACCATCGGTAAATAACTGGAGGCATGGCATGATTTCTTCAGGAATTTATGAGCCTGGGGCCAGGCTCTCAAGGGATCTGTAAATAGCGTGTTGAGGCCTAGGGTTTTTACTGACTTCATGTTTGTGATGTATGGCAAATATGCCAGCGAGATATTCCCCAGAACAGCCTGCTCCAGGGAAGGTTGACAGAAGTGGTGTGTGCCCACCTGCCAGTCCAGTACCAGTTGAATTAGGGCGGCCCAGTTGTACAGCCTGAAGACTGGCAAAGCCAGACCACCGTTGAGGAAGTTCATACTTAACTTCTCTCTTGAGATACGCGGTTTGCCCCCCCGCCATATGAAGCGGGTCGCTGCTGAGTTCAGCATTTTGATGTCTGATTTGTATAAGAGCAAAGGCAACATCAGAAGCGGGTAAAGAACACGGGGTAGGACTATCATTTTTAGCAAGTTGATCCTGCCTGATAGTGAGAGAGGCAAAGATTTCCAGCTATTCATCTGGGTTTGTCATTTCGCATCAAATGGGCGTCAGATTGTTAGCATACAATTTGTTGGGGTTGGTAGAGATTTTAACGCCTAGGTAAATAATGTCCGGCCTAGCTACCGTAAACGGAAAATCTCCGTCCCCAGAGAACTTTCGGTGTAACCATAAGATCTCCGATTTCTGCGTGTTCACCTTGTACCCGGAAAACTGGCCAAAGTTAGTAAGCGACTCCAGAACAATCGGGATGTGCGTATAATGCTAAGTGTTGCGACTGACCCATGACATCCATGCCAGGAAAAGCCTCCCGAAGTGAGATCGCCAGTGGTTCAAGGGCAATATTGAAGAGTAAAGGTGACAGGGGGCAACCCTGTCGCGTTCCTCTGTGGAGATGAATATTTGTTGAAAAAGTATTGTTAACAAGTATGTTGGCATACGGAGAGTGATACAGGTTCCTAATGAACTCAAGGAACGGGCCAGAGAAGTTGGCCTTGGTCAAGGTATTGAAGAGGTGATCCCATTCGTGATCCCATTCAACACGGTCAAAGGTCTTCTCTGCGTCCAAGGACAGCAGGAAGGCCTCCTTACCATCTTTTACTGAGTCATTATGTTTATTGGTCCAGTAGTGTTGTATAACTTGTAGGACTTGACGAACATTAACCACTGATGATCTCACGTGCATGAATCCCGTTTGGTCACTGTGAATAATATCTGGTAAGATAAATTTGAGTCTCTCGGCTAACAGTTTTGTCAATATCTTGTAGTCCGAGTTTAACAGCAAAATCGGACGGTACGATTCCGGTAATAGGCTATCCTTCCCCGCCTTCGGGATCAAGGTGATGTAAGCCGCGTAGAACTCAGGGCCCGGGGCTCTTTCCCCTTCAAAATAAGAAGAGTATAGAGCTGCTAAGATTGGGGATATTTGTTCCTTGAGAAGTCGGTAGAATTCCACCGGCAACCCATCGGGGCCGAGGCCTTGCCCAGTGACATTGCCATTATTGTCCTCTGGATCTCTTCCTCTCCTATATGGGCATTTAATATGTATGGATGTTTACCAGGGATGCCATAAGCCTCCCGGATTTATCCACAAATCTATAGTATTTGCCTCTAGATCGTAGTAGGGTTTGTGAGGCTTGGTTGGCCAGCAGTGCATCATATTCCTTTTTCAAGGTTATATAGTTGCAGTGGTTCGTACTAGAGGGTTTTGCACAATAGGTGCGATAGGCCTCAGTTAAGGTCACCCTCAGTCTCCCAAGCCTCTCTGTATACTGTTTTTTCCTGCGGGCCAGGAAGGCAACAATGTTACCTGCCAGGACCACTTTAGCAGCAGTCCAGAACAGTTCTGGGGAATCCATGTGTTGAGCATTATTTGCCCGGTAGTCATCCCAAGAGTGTACCAAATAGTTTTGGAATTCTTGTGAGTGAATGAGATGTTTCGAGAATTTGAGAGTACGTCGGTTAGAGACCGGGGGGTTCCCATCCAAAAAGAGCACTATGGAGGCGTGGTCTGAGACCACCACTTCCCCAATTTTGGTGTCGATAATGTGTGGGAGCAGAGAGAAACCAAGAAGAGATCTATACAAACAGGGTGGGAGATGCACGCAACGCACAGGTATAATCTTTTCCATCAGGGTTGAGCTGTCTCCAAATGTCTACCACATCCAGGGAACCGCCCAGAAGCACAAAGGTGTATTTTTCAAATTTTTCCGAGGGTCTGGTAATCTTACCAAGTTTCCCTCTTTGCGGCTCTCTCAACCTATCACATTGGGGGTTGGGGGTGAGGTTGAAGTCTCCTCCCAAAATAATATGAGTGTCTAAATAGGGAGTGATAACTGCCACAAGAGCATTCCAAAAACTTCTATCCCTCTGGTTAGGGGCATAAATGTTGCATAGTGTATAGGTTTTTCCTGCAATATTTATCTGCACTAGTATGTATCTACCCTCTGGGTCCTTGAGTACCTCTTTTATTTCGTACTCAAGTCTCTTCCCCAAAAGTATTGCTACTCCTCGGCTAGCTGAGCTGTATGAGGCATATTCAACCCTCCCCACCCAATCAGGTTTCAGTTTCTCATGTTCGCGATCTAAAAGGTGCGTCTCCTGTAGGAACGCTATGTCTGCTTTCTTTTTTCTGAGCTGAGTGAGGATTGTCTTTCTCTTTATTGGGGAGTGGATACCTCCAATGTTCCATGAATAAAGATTAAATTTTAATTAATCGGTTAGATCCCATGAGCTGGTGTGATTGGGCATATGAGTGTAAGATGTAAATACAGCCAAGATAGCGGCCAGGGAGCCGGAGGAGGGGGGAGGAAAGGAGGATGGAAAGGGAAGGAGGAGAGAGAAAGAAAGAAGAGAAAAAAACATAATTTATGCTTACCTGATAAATTTATTTCTCTTGTAGTGTATCCAGTCCACGGATCATCCATTACTTATGGGATATTCTCCTTCCCAACAGGAAGTTGCAAGAGGATCACCCACAGCAGAGCTGCTATATAGCTCCTCCCCTCACTGCCATATCCAGTCATTCGACCGAAACAAGACAAGAAAGGAGAAACCATAGGGTGCAGTGGTGACTGTAGTTTAATTAAAATTTAGACCTGCCTTAAAAGGACAGGGCAGGCCATGGACTGGATACACTACAAGAGAAATAAATTTATCAGGTAAGCATAAATTATGTTTTCTCTTGTTAAGTGTATCCAATCCACGGATCATCCATTACTTATGGGATACCAATACCAAAGCTAAAGTACACGGATGATGGGAGGGACAAGGCAGGATTAAACGGAAGGAACCACTGCCTGAAGAACCTTTCTCCCAAAAACAGCCTCCGAAGAAGCAAAAGTATCAAATTTGTAAAATTTTGAAAAGGTGTGAAGCGAAGACCAAGTCGCAGCCTTGCAAATCTGTTCAACAGAGGCCTCATTTTTAATGGCCCAGGTGGAAGCCACAGCTCTAGTAGAATGAGATGTAATCCTTTCAGGGGGCTGCTGTCCAGCAGTCTCATAGGCTAAGCGAATTATGCTCCGAAGCCAAAAGGAAATAGAGGTTGCCGAAGCTTTTTGATCTCTCCTCTGTCCAGAGTAAACGACAAACATGGAAGATGTTTGGCGAAAATCTTTAGTAGCTTGTAAGTAAAACTTCAAGGCACGGACTACGTCCAGATTATGTAAGAGACGTTCCTTCTTTGAAGAAGGATTAGGACACAATGATGGAACAACAATCTCTTGATTGATATTCTTGTTAGAAACCACCTTAGGTAAAAACCCAGGTTTGGTACGCAGAACTACCTTATCTGCATGAAAAATCAGATAAGGAGAATCACATTGTAAGGCAGATAGCTCAGAGACTCTTCGAGCCGAGGAAATAGCCATCAAAAACAGAACTTTCCAAGATAAAAGTTTAATATCAATGGAATGAAGGGGTTCAAACGGAACTCCTTGAAGAACTTTAAGAACCAAGTTTAAGCTCCACGGGGGAGCAACAGTTTTAAACACAGGCTTAATTCTAACCAAAGCCTGACAAAATGCCTGGACGTCTGGAACCTCTGCCAGACGCTTGTGCAAAAGAATAGACAGAGCAGAAATCTGTCCTTTTAAAGAACTAGCTGATAATCCTTTGTCCAAACCCTCTTGGAGAAAGGACAATATCCTAGGAATCCTAACCTTACTGCATGAGTAATTCTTGGATTCACACCAATAAAGATATTTACGCCATATCTTATGGTTGCTCTCTCCTGCTTGATTTTGGCAATCAGTCGAGGGAGCAGGAAACGGTGGAAACACATAAGCCAGGTTGAAGAACCAAGGAGCTGCTAGAGCATCTATCAGCTTCGCTCCTGGGTCCTGGACCTGGATCCGTAACAAGGAAGCTTGGCGTTCTGGCGAGACGCCATGAGATCCAGTTCTGGTTTGCCCCAACGATGGATCAGTTGAGCAAACACCTCCGGATGGAGTTCCCACTCCCCCGGATGAAAAGTCTGACGACTTAGAAAATCTGCCTCCCAGTTCTCTACGCCTGGGATGTGGATCGCTGACAGATAACAAGAGTGAGACTCTGCCCAGCGAATTATCATTGAGACTTCTAACATCGCTAGGGAACTCCTGGTACCCCCTTGATGGTTGATGTAAGCCACAGTCGTGATGTTGTCCGACTGAAATCTGATGAACCTCAGGGTTGCTAACTGAGGCCAAGCTAGAAGAGCATTGAATATTGCTCTTAACTCCAGAATATTTATTGGGAGGCGTTTCTCCTCCTGAGTCCACGATCCCTGAGCCTTCAGGGAGTTCCAGACTGCGCCCCAACCTAGAAGGCTGGCATCTGTTGTTACAATCGTCCAATCTGGCCTGCGAAAGGTCATACCCTTGGACAGATGGACCCGAGATAGCCACCAGAGAAGAGAATCTCTGGTCTCTTGATCCAGATTTAGTAGAGGGGACAAATCTGAGTAATCCCCATTCCACTGACTTAGCATGCATAATTGCAGCGGTCTGAGATGCAGGCGCGCAAATGGCACTATGTCCATTGCCGCTACCATTAAGCCGATTACTTCCATGCACTGAGCCATTGACGGACGTGGAATGGAATGAAGGACACGGCAAGCATTTAGAAGTTTTGATAACCTGGACTCCGTCAGGTAAATTTTCATCTCTACAGAATCTATAAGAGTCCCTAGGAAGGTGACTCTTGTGAGTGGGGATAGAGAACTCTTTTCCACGTTCACTTTCCACCCATGCGACCTCAGAAATGCCAGAACTATCTCTGTATGAGACTTGGCAATTTGAAAGCTTGACGCCTGTATCAGGATGTCGTCTAGATACGGAGCTACCACTGTGCCTCGCGGTCTTAGAACCGCCAGAAGTAAGCCCAGAACCTTTGTAAAGATTCTCGGGGCTGTGGCCAACCCGAAGGGAAGAGCTACAAATTGGTAATGCCTGTCTAGAAAGGCAAACCTTAGGAACTGATGATGATCTTTGTGAATCGGTATGTGAAGGTAGGCATCCTTTAAGTCCACTGTGGTCATGTACTGACCCTCTTGGATCATGGGTAGAATGGTACGAATAGTTTCTATTTTGAATGATGGAACTCTGAGGAATTTGTTTAAGATCTTTAGATCCAAGATTGGTCTGAAGGTTCCCTCTTTCTTGGGAACCACAAACAGATTTGAATAAAACCCCTGTCTCTGTTCCGTCCGCGGAACTGGATGGATCACTCCCATTACTAGGAGGTCTTGCACACAGCTTAGGAATGCCTCTTTCTTTATCTGGTTTGCTGATAACCTTGAAAGATGAAATCTCCCTTGTGGAGGAGAAGCTTTGAAGTCCAGAAGATATCCCTGAGATATAATCTCCAACGCCCAGGGATCCTGAACATCTCTTGTCCACGCCTGGGCGAAGAGAGAAAGTCTGCCCCCCACTAGATCCGTTTCCGGATAGGGGGCCGTTCCTTCATGCTGTCTTGGGGGCAGCAGCAGGTTTTCTGGCCTGCTTTCCCTTGTTCCAGGACTGGTTAGGTTTCCAGGCCTGTCTGGAATGAGCAACAGTTCCCTCTTGTTTTGAAGCGGAGGACGTTGATGCTGCTCCTGCCTTGAAATTTCGAAAGGCACGAAAATTAGACTGTTTGGCCTTTGATTTGGCCCTGTCCTGAGGAAGGGTATGACCCTTGCCTCCAGTAATGTCAGCAATAATTTCCTTCAAGCCAGGCCCGAATAAGGTCTGCCCCTTGAAAGGAATGTTGAGTAACTTAGACTTTGAAGTCACGTCAGCTGACCAGGATTTAAGCCATAGCGCCCTACGCGCCTGGATGGCGAATCCGGAATTCTTAGCCGTTAGTTTAGTCAAATGAACAATGGCATCAGAAACAAATGAGTTAGCTAGCTTAAGCGTTCTAAGCTTGTCAATAATTTCCTCCAATGGAGCTGTATGGATGGCCTCTTCCAGGGCCTCAAACCAGAATGCCGCCGCAGCAGTGACAGGCGCAATGCATGCAAGGGGCTGCAAAATAAAACCTTGTTGAACAAACATTTTCTTAAGGTAACCCTCTAATTTTTTATCCATTGGATCTGAAAAAGCACAACTGTCCTCAACCGGGATAGTGGTACGCTTTGCTAAAGTAGAAACTGCTCCCTCCACCTTAGGGACCGTCTGCCTTAAGTCCCGTGTAGTGGCGTCTATTGGAAACATTTTTCTAAATATAGGAGGTGGGGAAAAGGGCACACCGGGTCTATCCCACTCCTTGCTAATAATTTCTGTAAGCCTTTTAGGTATAGGAAAAACGTCAGTACACACCGGCACCGCATAGTATCTATCCAGCCTACACAATTTCTCTGGAATTGCAACTGTGTTACAGTCATTCAGAGCAGCTAATACCTCCCCAAGCAATACACGGAGGCTCTCAAGCTTAAATTTAAAATTAGAAATCTCTGAATCAGGTTTTCCAGAGTGAGAGATGTCACCCACAGAATGAAGCTCTCCGTCCTCATGTTCTGCATACTGTGACGCAGTATCAGACATGGCTCTAACAGCATTTGCGCGCTCTGTATCTCTCCTGACCCCAGAGCTATTGCGCTTGCCTCTTAATTCAGGCAATCTAGATAATACCTCTGACAGGGTATTATTCATGATTACAGCCATGTCCTGCAAGGTAATCGCTATGGGCGTCCCTGATGGAATTGGCGCCATATTAGCGTGCGTCCCCTGAGCGGGAGGCGAAGGGTCTGACACGTGGGGAGAGTTAGTCGGCATAACTTCCCCCTCGACAGAACCCTCTGGTGATAATTCTTTTATAGATAAAGACTGATCTTTACTGTTTAAGGTGAAATCAATACATTTAGTACACATTCTCCTATGGGGCTCCACCATGGCTTTCAAACATAATGAACAAGTAGGTTCCTCTGTATCAGACATGTTTAAACAGACTAGCAATGAGACTAGCAAGCTTGGAAAACACTTAAAACAAGTTTACAAGCAATATAAAAAACGTTACTGCACCTTTAAGAAACACAAATTTTGTCCAAATTTGAAATAACAGTGAAAAAAGGCAGTTACACTAACGACATTTTTACAGTGTATGTAACAAGTTAGCAGAGCATTGCACCCACTTGCAAATGGATGATTAACCCCTTAATACCAAAAACGGAATAACAAATGACAAAAACGTTTTTTAAACAGTCACAACAACTGCCACAGCTCTACTGTGGCTTTTTACCTCCCTCAATACGACTTTTGAAGCCCTTCAGAGAAGTCCTGGAACATGCAGGAAGAAGCTGGATGTCTGTGTCTGTAATTTTTGCTGCGCAAAAAAGCGCTAAAATAGGCCCCTCCCACTCATATTACAACAGTGGAAAGCCTCCAGGAACTGTTTTTAGGCAAATTCAAGCCAGCCATGTGGAAAAAACTAGGCCCAAATAAGTTTTATCACCAAACATATATAAAAAAACGATTAAACATGCCAGCAAACGTTTTAAAATACACTTTTATAAGAGTATGTATCTCTATTAATAAGCCTGATACCAGTCGCTATCACTGCATTTAAGGCTTTACTTACATTACTTCGGTATCAGCAGCATTTTCTAGCAAATTCCATCCCTAGAAAAATATTTTAACTGCACATACCTTATTGCAGGAAAACCTGCACGCTATTCCCCCTCTGAAGTTACCTCACTCCTCAGAATATGTGAAAACAGCAAAGGATCTTAGTTACTTCTGCTAAGATCATAGAAAACGCAGGCAGATTCTTCTTCCAAATACTGCCTGAGATAAACAGTACACTCCGGTACCATTTAAAAATAACAAACTTTTGATTGAAGAAATAACTAAGTATAAAACACCACAGTCCTCTTACGACCTCCATCTTAGTTGAGAGTTGCAAGAGAATGACTGGATATGGCAGTGAGGGGAGGAGCTATATAGCAGCTCTGCTGTGGGTGATCCTCTTGCAACTTCCTGTTGGGAAGGAGAATATCCCATAAGTAATGGATGATCTGTGGACTGGATACACTTAACAAGAGAAAAAAAAACAAAAAAAAAACACCAACCTCACCGCATTGTACAGGCTCCCGGTTCAGCCTCCCTCTGCGATGAACCACCGCCAGGCCCCAGTAAATGGCTTTGGTCATGAGCTGTTCTATGATAGGAAAAAGAGTGTTTATTGTCACCACATTTAGCATAGCAATCTGAAATTGCAAGCGGAACTGCTTTTGTACAGTAAAACATTTCAAACAATGTGTAAAAAACTTCACAACCTTCCCGTGGGAAGAACCTAACCTCTCAGGGGCATGAGTTTGGGTGAAAATTATCAGCACCATTCTTGCATAGGGAAAAGGCGAGTCAGTTGTTTTGACCCTCGTTGTCACCGTTTGGATATACAGTATAGGGGGAGCAGCCTGCATATATAAGGTGAAATGGCAAACATCAAACAGACTAAATAAAGTCCTATAAATTTCCAAAGAGAAAGACCTGGCCTCTTGGGATCTGATTCCTGAATGTCAGTTAGAACTCTAAAATAACCCTTTAACTCATAAACCTCATCCGGCTATGTCAGATTAGATGTTGGGCATTGTTTTTTCCCCATTAGTACAAACATCCCCGCAAGGACAACTAACCTCAAAACATAACTTGTGTAGAATAGCTTGAGCTGTTGCTCTTTAAACAGATTCTGAGCCATCATACAATATTTATTTAGTTGCATGACTAAAGTGTTGTGCGTTAGGCATATGTCTATTTATTCCCTTCAGCCTAGGTCCCCCCCATCCAGTTCCCTATCCGGGCTATGTGCAGGGGAATCCCCTTTCTCAACAAATTCTTGGGCTTCCAAGGGAGTATTGAAGAATCTTGGGCCTCTAGGGGTACTGACTTTCAACCTAGCAGGATATAGAAGAAAAGCCTGTCTACACTCTCTATGCAACCTAGAGCAAATAGGTGAGAATTCCCTGCGCCTGTGCATGAGGTCTGCGGAGAAGTCTTGAAACAGTAACAAGCGTGTATTTTCAAAGGTCAGGTGTTCCAGCTTTCTGTATGCTCTCATGATGGCCGTTTTTGTTTGAAAATGCAAAAATTTGATCATGATAGGGCGGGGCTGTGATCTATCTGCGCCTGGCTTTTCTGATCCTACCCTATGCGCTCTCTCAACTCCTCCATCTAGATCTCTAAGCGGGATATTTAGTAAAGAAGGCAGAGTTTTTTCTACAAACTGAAGTATGTCACCCGGTTTAACCGTTTCAGGGAGACCCAGTAGACGCATATTATTGCGTCTCGATCTGTTTTCCAGATCATCTACTTTTAGTTGTAAAGTAAGCGCCTGTCTTTCAAGATTCCTAATTCTGTTAGTATTGGTTACATTGTTATCCTCTAAGTCAGAGATTCTGCCTTCTGCCTCGGCCACCCTGGTAGAGAATTGCTTGATATCATCAGTTAGTGTGTCAACCCCTCTTTGTAAATTATCAATTTTAGGCATAAACAGCATCAAAATCTGTTTTACTATAGGGTGTGTGTCTATCTGGCTGGCTTCCTGGAATGGGTCTGCATTAGAACTTTGAGAGGCTTGTTCAGTGCCAGCCCTATTTTTTCGCTCACTGTTTTTGTTGCGGCCTGACATTGCGTGATTAGTTAAGAATCTCTCCATGTACCCATAAAGCAATAAAAAGGAAAAATGAAACAGCAACAAGGTTGAGGTTACAGAGATGCAGATAGAATAACTCAGTGACTCTAATGTAATGTACCTAGAACAAGCAAGACTACAGCATACAGTAGATTTGTTGTAAGGAAATGTGCTTCCTGAGACAATGAAAAAGATTCTAGTACACAAGTGTCGCTTTACCTGCCAGAATTTAGCAAATATAGTTTCAGCCTTTTTTCCTAAAAGAGAAAAAAATATATACAGAATACAAAGTATAGCTTTCAGCTGACACACAGTCTCTGTTTGCAGGTTATAGCCTGAGTTCCAGTTACCACATACAGTCACTCCTCACAGATAACGCCATTCATTCCTGCCTCACTCATACACTTTCCACACACACAGTTGATTTTCCTTTAGCAAGATCAGAGTTCCTACACTGTGCACAAGTGGCACAGCGCATAGGGTAAATAAAATCTGCAGCGTCAAGTAAGTGAGACTGTCCAGGGGGAAAGTACTGCTGCAGGGGCCTCCTAGCCCCGGATTTAAGTGAGATTGTGCCTATTAAAGATATCCCCAGCAGGTCCGTGTAAGAGTCAGTCTTTTAGATAGAATCAAGTGTTCCTGTGTGTTAATTTCCACACTTTTGCAGCCTATCCATCACAGGATTCAGAGAGAAGCAAACAATGTCAGTCCAAGTTCAAAAACTGCCACGAAGTGTAAAGTGCTTTATTAAGTGGCCTTTGAACCCAAGGGTCCCACCAGGGGGACAAAGATGCCTTTAATGACCGCACTAAGAGCTTGCTGTATAACAGTGGCTGGTGTTGCAGGGCATGGCCCAAGGGCAAGAGGTGCCAAAGCAGGTAGGGCCTATACCCCGGGTAGTGCTCCACTGCTATTGCCGTTATGGAGGGGGCGTGAAAAGAAAAGAGAGGGTGTCTCTAAGGGGACCTTTTGGTCCGAAACTAGCGTGTACGTCCCAGTTTTGAATGTGTCATTAAAGTCCCGCTCTCTCCGCTACCCTGCACCCAGTGCTGCTGGTTTTACACAGCTCTTACCCTCCATACCTGCCTCCTTGGTCCCTAGTCAGCCGTTGTCCAAGATGGCGCCATTTTTCACGCCAAAAGAGAGTTCTTTGCATGAGAGTTGGATGCAGGGTCCGCGGTGCCTTTTTTACCCTTAACGATCCTCTCCGGGTCACTTCACTGCACCGTGTTAGGTAGATCCGCGGAGGGAGCTTGAAGACTTGGGTGAGTTGATGAGCGGTCTCCTGTGTCTGCGTGCTGCCAGGCCCTTCTCCTCCTACCAGCCCTCTGTTGCAAATGTACCGCCTGTTTGCGGCCTCAGGGCTCCAGTCTATTCCCTGCAGGACCAGGAAAATCCTCTCAGTCTAGTTTGGCTGCGCTCTCCTGGAGTCAGTGTCCTTAGCAGCCTTCCAGTGGTGGAGCGGTGTTGTGCTCACCCGATCTCTGTGGCGGTCTGACAGGACAAGTCCCCCACTCTGGGCAGCAAATTCTGCCAAGGAGAGATCGCTGGGTGTGAAGCTCACTTATTGCTCCTGTGCCAGTTACACTTTGTGGGTTCCAGGCTGTATTTTGCCTATTTTGGGGATAACTAGGCACGGAGCTCCTTGCTTCTGCTGCTGTCTCTTAGGCCAGCCCACCGGAAGTCCAGTCTTTTTTTTTTTATTATTATTTTAACACCCCAGAGAAATTTCCTTAAAGGGACACTGAACCCAAATGTTTTCTTTTGTGATTCAGATAGAGTACGACATTTTAAGCAACTTTCTAATTTACTCCTATTATCAAAAAGTCTTCATTCTCTTTGTATCTTTATTTGAAATGCAAGAATGTAAGTTTAGATGCCAGCCCATTTTTGGTGAACAAACTGGGTTGTCCTTGCTGATTGGTGGATAAATTCATCCACCAATAAAAAAAAGTGCTGTCCAGAGTCTGAACCAAAAAAAAGCTTAGATGCCTTCTTTTTCAAATCAAGATAGCAAGATAATGAAAAAAATTGATAATAGGAGTAAATTAGAAAGTTGCTTAAAATTGCATGCTCTATCTGAATCACAAAAGAAAAAATTGGGTTCAGTATCCCTTTAAGGTTTTGTTAAAATGCCTGGATCTTTTTTTTTTTTTTTTTTTTTTTTATATTATGAGTGGCAGATTTTGTAGTAAATATAGAATCTTAGGGAATATCCCCAGGGAGATTAAGAGACGAACCGTTCTTTAAAATGTCATGGTTAATGCAGATCCTCATATGTCTAGTTTATTACCTGTTGTAGGGAACCTCACCTTTACTGAAGGAGCAAGAAATAAGCTCTTTATAAAGTGGTCCAGAAAAGGCATGAACTTTATGTTGCAACTACATGATCCAGAAATGTTAGGCCCTTTCACATTTGAAAGTTTAAAAACTATATATGATTTGCCAAATCATGATGTTTTTGCAGATTCAACACTTCAGACAGGTTTATTTTTATTTAGACAAGGAACACACTCAACTAAATACTGGTATAGTCTGGTCTTTAAAGTTTCCGGTGAAAAGCATATACATAATCTTGTGGTAAAATGGGCACAAGATTTAGAGAACATTGAAGAGCTTAGTATTATACAATGTATCCATAGGGTGGAGAATACCACCTTATCTGCAGCTTGGCGGGAATCTCATATTAAATCAATAAATCGGGTTTATGTTACGCCTACCATGATCAAAAAATAGCATCCAAAGGCCTTAACCTGTTGTCCCAAATGTAGATCAGTAGAAGCTGATCTGGTACATCAATTTTGGGAATTTCCTAAAATAAAAAAATTCTGGTGTCGTGGGAGATTTTGACTTGAACAGAATTCTTAAAGATAAGATTAGTTTTGATAAACATAAGGTGTTTTTGCTATATGAACAAAATAATAGGTGGGAGAACTCTCACTTAATTAATTCTGTAATTTTACTGGGTAGATACTTGTTTCTCAAAGCATGGAAAAGTAATAAAGAGCCTTCCCTGAATATATTGGTTAGTTTAATGCAGAAACAGGTAGTAATAGAACAATTTGACATTTCCCTATGTTCCACTATTCCCATTGACGGCTTTGGCAGCACATTGGCTCCTGACTCATGTGTAATATCCTTAATCGGCTCCTGACTGCACATGTAGTCAGTGAGTGTGGCAGCAGTGTGTTTGCAGCATGGGCAGTAGTCAGTCGGACTTGCAGAGCTCTGAGGGCAGCAGCTTAAACGCTGAGCTAAAGTCAGAAGTCAAAGTGTTGGTTTTTTTGCAGCTAGCTCCCAGTAGTGCATTCATCCCATCAACCTCATACATCCCATTAAAATAGTAAGTAGCTATTGGTGTTATTAAACTTTTTTTTAATTCTTGCACATACTTACTGTTACTTGTAAATACATTTTATTATTATATAATTTATGTATGTGTCCGTATCTCTTAAAACAAGTTAGTTTAACCTTGTGTTTGCTAGTACAACTGAATTACTGTGTCGCAAAATGATGTAGGTCTAAAAAGTGTGTCACCAACATGAAAAGTTTGGAAAGCTCTGATTTAGAAGCTTAACATATGTTGACTTTCTTGTTATAAAATGAGAATCCACTGATTATTGTTTGAGCATGCTTTGTTGCTATCTCTGTATCTCAAGTGTTGGTGTGAGATTTTAATGTTACTAGGAATATTGTAGAAGATGTGTGACATTGTTATTATATTTATATTTTTCTTTCTGTCTGTTTATGTGATCTGCGAATAACACCTCCGTCTTTTGATTTTTCGTATGTCAAGTATATGATGATCTAATGTGAATTACTTACTTTGTGGATTTCCCAAATAAAAATAAATAAAAAAAAAAAAAGAATCTTACCAGATAAATTTAGGGTTAACTTCCTCCGCACGGCCAACAAATGCTCAATTTTATCATAAACTTCCCTAAAATTCTGTTCAAACCATTTATCTACATTCTAATGGAATAGTATTTAAAGATATAAAACACTATCCATTATATTGAATGAAACTTGAGCTAAATAATTCCCTGTTTTTCTTAGCTAGATCAATTCTGATTTGCTAGTATTAATGTTATACCCCGAAAAAGAACCACATTTCTCCAAGTAATCTAATAGAATAGGTATATTTCTAACCATATTTCTCATAAAGACTAGCAGGTCATCTGCATAGAGTAGGATTTCTATTTCAATTTTATTGCAGACAAATCCTTCTAATATTTGTCGTAATTTAATTGCTAGAGGCTCAATCGCCAAATTGAACAGTAAGGATGAGAGAGGGAAACCCTGTCTTGTGCTTCCTGTTCAGTTCTATTTTAAATATTAACACATTATTAACCCTTATTATTGAGAGCTGGTTATTATACAACCCTTTAATGTAATTAACATCACCTGAAAGCACAAATTTCTTTAATGCCGTGAACAAATGATTCCATTGGACTGCATCAAAATCTTTTTCTGCATCTATAGCTAGCATAGCAACATATGAAAACTTTGGCGTTCCTTTAAGATCTTTAGTAATCCAGAAATATTACATCATCATGCAAACTTTTCTAATATTTGTCATAGAGGTTCTGCCACTCATAAAACCTACTTGAGATAGATGGATCAAATCTCCTATCACAGCCTTGAAACTATCTGCTATAATTGAAGCCATAATCTTATAATCCAGATTCAATAAAGAAATTGGTCTATACGCATCAACAGATTTGGGATCTCTGCTTTTTTAAAGAATTGACAAAGTCACTGCTTTTGTAAAAAATGTTGAGACTAAACCTCCCTTGATAAAATAATAACTGAAGAGATTAGCCAAGGCAGGAACAACTTCCCCGGTAAACATTTTGTAAAATTCAGCCGGGAGTTGGTCAGGTCCCAGTGCTATTATAGAAATTCTTATTTCTTCCTCTTTAATCTGAGAATTTAGCTTATCTAGTTCAGTTTTTTCCAACTGAGGAATCGGCAGATTCTTCCAAAATGTATTCTTGATAGTTTCATCTATCTTACCTGATCTATAAAATTCTTGATAAACCCTTGATAAACAATTCTTGCAAAAAAAATCCCTATCTTATTCCCACATTTCAAATAGTTGGCCTGGAGTTTAATATTATTGTTATATGATTTTTTAAATATGAAAATACTAGTGCTCTTAGGCTGAAAAAAGTTGGGCGAAATAATTTTCCTCATGGAGGAGGAGGTGCAGACCCTTTTAATAATTCTTGTTTACATATGTAAAGAAAGATAGAGAGTAAAATCAATCCTTATTAGGGTTTCACCTACATAGAGAGATAGGGAATTCAGCACACTTTAATAGTTTAAAACCATTATCTGGTTATGTTTAATTTGACATTAGTGCACACAAACTAAAAACCTGTTGTTACACATATATCACACTATTTTCTAAAAAAACAAATATGGATCACAAACTGGGTGTCAGAGTACAAACTAGTTCAGGCAGTCAGTATGCAGCTCTGATACACAGTCCTTTTAGTAACTAGGGGTTAATATGTCCAAAATAAAGCCTCCAAGTGTGCATGCAAAAATAAGCTTGTCAAGCAAAAGTTGTTAGCAGTCCATGCATAGAGCACCAGTAATCAACTTATAGCTCATGAAGAATAAATTGGTGTAAAGCTTTATGATAATTAGAAGCAGCGGACAGTCCCTTGATACAGTTGCAACTGAAAATAGATTCAGAGACTTAGGTGTATGCAAGGAAAAGACAGTATGAGAGTACGGATAGACTCACTCCCAGTTTGTGGATGTTTCATCAGGAACCATGTATTGGATCAAAGTAAAGGTTTTACCTTAGCATCTCTTTTGGTCTGTGTTGTTAGAGCCACAGCTTTTTTCCTTCCTTCTGACCTTCATCTAGGGTATGCTTTCCAAAACGATCCATCACGGCATCCGCCTCATCTCCAAATTTGTCACCACCAAGGAATAGCGAGTTTCTCCTTCCCGGATCCAGTGTCTCTGTTTGCTGTATTTGCTGAATGAAACTTGCCTCACAGCGTTATTGCCGCGGCACAGGCCGCACTCCAGGCTTGCTGTCGGTCACCTAGTAAGCACACACCGCTCCTCAGACAAGATCTTGTGTGTGATTCAAAGATTGCCTACGTGTGTTTCACCCATCATGCTTTGCGTGAATGTTTGGGCTTTGTCAGACAATCTTTGAATCACACACACAAGATCTTGTCTTAGGAGCGGTGTGAGGTTTTTACAAACTTGTTTTTTTACTTGGAGTATGGTTTCTCCATGAAGGAAAAATATATGCTTGTCCCGTAATTTTATTTGTATTTTATTTATTTTGTTTAGCCAATAATTAATCATGTTCCAAAACTTTTGAATTTTAGGACAACTCCATAGATAATGGTATAAGTCAGGTGCTGGCAAGTTACATTTACAACATTTGTTATTAGAAGATTTATCCCATTTTGCTTTCACTGCAGGCGTTATATATGACCCGTTAATTATTTTTGTATGGGATTCCCTCCAAGAGGTTGATAATGTAGCCTTGCCTGACAGCTGGAAACTTTTTTTGAATTATATCTATCGTTTGGCACCAGTTGGTAGCTATCCTTTCTATGTTCTTTATGCCTTGAAAAGATTGAAGTGCCTTATAAAGGACAGAAATGGAATGGTTCCATAATTTATACATATTTAATATAGGTTGTATAACTACCCATGGGTTATTATCCAAAGAGTCTTTAATTCTTTCATTAAAAATGGAGTGCCTGTAGATGAGTGCAAAAAAATATTTGTAGTGTAGATTAAACTCTATTTTTAACTCTTGAAAAGTTTTACAATTTCTGGAGTCTTTTTCTTTTAACTGTTCATAATGAAACAACCCTTTCCATGTCCAATTCTGAAACACTTTTGATCTTAATGCTGGTTTAAAGTTTGGGTTTCCGCATATTGTAAGATATTTGGACCACCCGGGATTGGCTTGTGCAATTGTCATGATTTTTTGCCAGGCTCCTATCAAATTTTTGATGATAATTATGGTTCTCACTCCTGATGGTAATTTTTCTTTACAATGTAGTAATGCCTTTAACGAATACGGATGAACTATTTGTTCTTCCAACCCCAAGATTGAATAATATTCTGTCTCCGTTAGCCAGTCCATAGCTATTTTCCCCATACCTGTTAAATTATATAGTTCAATATCGGGTAAGGACAATCCTCCCTCTCTTCTAAAGTAGGTCATTTTTTTAGGGTTAGCACCCTTCGCCTCTTGCCCCACAAAAACCTCACACATTTTTGTTTAAATAATGCTAAATCTCTAGGTTTTATAAATAAAAGTAAATTTTGTAATAGGTATAATAGCTTACGGAACGCCACCGTTTTGATCAATTTGACTTTACCGATAAGGACAATGTAAATTTGGACCAGAATGAGAGATTTCTAAATATTTTAGCAAAAATACTCAGATAGGTTAGATCGTACCAGTCATTAGGATTTTTGGCAAGTTTAATACCCAGATATTTAAGCTTCTTTAAATGGGAATCCTTTATAACTGTTTCTGTTTTTATAAATTCAGAAGATTTCTGATTTAGCTACATTCACTTTATAACCCGCAAAAGAGCTAAACTTTTCTAGGGTAAGTTTGTGAATATTTGGGTAAGTTTGGGAATATACAGTATATTTTAGAATCTTTAAGAAGACTAATAAGTTGTCTGCATAGAGTAGCAGCGTGATTCTTCTTTTTCATAACTAAATACCTTAAATTTATTTTCTAAGATAAACAGCAAGTGGTTCAATAGCATGGTTGAATAGGTAAGGGGATAGGGGGCACCCCTGTTTTGTATCTTTCTGTAGGGGAAAGTTTGGTGTTATATTTCCATTACCTAAGATATTGGCAAGACGGTTTTTATAAATAGTCTGAACAAGTCTGAGGAAATGTCCAGTAATTCCAAATTTTTGTATTGCCCCAAAGAGATGGTCCCACATAATCATATCAAATGCCTTCTCGCCATCGATTGCTATAATAGCAATGGCTGTTTTGGGTGAAGAGCTTTTTCTATTAAGTTGCTGCCAATAGTAATCAATGTTTAACTGTAATTTCCTCAGATTGACAGTTAAACTTCTCCACGGCATAAATCGCACCTGATTCTTGTAAATTAATGGGCACATCACTTTCTTTAACCTTAGTGCAATAATACTAGTAAATATTTTATAATCGTTATTTAACAACAAAATTGGTCTATATGCATTAAGTGCTTCAGGATCTTTATCCTTTTTCAAGATTAATGAGATTGTTGACGCAGTAAAATATTTAGATTGCATATTTCCTTGAGTAAAAATTGTATTAAATAGGGATTCTAGCGTTGGTATTATTTCCTCTCCTATCATTTTGTAAAATTCTATAGGTATCTGATCGGGGTTGGGTGCTTTGTTGGCTGCAGTTGCTTTAATTGTCTGTCTTATCTCCTCCTGTGATATCAGACCATTTAACAACTCCAAGTTTGCCTTCGCTATTCTGGGTAACCCAAACTTATCCCAAAATTGTGTTTTAGAGCTCTGGCATATATCCCCTTCTGAATACACTTTTTGGAAATATTCAAGTATATGTTTACTTATTTCAATAATGTTCAAAAATCTTTTTTCCCCTATTCTAATTGCTTCAATGCATTGTTTTTTATTTTTTTAAGTTTTACTAAATTAGCCAGAAACTTTCCCGCTTTTCCACTGTGTCTCTAAAAGAAGGCTCTTGATCTCAGCTCTTCTTGTCTTATTTTTTTTATTAAGAAAAGTCTCCCTTTCCTTTTTTTTTACCCTGATATATTTATCCCATAGAGTTTTAGATGGATCAGTTATACAGGTGTATATATATTGAAGCAATTACACAAACAACTATAGGATTGTAAATCTTTAGCCTGCATTTCACGCTTTTTACCAACTAGATATGCTTTTATTTCTCCTCTAATTACTGATTTGAATGTTTCCCAAAATATTTCACTTTTATTTTTGCATTCATAGCTTTAAACTGTGTGTTTGCCAATAAATATTTAGGAAAATAAAATTTTGTGAAATTATTAAACTTGAGAGTTTTAATTTGCAAATTAAGGCATAATATTGCATGATCTGAGAGAATAAACTCTTTAATATCTGTTGACATTTCTGTGTCCAGTAAATTATCCGACACTAGGAATGCGTCAATCCTTGACATTGTCTTATGTCTTTGTGATTCACAAGAAAAAATCCTTAACTCAGGATTCTGGATTCTCCAGATATCTTTAAGTATTAGGGGGATATTTATCAAAGCCTCAACTATGCTGCATTCGCAGGCACCAATACGCTCACCTAACATTGCCTAACATAGCGGCCGCAGACCTGAATACGATCTCCATATTTATAAAAAAATACTAGCAGTCATCGATCTCGCTGCTATTCGGCTTTTTACCATCTTTATTTATACTCTGTCACTAAACGCCGCCACTATACTAAAATGTTTAACCCCTATCCCGCCACTCCCGGACCCAGCAGCCACTAAAGTTATTAACCCCTAAACCTCTAACCTCCCACATCACTACCATTAACTAAACCTATTAACCTGTAAACCGCCAGCCCCCCACATAGCCATAAACTAAATTAAGCTATTAATCCCAAACCGCCAGCCCCCCACATCGCCATTAACTAAATTAAGCTATTAACCCCTAAACCTAACAACCCGCTAACTTTACATTAAAATTACAACATCCCTATCTTATAATAAATTAAAACTTACCTGTAGAATTAAAAATAAACTATATTAATCTATTAATTAACCTACCCTAACTATTATACTAAAATTACATTAAACTAGCAATTAAATTAACTATATTACATATTAAAAAACCCTAACCCTACTCAAATTATTTAAATCTACTATTAAAAATAACTAAATTACAAAACAAACAACGCTAAATTACAAAACCACCCCCACTAAATTACGGGAAAAAACTCAGTATCAAAAATAAAAACGAATTACACCTAATCTAATAGCTCTATCAAAATAAAAAAGCCCCCCAAAATAAAAAAAAACCCTAGCCTACAATAAACTACCAATGTAGGGCATTGCCCCAAAGAAATCAGCTCTTTTACCTTTAAAAAAATACAAACAACCCCCAACAGTAAAACCCACCACCCAGCCACCCAACCCCCCAAATAAAAAGCCTATGTAAAAAACGAAGCTCCTCATTGCCCTGAAAAGGGCATTTGTATGGGCATTGCCCTTAAAAGGGCATTTAGCTCTTTTACCTGCCCAGTCCCTACTCTAAAAATAAAACCCACCCAAAAAAAACCCTTAAATAAACCTAACACTAACCCCCAACGATCCACTTACAGTTATTGAAGTCCCGCTTGAAGGATCCATCCAGCCGCCCTCTTCTATCTTCATCCATCCGGCGCAAAGCGGGTCCATCCTGAAGACATCCGGCGCGGAGCTCCTCTTCAATACAGTCGCCGCCGTAAACTGGATCTTCAATGCAAGTGGCGTCATACTAGATGGGGCCCCTTGCATTCCTATTGGCTGTTCCAATCAGCCAATAGGATTTGTGCAGCTCTCATCCTATTGGCTGATTTGAACAGCCAATAGGATTAGAACTACTCAAATCCTATTGGCTGATTGGAACAGCCAATCGGAATGCAAGGGACGCCATCTCGGATGATGGCACTTGTATTGAAGATCCAGTTTACGGCAGCGACCGTATTGAAGAGGAGCTCCGTGCCGGATGTCTTCAGGATGGACCCGCTCCGCATGGATGAAGATAGAAGAGGCCATCTGGATGAAGACTTCTTTCCCCCTGGATGGATACTTCAAGCAGGACTTCAATACCTGTAAGTGGATCGTCAGCGGTTAGTGTTAGGTTTATTTAAGGTTTTTTTGGCTGGGTTTTATTTTTAGAGTAGGGTCTGGACAGGTAAAAGCGCTAAATACCCTTTTCAGGGCAATGGGGAGCTTAGGTTTTTTAGATAGGCTTTTTATTTGGGGGGGTTGGGTGGGTTTTACTGTTGGGGGTGTTTGTATTTTTTTTTTACAGGTAAAAGAGCTGATTTCTTTGGGGCAATGCCCAGCAAAAGGCCCTTTTAAGGGCCATTGATAGTTTATTGTAGGCTAGGGTTTTTTTTTATTTTGATAGGGCTATTAGATTAAGTGTAATTTGTTTTTATTTTTGATACTGTGGTTTGTTTTTTTCCGTAATTTAGTGTTTTTTTTAGTAACTTAGCGTTAGTTTTGTTTTGTAATTTTGTTATTTTTAATAGTAGATTTAAATCATTTGAGTAGGGTTAGGGTTTTTAATATGTAATATAGTTAATTTAGATGCTAGTTTAATGTAATTTTAGTATAATAGTTAGGGTAGATTAATTAATAGTTTAATATAGTTTATTTTGATTCTACAGGTAAGTTTTAATTTATTATAAGATAGGGATGTTGTAATATTAATGTAAAGTTAGTGGGTTGTTAGGTTTAGGGGTTAATAGTTTAATTTAGTTTATGGCAATGTGGGGGGCTGGCGGTTTAGAGGTTAATAACTTAATTTGCGGCGGGGTCTGGGAGCGGCGGGATAGGGGTTAATAACATTATGTAGGTTGTGGCGATGTCGGGACGGTAGATTAGGGGTGTTTAGACTCTGGGCTTATGTTAGAGTGTTAGGTGTAAATGTTACTGGTTTTCTAACATAGAAACAATGGTATATCTGGCAGCATCGAACATGAGCTTTCGCTGCTTTCAGACTCCCATTGATTCCTATGGCATCCGCGGCCTCCAGGGTGGCGGAGTGAAAACCAGGTACGCTGGGCCGAGCGTACCTGTTAACTATTTGATACATTTTAAAAAGTGTCAAATAGTGCCAAATGTGTATTCAGAACATCTGTAACGATGTAAGCATCGATCTGTGTCGGATTGAGACTGGCGGATCGTATGTTACGTCACAGATTTCAACTTTTGCTGGTATGTAGGCTTTGATAACTAGGTCAAATCAAGCTCGCCACAATTGCGCTGCGGAATTCCAGCCTATTTGAGATTCTTGTTTACTATTTTTATTCAGAGATGGTTTTAATCTAGAGAGAGTCTGGTGCATAACCATATGCAGATCACCTGCCAATATGATATTTTTTGAGCTATAATTAATTAGTTTAACTTGCAATCCTTCCCAAAAATCTGTATCTGATCCATTAGGGCCAATATACGTTACATAGGGTTAACAATGTACCCTCTATTTCGATATGCAAAATTATATACCTCTCTTCTGTATCTAGATCCCTCAATATAATGTTATATTTCAATGCTATATTAAAGAGAATTGCCACCCCTTTCTTCCTATTTAGACATGGCATTGCTATAACTTCCCCCACCCACCCCCATTGGAGTTTACTTATTTCTTGCTGTTTAAGATGTGTTTCTTGTAACATGGCAATATCTAAACCATATTTTTTAAGTTGCTAAAAAATAAAATCATTTTAATAGGGGAGAAGATCCCCCCCCCCCCCACATTTCATGAAGTAACTTTAACTTGTTCTCTCATTCTAAAATATGATTAAAATCTGTCTTTAAGAATATCCTAATGTTGGTGAACAAAAAAACCCAACAACAACAAAAGCATAATTATTCCCAATAGGGAATTACCATGTTTTAAACCATTTGTAGGATATACTGTATATTTCTAAATATCATGTACATAATAAAAAAGGACAGTGTAAGGACCTCTACCCTTTCTCATTGTATAAATAAGGGTCATAATGGAAACCTCTATTTTTTCCACATATAATATACTAGCTGCCTTTTATTAATTTCTATTTTGAATTTTGTTTAGACTGTATATTTTCCAAAACAAATTTGTCTTCCTCTATGTTATTTAATAGTGTATTTTCCTATTAGTTAAATATTTTAATTTTAGCTGGATACATTAATGCAGTCTTAAGTCTATTTGGATTAGATTTGTACATATTGGGGCCATTTCTCTCCTTTTTGATGTCTCAGCAGAGAAATCCTGAAAGAGTATATTTTTGTCTCCTATAGTAACTGGTATTTTATGTTTGTCATGTCTCATCATGTTTAACTTGTCCTGATAGTTGGAATACTTAACAATAATCGATCTGTCTTTTATGCTGCCATTTGGATATTTTCTTATACTACCCAATCTATGAGCTCTTTCAATTTGAATGCCCTGCTCTTGTACTTGTAAATCCTAGGTGTTGGGGAAACTGAAAAGAGGTAAACTTCACCAGATCCTGAATTTCAATAGACTCTGATACACCAATAATTCTTACATTGCAGGTGATTTATTTTTGGGGCCAGTGATATATCTCTCCATGTGCAATCAACAAAAAAATAAATTCAGGGTCTGATTCAACCTGAGTGTGATATCTATCCAGTCCTTTTTAGTGTTAGTGAATGAATGATCATACCTTCCTCGTGTAAAATTGTGTGAAAACAAACGTGGGGGGGAAGTGCAAGTGTTTTATTAGTCGTCTAAATAATGACTTCCTTAATGGATATGTTATGCTTTGGAAAATAACTAGACCGAAGATAGTGTACAGAAGAAGCATAAGCTATTTGTTCTGGATATAGATTTCCTACATATGTTTTGTTTTCTGTTTTAGCAATTAATCACCTCGTCTGTTACAGTCTGCACCGTTTGGACACCAGTGTTATTTGCTCCTGGATGTATCACCTAATGTAAGCTTCATGAATTGTTAATAGAACAGGGGCCATCTTTTCACCCAACAGTAGGGCCACCTAAGCTCTGGTAGGCTTTCCAGCCGCACAAGTTCTAATAATATACCACCTAAAAGAGACTGTGAGCTTGGAAATTAGCAGTCTATATACCACCTATTATCAGAAAGATTACTCAATTTCAATATATCACTAGACCTAAACATTTGTCACCCCTTGTCTGTTAATTTTTAGAAACAGTTTAGACATTCAATAACTTCAAAACCCGGATATAAAGTTCCAAAAGTAGTATACATACTATAGGTATAGCCAGATATAGGAATATGAAGAAGAGAAGAGGCGCCAAATAGTGTGTACCGTTAGTTGTAAGCAGCAAACCCCCAAATTACGGCTACTACTTACTAGATATTCAGCACTTGAGAAGTGCCACAAAGACCTTTTGTCCAGCAAGCTGATCCAGACCATCCGTTCCTCCAGTAGAGAACTGTAAAGGTGATACAAAAAACACAGGCACCACAATAGTGTATATCAGTGTGTAAGCTGACTCACACGCACAACGAGGAGATATACTCACAATGTGGTAAGCACTTGATAAGTGCCACAAAGACCTCCTGGACAATTATCAGCTGTCCAGACCACTGGTTCCTCAGGCAAATCTCGGCAGTATCCGTTAGACAAGAGCAGGAAAACACATGTACTGTCACCAAAGATAACTACCCACATATAGCGGTTAAAAGTGACAAACCACTCACTAAAAAAAGCTGTGTTACTGGAAATGACTATTTTTATTAAAAACAAATTAACCACAACGCGTTTCCCAGTATCTATGACCATTTCATCAGGTGTAATTCAACATAACAGTAACAAAGCTTATAAAGCCTGAGTCGGCGTCTAGCTCGACCAGGGGTGCATGCGTGAACAACCAAACTCGTGAACACCCAATCAGAACCACTAAAAACCGGCAGATTACCGATAGGTCAATATGAGGGTCTTGGTAGAATGCACCTTCATTATTGTCCAATCAGCTGTATCCTAAATGTTAGCAGCATAATTTGCTGGCGATAATAAAAGTGTAAGGCTAAATATATATATAAATGCTGTACTTAAAGTGTCAACGGTCCTGCCGTTATAATATTACTAAAAAAATGCAAGCCTAAATTTATATGCCGCAGACCTAATTGGACACTTAGATCCTTCTACTAAATAAAACCTCGGGTCTAGTAATAATAAAAAAGGACCGTTGACACTTCAAGTACGGCATTTATATATTATGAAATTTGAGCTAGAGAGCCGGGCCACTATTGCTGTCACAGCATTTAGATTGTGCTTCAGAGGCAGAGTGTACCTGTACTGGATTCCCCATATTTTTTAACTTCCCCAGCTACAAATACAGTATCCCTGCTAGGATCTCTGATGTCACACCCAGGATAGTGGTATTCAAATAATAATAAGATTATATTCACCATATTATTCACCATATGCATGTACTGGAATCACTGTCGGGCATGCTTGACTCCCACCTTGAAATATGCATAGATCAGTATTACAGCTCAGCTGTCTTATTCCCAATTCAGTGTTTGCCTACACCAAATATCACTGTGGAAATACTGGTCTAGTCTTAGCCGCTCAGCTGGCTTAACCGCATGTCAGAGTGACAAAGTTTGGCTTTGGCCATAGAAATATTCTTACCAGTATAGCAAATAAAGCATTTTAGCCTTGGGGGTGGGGGGCACATGTAAGCGTATTGCTTCAACAAGAACAATTAGCTTCCACAATCACTATAGAGAAGTTTCTTTTCAGACAAACAACAGTTTTCAACAATAAAAACTTGAGAGATACTTCACCACTTTAAGTACCCGTCTGAGCCAGTCATTGCATGTTTGCACTGTTAGTCCACTTTGATTCACCGTCACAAGTTGTCCCCAGCCTGTGGGTCTGTGTGCGTCTGTGTCTCTGCAGCCTGTGTTATCCCTGTCTGCCCCCACTCACCCACGGCAGCGCTTCTCTCCTCTATGCAAGTTTTTCTGTGTGGCTTCTGGAGTCGCTCCACGCCTTGATTGCCACCAGCTTCCGTCTGATGGCTTCAGAAAGGCACTGTTCCCACAGTGTGTGCTTCCTACAATCGACCCGGACTATGGGACACTGGTAACATCTGTTCTGAGGTCTGGATTTTCCACCATCTATGACGGCTCTGGAAAGCATACTCCCGCTGGGTAGCGGAGTATCGCAGGCAGTCTTGACTGCCAAGGCTAGCTTGTCCGTTGTCTCCTTCAAATCATGGGGGTGATGTACGCTTGTTCTCTCCCTTCACAGAGAACCGCTACACACCACCGTGGTGTAGCTCCTCCCCTTCTGGTCTCACAGCAAAAACGGAACTGAGCTCTTAAAGGGACAGTATACTGTTAATGTTTTTCCCTTAAAGTGTTTTCAATTACTTTTTTTTTACCAGCTGCAGAGTATAAAATGGATGAGATTTTCTTTTTAGGCTTATTTGTGTATATGAATTAGCTGATTTTGTGTTTTGAAGCCACAACCTAATAAAGTGGGTTGAGCTTGTAGATATAATCAGATATCATTACTTTATCACATTGTATACATATACCTGCTTCTTTATCTTATATCTGTCCATAAACCAATCACCAAAACTTAGAGAGAACAATGAAAAATTAACATTTTAGTACCTTAACTCTTCTATACCTCACTAGGAGTGTAATTACTTCTACTGGTTGTGTTATAACACAGCTTGGCCTTGAGGCCAAAAACTCTCAAGATGGGTGGGGATACCACAGGCTAAATGAACTATTCAAATGCCAATATAAGGGTAATAGAAATAGTTGTAAACAATTTAATACACTCCAGCGGGTAAAATGGATCATTTGGAACAAATTAAAGGGGAGAATATTTTTGAGTAAACTGTCCCTTTAAGAAAATAAACTAATATTTAGAAATATGATAAAAACACTTTACATTTAAAGAACACACATAATAAATTTAATATAAATGGTTAAAAACAAAGGGCATTTCAGAAAGGGATACTGTGTGAGGAGAATGCCTGGTCAGAGTAATCACATCCAAAACCTATCAGGGGTTCAAAATCAAGATGCCAAATGACAACAAAAACTTCTGGCAAGAGAGATTATTATAGGATCACTTGCTTACTACTGTGTGCATCAAATATAGCATATGAAAGTGTCTTACTTTGATACAAGACAGTCTTAACGGTTGAAAAATACCAAAACTGAATAGTAAAAACAATGTAAGCATATAACAAAAAAAAAAAAAAAAAAACAGGTGGTGACACATGAAGACAAAAAAATAAAATAATCCAATCCGAATAATACCTTACCTGGCATAGCTCACACCACATCACATACTGACACCTCCATTGGCAACCTTATCAGTGAAAATAAAGTAAAGGTTGCTTACAGTAAGTCTCAGGGTACGTGTTCACAACGCCTAAAATTAGAAAATAAACTGTCTATTATGTTATTAAATTATAACTAGATATAGACAACACAGAAATAATATAAACATATATACGGTAAATAGGATAAAATGTTCACTTTTAAGAGTTTGATTTATACAAGTCATATATAGGTTTTTATTTAACTAATTAGGTAAAGTTGTGCTGTTTAACCCTTTCATGACCGGGTTAAAAAGTTGAAATCATGCGATCGTGCAAAAGGTCGCGGGATTTAAATTATGGGATCGGGTCTGGGGAGAGTCCCTAAGACGCTAGGAACGCCCTCCAGACCGCGATCAAATCCTGCAAGCCTAGTAGGCTTCAGGACAGCTTCAGGACAGCCGTTTGCAATGACGTTGTATTCCATCATAACGGCTTTAAAGCCCAGTGCCGTTGTGACGGAATACAACGGCATAACGGCATTAAAAGGTTAATGTACAGCTCAACTATGTGCTAACTGTTGGTGTGATGCCTTATGGGAGGCCTCTGGTAGCGGTCAGAACAAATAAGGTAATGAAAATGCAGGAATAACAGCCATACTAACAGTGGATAGAGCAGTGCACATTAAAGACAACAGAAAACTTTTTTTGCAAAGCAAGTTTACTACAAAAACATAATGCACTGTTGATGTTGAAATGTAGGCAAATTCGGTTACAATTCTTTAAAGAGATAGAACAGTGACAATTAAAATGCACTTGTAAAAATTTGAATAGAATAATGTTTGCAAAAATGCTTCAAGTAAAAGCTGGCTGAGTGTTTGACTGTGGGTGCACCAAGCATATCTAGATTCTAGATATGCTCCATACATCAGTTCACAGCATACACTGTCACTGAAAGGGGTTGAAGGGACAATGCATTGAAACAAGCAACTAATAAGGGTTCAATTTAATAAAAGCAGCTGCAGGAACACCCTTTCAAATGGTGTGGGTCTCTCTCTCCCACCCCCACTTGAAGGTTGATTTCTGCTGAAGCTATTACTAGAACAAAGTCCAGATATGCAGGGGGTGCAAAAGAGTCCAGCGGCCCAGCCTAATAGTGAGAAAGTACTAATCAAATCAAGGATGGTGAATCCCAGTAGGTTTCTTGGAGAAATGGGGACACAGGTACACGGGTAAGCCGCTCTCTCCAATCATACAAGCTCGTCGTGAGGATATCAAACATACATCAGTCTGAAAAACAGAAGAGAAGAGGCGCTTCCTTGTGCGGATCTGCTATATACAAACAGGCAAATGACAGCAGCTATCACTCGATCTCAATATACTCACAAAGGAAGCAGCACCCAGTTGTGCTATTAGAGGCAGACTAGGGTCTCACAGCGCCCCAGCTCGCTGACACCGTGGTCCTAGGAATCAGGATACAGCGTGCGCCAAGCTCAGGAAAACTGCAGTCCGACTTGACTTTAGAAAATGCTGCAGGTAACCAGGCCCAGCTGGTCGGCAAATCGAGGTGATCGTATAGATCAGGCGGTACGAAGTGATATGTATAAAAACACACTTTAAAACAATTAACCCTTTCGTGTCAGGGTTAAAGTGCCTACATCGGAACAACTGTTCCGATGTAGACAAATTGAAACCACACGATCGTGCACACGATCACGAGATTTCAATTATTGTATTGCGTCTGGGGGGGCGTCCCTACAACCCTAGGAACGCCCTCTAGACCGCGATCAAATCCTGAAAGCACAGAAGGCTTCAGGACAGCCGTTAGCTATGATGTTCTATTCCGTCATAACGGCTTTAAAGCCCAGTGAAATTATGACGGAATAGAACGGCATAACGGCTTTAAAAAGTTAAGCACTCATAAGTGCATTGGTGCCGTACACTACGCGTTTCTCAGTCCACTGACCATTTCATCAGGCATAAAAACATATACCTTCTTTAGCTATTTAAATCTACCTAAACCAATTAGTTAGCAGAGGTTCCCTACGTCATGATTAGCAACTGTGTTGCCAATTTGTGATTATGCCAACTAAATTCCTATTCATAAAGATACAATGTAACAATAGTACTTGAAATAATGACTCTAAAACATAAGAATCAATAATTCACAACTTGTTCATAGACAGAATTGATCTGAAGCAAATCGTAATGAAAAAGGACTGTCTTACAGGGTGCTGTGAAAATGCACAGAGATGTTCCCACCCATAGGTGTCATGGAATGCATTTAGTTGGTAAAACCACAAATTGGCAACACAGTTGCTAATCATGATGTAATTGTAGGGAACCTCTGCTAACTGTAGACACTCACACAATAGCTACTAAATAAGCACAGCAATATGAGAGAGACTTCCGAGAGAAATTTTAACGTGTTGAACCCCTGAGTAGGAAACCCAAAGTTAGCAATAAGAGACATTAGATTGTGCTATTTGCTTCTAAATGTCCCTTTAACATTTCCCAGATAAACTCTGTGTCATTTTTATTAGATCAGAAGATGTTCTTGTTTGAAACTACTTGTAATCATCTGACTCAGTTTTACTGGCTATAGACATACATACGTACAAGCAAGTAAAAAACAAAACTTGGTTACAACACTAAATAATTTGAAGTATTGACACCATTGTCAAAAATCATACTGGAATTAACCCCCCCCCAGTAAATCCCATTATTAAAATGAATTACGCAAAAAAAAAAAAAAAAACTAGCTGCTTTAAAAAGACACATCAAAATATGATACACGGTCAGACTGAGGCTGAGCACAGCTACAGAATAGACACTACGTGAAGTGGTTCAGGCAGCTGACATCTACAATCTTACAGCGAAACCTTATGGTGAGTCCAAAATCTGTCCCTCCTTTGAGAAACTGATTAGGGAATGTGTAACTTTTGGTAAATGCTTTACTCACAAAAGCAGCCTGAAATATCTGTAAAATTGTAATGCGTTCGTATCTTATTTCTAAAGCTGCGTCATATGAATTGTAACGTGGCGCTGCTACCGTCCTTGTCTTCGTTTTATATATTTTTTTTATTTAAAAAAGCTAATGCGAAAATACATTTGTTTCCTTTGTGCTATGAACATCACTCTTCGGCCCTCACAGCACGATGTTTTTTTATTTGCTCCTAGTCTAGTCCCTCCTGCGTAGATTAGACGTCTCATATTATAATTCCATAAAAAGAATAGATTTTATATTATATATATCTTTCTTTATTTAAATCTTTGCAATAAAAACGTTTACATTTTATAACAAATACTACATACTTTAATTTAAAAAAGGTTCCATAGTCGAATACGTTATATATCTTAGGCCAACACTACACAGAACGCAGTAGCCCAGCCCTGCCTCTCCTATGCTCAATTCTAATTGGTGACTTTTTCTTACAATAGTGTAATTGTCAAGTTGCCATGTTTAAAAAGGGCAGAAGCCATAATGCGCTTGCGTTGACTAATGCTTATTAAAATACTAATACGTAATCGTTCAAAATGCATTGAATAAACAATGGTTTTTACTTTACTCCGCCCTTGTTATCGAGCACATTCAAAATGGTCGCAGCAGCTTCAGTCCCAAGTCAAATGTAACTTCGAATTTGTCACCACCCACTGCGTTGTAACCTGTAAGTCCTTATCTTGATTTACCATTGGTAGTTTGTGGTTGCTAGAGCGTCTTGTTTATGCATCTGGTTGTCATATCGATCGAGTAATGTTATGTAGAACTGCCATTTGCCAATAACAGTTATTTTTTGCTTATCTTAAAAGACCGAGGAGAAGTTAACACTGCAGGTATGTTTCTTATATACAAATAGTATGATGTATTGTATGATTGTCTAAATGGCTATTTACTAAATTGCGCATATTAAGCATTTCTTGTAATGTACTCTGGCAGCCTAAGGGATCAATGGGCGTTAAGACATTCACTGCAGTTATTTATGAATCATGTGCTGAATTTTAGCACAGGTTTGAATTTTTCTTATTTAGGGTATGTGGTGAGCATCAGTGTGTAAGTCATTTTATAAAACTAAATTTTAATACTTTGATTCTACATTTAGCATAATTTGTTTCAAACCACCAATAAATGTGATTCTGTAACTGTTTACCAGTCAAAATAAAAAACATTATGATATAATGTAAATGTCAGTTTGCATCATACAATTATAGTTCTTTGATCACGACACCCATTGTCTAAACAGTGGGTTGCCTTTTATATAAGGACTCGTACATTTGGGGGAGAGATAAAGCATCTTTAGAATTACCAGACCCACAAAATAGGACTAATGCTTTTTATACATGCTTTTGTAGTGACAATCACTTTGTAAATAAATGGCTGCTGCAGTTTTGTGAATCCACAACATGCTATAGATTGGAGAAACGTCAGTCTCCAGTTTCACCAGGCTTTTAAATTATTCTGTGCAGCAGGTTCGGTAGATAATAGAGATATTACTGAATCGGCTGCCTAGAATGATATGAAACAGGTGTAGCTGGGATGAGGCCTGTAAAGCTAGCGAGACAGTGAATTTAGCATATTTATTGCTTAGGCCAGATCACAATCTCATTTAATTCTAGACCCTGCTTAGATTCTAAACAGATAAATATACTCCCAAATGGATTTCAAGGACATGTACCTAGTGTTACATTTGTTGGGAGGAAGATAAAGGCATCTTTAGAATTACCAGACCCCACAAAATAGAACCAATGCTATCTTATATGCTTGTGGTGACAATCACTCGGTAAATGGATCTTGCAGTTTTGTGAACCCACAATATGCTATAGGATTGGAGAAGTGGCAGTCTCCAGTTTCACCGGCTTTTATATTATTCTGTGCAGCAGCAGCAGATTCAATAGATAATAGAAATATTAGTAAGTATTAGTGAATCAGCTGCCTAGAATGACATGAAACAGGTGTAGCTGGGATGAGGCCTGTAAAGCTGGCGATTTCTGTTAGTGAATTTAGCATATTTATTGCTTTGCCCAGATCACAATCTTATTCTTCTAGTCTCTGCTTAGACTCTAACGGAGAACATATAAATATATACTCCCAATGGATTTCCAGGACAAATCCCAACTCATCCCAAGCATTTACTTAGCAAATCAAAGCACATCTTGTTAATAAAATGACAAATTAAACAGTTTATACAGCTCTTTTGTAACCCATTACCAACATATGCTAAATGTGTAAAAAGCATTGACTTTAATGTCCTTTTAATACCCCATTCAGGTTAAGAAATGGATTCTCAAATATCCATAGCTGTTTTACTTTATTTATTTATGTGCTTATCCATATGGGTTTCTGGATCTTCTTAATTATGTATGAGCCAAAGTGTTAGGGCTTAAAAAAGAGACACAAAAGCCACAATTAAACTTTAATGATTCAGATATAGCTTAACATTAAAAAAATACAATTCCTCATGAATAGTAATAAATACATTTATCATTCTATTGTACTGCAAAGCTATATAATGTGTTGCAGCCAAAGTATTAGTCATTTGAACCAAGAATGTGTTGAAAGGGACATTCTAGTCAAAATTAAACTTTCATGATTTAGATAAGGCATCATGGCATGCAATTTTAAATAACTTTCCAATTTACTTTTATCATTAAAGGGACACTAAACCCAATTTTTTTTCTTCCATGATTTAGATAGAGCAGCAACTTTCTAATTTACTCCTGTTGTCAATTTTTCTTCGTTCTCTTGCTATCTTTATTTAAAAAGCAAGAATGTGATGCATAGGAGCCAGCCCATTTTTGGTTGAGGACCTGGTTTATGCTTGCTTATTGGTGGGTAAATGTCAGCCTCCAATAAGGAAGCACTATTCATGGTGCTGAACCTAAAATGGTCTGGCTGCTAAGATTTACATTCCTGTTTTTAAAATAAAGACAGCAAGAGAACGAAGAAAAATTGATAATAGGAGTAAATTAGAAAGTTGCTTAAAATTGCTGCTCTATCTGAATCATGAAAGAAAAAAATTTGGGTTCAGTGTCCCTTTAAATTTGCTTTGTTCTCTTGGTATTCTTTATTGGAAGCTAAACCTAGGTATTCTGATGCTAATTTCTATGCCCTTGAAGGCCGCCTCTTATCTCAGTGAAATTTGACAGTTTAGACTGATTGGCTAAAATGCAAGTCTGTCAAAAGAACTGAAATAAGGGGGCAGTCTACAGAGGCTTACATACAAGATAATCATAGAGGTAAAAAGTGTATTAATATAACAGTGTTGGTTATGCAAAACTGGGGAATGTAAAAAAAAAAATAAAAAAAAAATATATATACTGTATATAATTTTTATTAGTCTATTCTTTTTTTTTTTCTCTCATATTTGGCAAAGCAGCAATGGGCCCCCATTGAAGTGCCAGAGTTTAAAAAAAAAAAAAAAAAATTCTGGACATTGACTATGTTGATGGGCATCATAAAGAAACCCTCCATTCGCTCCTACTGGAGCAGTAGCCCCATCTGTTCTACTCCCATTTTCTCCCAGTGTATGTCGAGGAAGAGGTATGAAATTATTCTACATTTCATGCACTTCAGCGACAACAGCCTGTGCAACCCCAATTTGACAGGCTGTATAAAATCCGCCCCCTGATTACCGACTTTGCTGCCAGGTTTGCAGAGGCTAATACGCCTGGAAGGAATAAATGCGTTGATGAATCCCTGATGAAGTATAAGGGAAGGCTGGGATTCAAGCAGTATATTCCTTCCAAACGCTCCAGGTATGGGGGAAAAGGTGTATAAGCTCTGTGAGAGCGAGACTGTACTCAGGCCTTCCGGGTGTACGAGGGAAAGGATATCCACCTTGACCCTCCAGGTTGCCCAGAACATATGGGAACCAGTGGCAAGATTGTCTGGGACCTGATATTACCCCTGATGAGCAAAGGGTACCACTTGTATTTAGATAATTTCTATACAAGTGTCCTTTAGTTCAAGCTACTGTATTGCTTTAATACAGTAGCTTGTGCTACAATTAGAAAGAACCGTGCTGGTTCCACAGGACAACTTGCACGCACCCGGCTACGAAGGGGGTAGACCTCAGCTCTGTGCCAAGTGGAGCTGTTGGCAGTTAGTACAGAGACAAGAAGGATGTACACTTTCTTACCACAATCCACACAGAGAGGACTGTGGAGGTCTCTGTACGTGGCAGAGCTGAGAGCACAATGAAACCAGTGTGCATCAAGGCTTATAACTGACATATGGGTGGGGTTGATCTGTCAGATCAGCTGCAGCAGCCTTACCTAATTATGCGGAAGACAAGGGCCTGGTACAAAAAGGTTGCAATTTACTTAAAGGTGCAGTAGAATTGTAGTGCAGAATTATATAACATTAGCTTACCGGCAGATTTATACACTAAAGTATTGCAGAGAAATTTTATGTAAAAGCTCTTTTTTCCAGAACGCCACTTCTTGCTCTACTGAGCGGGTCTGATTTTTCCACAGCGCATTGCGGCAACACTGTCTAATCAGTGTGCCCGGTCGCGCCATTAAAATTAATGTAGCTCGCTCTGGTCTAGTAGCAGGAGCAAGCTACATTCATTTTAATGGCGTGACCGGGCACAATGTGACTAGACAGATTGTGCTGTGGAAAAACCAGACCCGCTCAGTAGAGCAAGGAGCGGTGTTCTGGAAAAAGGAGCTTTTACATAAAATTTATCTGCAATACTTTAGTGTGTAAGCTAATGTTATATAATTCTGCACTAGGTGCAGAATTATATAACATTAGTTTGTAAGTTTACTGCCCCTTTAGTGTAGATTGCAACCCACAACGCTTTTTTGTTGTAAAAAAAAAAAAAAAAAAAGGCAAACCCTGAAATGAAAGTGACTTTTTTTTTTGTTTCAGCTCCTGATCATTTTGGTGATTTTGTACCAAGATGCACCTGCTCCCCGGGCGGTGATGGGAGAGAGCAGAGTTGGGGGCTACCCATTTTATTTTTACCCCCCCCCCCATACAGCGGCAAAGCAGAAACCTAAAAAATGCAGTCTGTACCAAGAGGGGGCAGAGAAAGGACACTATATATTACTGTCCTGATTGCCCTGGACAGCCTAGACTCTGCCTTGGGGACTGCTTCAAGTAGTATCCTACAATGGTCCAATTTTTTTTATTTTTTTTAATTATTTTTTGTTTATTTGGTTATTTTCACTGTTAAAAAATGTTCCCTTTACTGTGCCAGATTTTTACATTTCACTACTCTAAGTTTAAGTTCTAAAATTGCTGCTGTATTTTACCAAAACCCCTCTCAAACCTATAAACCTATGCATGGGGGACAATGGTGTACTTACGGGGCCTTGCAGAAAACAACCTGGAGTGTTTTTTTGCAATAACTTACAACAAGCTCTCCTAAATCATAGTGAAAAAGCAATGTGGGTAAAAATGAAAATTGAAAAATTACCACGATACACTTTCTCTAATTTTTTTTGGGCTAAAACCGTTGCATCAAAGCACACCAAATACAATACTTTGGGGTGTTAACATTTCAAATATATACACTATCATGTCAATAAAACTGGGCTACACGATAGGCACCAAACTAAAGATAGGCCTATCAGGAGAAATACTCTCACTTTTAACTCAAATTACAAGTCATAAAATTGTAACAGAACCTTCCCAAAATCCTGGCAAACCTATGCATGGGGGGGCATAGGTGTACTCAGGTCTTGCAGAAAACAACCTGGAGTGTTTTCTTGCAATAACTTAACAGACTCTCCTAAATCACAGCCAAAAAGCAATGTGTGCGTAAAAATAAACAAATACCACCACACACTTTCTCCAGCTTGTTTTTGGCTAAATCAGTTTCATCAAAACACCCCATATACAATACCTTGGGGTGTCTACATCTTAAATATATGCATGTTCATGACACACAAATAAATTGGGGTATGTAAAAAGGCCCCCCAAAAGAAGATAGGCAAAGAAGATATGTTAAATTTGAAAAAATCACAAACAAATGTCAGAAGTTTGGCATTGCAAACCCCAAACAACCCAACAAGCCTATGCATAGGTGGTATCACTGTACTCAGGAGATCTTGCTGAACAAGTATTGGGGTGTTCTTTGGCAGTAAAACATAACAGGAACTGAGAATCCATGCCTAAAATACGTGTGTAAAAAATAACACCAAAAATGACTACTCAAAAGTTTGACAAAGACTGGTGGTTGAATTAGTGCATGGGAAGTGTTAAAATACCCTAGGCTGTCTACTTTTTCAAAAATATATGGTTCGATGGGGGTAAATTACATTGGCCGGCTTCAAAAATGTCCCAAATAGGACATGGGTGCATGATGACAGATGTGAAAATTCCAAGTTTGTAAACTGGAATGTGCTACCTAAAAATAAGGCCATTTAGCCCCTAGAGAACCTGACACACCTATACATGGGTTGTATCACTTTACGCAGGAGATATTGTTGAAAACATATTGGAGTGTTCTTTGGCAAAAACCCTTAAAGTTCTCAGTACATGTATTCTTAAAGGGACACTCAATCAAAATTAAACTTTCATTATTCAGATAGAGCATGCCATTTTAAACAACTTTCCAATTTACTTCCATTAACTAAATGTGCACAGTCTTTTTATATTTAAACTTTTTGAGTCACCAGTTCCTACTGTGCATGTGCAAGAATAAGTGTGTGTGCATTTGTGATTGGCTGATGGCTGTCACATGGTACAGGGGGAGTGGAAAAAGACATACCTTTTTAAATTTGTCAGAAAAAAAATCTACTAGTCATTTGAAGTTCTAACTAAGTGCTATTGCATTGTCTTGTTATCTTGCATTTGTTGATTATGCAAATTTACTGTGTTGACTGGTCCTTTAAATTGCTATTTGTGTCAAAAGGCACCACTTTGACATATATTGGTGGTAAAATGGTTGAATGAAAACAGTCAAAATAACCCCAAGTTTAATACCTTAGGTTGTTTTCTTTTAAAAATTATTTACATGTGAAGAGATATTCAGGGATTCCTGACAGATATCAGTGTTACAATGTAACTTTCGCTAATTTTGAAAACAAAATTGGTTTTGAAATAGCAACAGGCTACTTTGTACTTATTGATAACTTGCAAACAACATGTAAACTTTGGGTATTTTTAAACTCAGGACAAAATGTAGTAACTATTTAGCATGGTTTTTTTTTTGGTGGTTGTCCATCTTTTCAGTTAGCAAGATCCCATTCAGATTATCTGTTAGCTATTCTCCGCTCTCACGGGAGAAAGGTAAATCTAGGGAAACATGCCTTGGTGACAAGTACCAGGGTATGTTTTCTGGGGACAATCATAGACTCGGTATCTATTTTTTTTGATGGAGGTCAGAAAAGTCAAGCTTCTGGAGGCCTTTCGTTCTCTTTTAGTCCTCTGTTCGTCCATCAGTAGCTGTATGCAGGGAAATAACTGGTCTCATGGTGGGATCCATGGACATTATTCAGTTTGCTCGCTTCCATCTGAGACCTCTACAGTTATGTATTCTCAATCAATTGAACAGAGACCACTTGGATCTCTCTCAGAAGATCCACATGAACAAAGAGAAACCCATTGACATCCATATGTACACAAGCAGCATCGCACACCTTCACAACCACGGTTTTAGTTCCACTCCATCTCTCCATAGAAAGACACACAAGCCTTCAATAACACAGCCAAGAGAGCTATTCGCTTGTAATTGCAGGCAAAATAACGCATACACTTTTATGAAAGCAATCCGTGCCTATAATTGCACAAATCTGAAAGAAACTTCTTCGCACTCCACTTGCATTCACCTAGGTGCATGGGCGCGCTCTTGAGTGCACTGATATACATTAGTAATGGGTGTAATTTCACAGCCTGACCTATAAATACGCCCAGTTTCTTATTTATCATTATTTTGCGCCGATAGGGAACTGAAATTTCTCCTTAAATTGCGTGTTCTATATTTCGCCATACAATATCATACATGCTTTTACATCGTGTGATGCAGTACTTCTTTTAACTCATTTTTCAAAGACTTAGCACCAAGAAGAGACTGTTATTGCTATATATATATATCTATATATATATATATCTATATATATATATATATATATATATATATATATATATATATATATATATATATATACACAGGTATGTATTATATATATATATATATATATATATATATATATATATATATATATATATATATATATATATAATCTCAATGTAAATATTTGCATAGGAAATTAGTACATCTAGGCAAGTATCCCCGCTTGCTTTTCCCCAGAAATTCTTAATATACAATGTTTCCAATGCACAAGAGAATTGTGGGTAAGATATGCAAATTAGATATGCAAATTCTCAGTTTTTTTTTTATTCAAACATACTGTTTTGACACAGCGATCCTTTTAAACAGGATTATGACAACAAATGACTTTTCAATGCAAATAATCATCCTAGAGATGTGTTTATGCTTTACCTATTTAAATAATGTCAAATATAATATTCCTTTTTTTGGATCTCATAAAGGTACATAAGTCACATTTTTTTCCTGTTATTTTTGTGTATAAAGTAGGGTATTTTAAAACATAATTTGTGAAAAAACTACACAAGTGTTGGTCAAAGGATAGCAGATAGTCCTCACTCATTCTTTGTGTATCCCTCAGGCACTTCCTCATTGCTTTCAGTTTGGGAATAATGGTGTTACAGATCCCATATTTTAGCCCCTTCACTACTTAAGAGACCTATGTCATATGTTTGATAGCAGGGAATCGGCATAATCACCTGACTTGTATGTTTTATTTAGGGTTTGTGGACGCTACTAAACTCTAGCAGCAAAATGGGGCAAATTACTGTTTTGACATAGGACTCTCTCCTCTTTCAAATTAGTGGCCATATGTTCAGATGGCTGTTTATATTTGTTCTACAATGATTTATATCTAATACAACGAAATTACATTTTTGGCTTGAGTTTCGCTTGACCTCATGAAACCAGCCAAACATAACAACAAGTAAACCAGTGTGAATTATACTTGAGGGACAAGTTAAAATATGTTGTTTACAACACTTTACTCCCAAATGTATAATTGGTATTTGAAGTAACTTTGTATTGTTTACTTATAAGTGGCTTCCAAACCTTGTAAGTATGCTCTTATTTACCTCAGCTAACTCAAAAAAAACTTGAATTGTATAGCTACTTTTAAAGGGACACTAAACACATTGTAAACTACATGATTATAAACAATCATATATTAAAATAATTTTGCATTGAAAACTGCAGCTTTATTTTGTCAAATGAGTATATTGTTTTATGTTTATTCTTTTCAATGATTTATCTGCCCTCAGAACAAAAGGACCCCTGCTAACCAATCACAAACTAATATTTAGATATAGCACAAACTCTGTTTGCACATAAGCAGACTGAGGTGGCCTGGACTCTTGTATTCCCTTAAGGAGGTTTAGTACTGATTCAGTTTATTTAAACTTTAATGTCCTTTTTAAGTTCATGTTGGAAGGTACATTATAATTAGTGTTGCCACCAATTTGCTTGATCAACTATGAACAACATGAATACTATTGTTCAACAGAGCTATTAAAGTGATAGTAAACTTTCTTATTGTAATGCACAGTATATACAATTAGTCTTCAAAACGGGCAGTTTCTTTGACTACATTTTTTTTAAAATGCTTCCTTTATTTAAATATTTCCAATTTAGAAATGGTAAACATTGCACCGTTCCTCCTCCTGCATCTCATCTTTCAGTTAGCTGTGCAATGACGAATCCGGCTTCATCCAATTGTTCCTTGCCCCAAATGGGATCCAGCTCTTGGGGCACGCAACTATTGGATAAAACCGGATACATAATCTCACAACTAAATGAATAATGAGATGCGGGCTCTGCAGACTGCCCCCTTTCAGTTATTTTCACAGACTTGCAATTTAGTCAATGTCAAATGCATTCAGATAAGAGGCAGCCTTCAAGGGCTTAGAAATTAGCATATGAACTTACCTAGGTTTAGCTTTCAACTAAGAATACCTAGAGAACAAAGCAAATTTGATTATATAAGTACAGATACATTATTTTTTTTAAATTGTTCTCTCAATGTCCCGATCATCTAAAGGTCTCTGGTTTGATGAGATTATTAAAGAATGTTTGCAAGTACTTATTTTCAGGTGGAATGATCTAAAGCCATTCGCTAAGTGGTGTATATGCATTTTTGTATGGGGAGGAGATGCATACATTACAAAAGTGTCCAATAAAATTCATATTTTAAAGATCTTACAAAACAAATAATTAAAAAATTCAAACAAAAATATGCAGGATAAAATTACATTTTTAAAGTGCCATAAAACATGTTGAGATATGTACATATCCTAAAAGGGCTAATTAATTAAAATTAGTTTGTATAAAACATTGTTTAAAAATTGCTGGCAAGTATTCTAAAATATTTTTCAAAAATACTTAAATAACACAAGCATTTGTATTTTAACTGAGTTCAGCTTCTAGGCATGCTCCAGCAGATAATCAATGTTCACTTTCGCATTCTACCAAAACAATAGATATAGATACGGTCATAGAAGGAAATGTGTAGGGGGAGTTTTACAATTCGGAAACTTAAAAGAAAGGGTTAATGGCGAGGCACTGCAGTATAAATTTGCAGGTATAGTTATTAAATTACATTTCTTTCCAATGGCATGGAGAGTCCACGAATACATCCAATTACTAGTGGGAATTCAACTCCTGGCCACCAGATGGAGGCAAAGAACACCCCAGCAAAACCTTAAGTATTCTCCCATTACCCACAACCCCCAGTCATTTTTTGCCTGCGTAACTTATGTGATGTGCGAAGATGTCTAAAGAAATCAAGTTGTTAATCCTTTAATGGGTACTTTTCTTCTATAAGGTACGACGAGTCCACGGATTCATCCTTTACTTGTGGGATATTATCCTCCTGCTAACAGGAAGTGGCAAAGAGCACCACAGCAGAGCTGTCTATATAGCTCCACCCCCAGTCATTCTCTTTGCCTCATCTAAGTACTAGGAAGGGTAAAGTGAAAGAGGTGATAAAATATTATTTTTTTATTTCTTCAAGCAAGAGTTTTTTATTTTAAATGGTACCGGTGTGTACTATTTACTCTCAGGCAGCAGATGGATGAAGACTTCCAGAGCAGTTCCCACAGAATGGCTGAGGAGTACAAGAAACTTCAGTGTGAGGACGTTTTCATGCTTTAAGCAGTGAGGTATGTTCAGTCATTTTTTTTCTGGAGAGACTGTGTGGTATTTCAGAATTGGCTGACAATATCCCCATGAGGGAGAGGGTAAGCAGTAATCCTAAAAGAAATAGAGAGAGGTATTACTAAGCTTGCATAAGGGGCTTATAAAAATGGTTGACACTGAATTTGAATGTTTGTGGGCAAACGTTTTGTGCACTGGGAGGCTGATAACGTTTTTGGCAATGTTTTTTAGACTTTATTGAGGGTACACTTGGCTTCCTTTTTGGGTTTCAGAACCCACATGGCTAGTTTGGAACCGCTCTGGTGCGGTTCATTTAGGCTGGAAAAACATTGAGTGAGATGGGCGGGGCCTATTTTCGCGCCTCCGTTGCGCAGTTGTATTTACAAAGCAAGCAGCAAGCTCCAACTCCGGTGGGCTCTTGTGGAAGTGTTGGGCCAAATCGAAGCTTTAACCCCATTTTTCCAATCCCTGAGGGCAGGTAGGCGCCACAGCAGGGCTGTGGCAAGGTGCAGGGGGTGTTTTGTCCCGATTAGGCCTTATTAACTATCTGGTTTTGCACAGTAAAGGGTTAACTGTTCCTTTCTTTGTGGGGCAATCTCAGCTGCATTATTTGTATATTATATAAAAAATTTGAAACGATTGGTGTATTTTAAAGCAGTTTTGCAGAACGTGTATGCTTTTTTTTTCCTCTTAAAGGCGCAGTACCCTTTTTTAAGATTGATGTTGTGTTTTTTTTTTTTTTTTTTCACTAAATAAAGTGTTTTCAAGCTTGTTTGTGGTCCTTACTAGCCTGTTCAACATGTCTGACATTGAGGAAAGCCAATGTTCAATGTGTTTGGAAGCCATTGTGGAACCCCCACTTAAAATGTGTCCCTCATGCACTGAAAGGGCAATAAATTGCAAAGAACATATTTTAGCTGATAAAAGTATGTTGCAGGATGATTCTCAGTCAGAAGGGAATCAGGGTATGCCATCTAATTCTCCCCAAGTGTCACAACCATTAACGCCCGCACAAGCGACGCCAAGTACTTCTAGTGCGTCTAATTCTTTCACCCTGCAAGATATGGCCGTAGTTATGAATACTACCCTCACAGAGGTTTTATCTCAGCTGCCTGGGTTGCAGGGGAAGTGTAGTAGGTCTGGTGTGAGAGTAAATGCTGAGCACTCTGACGCTTTATTAGCCATATCAGATGTACTCTCACAATGTTCTGAGTTGGGGGTGAGGGATTTGCTGTCTGAGGGAGAGATTTCTGACAGACTCAGATATGACGGCTTTTAAATTTAAACTAGAACACCTCCGCTTGTTACTCAGGGAGGTTTTAGCGACTCTGGATGATTGTGACCCTATTGTAGTTCCAGAGAAATTGTGTCAAATGGACAGATATCTTGAGGTTTCTGCCTACACTAATGTTTTTCCGGTCCCTAAGAGGATTTCGGACATTGTTGCTAAGGAGTGGGCTAGACCAGGTATTCCCTTTTCTCCCCCTCCTAATTTTAAGAAAATGTTACCCATATCGGACACCATGCAGGATTCGTGGCAGCTGTTTGGTTTGAGGCTCTTCAGGTTGAGACCCCATTAGATGATATTCTGGTTAGAATTAGGACTCTCAAGTTAGCTAATTCTTTCATTACAGATGCTGATTTTCAACTGGCTAAATTAGCGGCAAAGAATTCAGGTTTTGCCATTTTAGCGCGTAGAGCATTATGGCTTAAGTCCTGGTCTGCTGACGTGTCATCAAAATCTAAGGTTTTAACCATTCCTTTCAAGGTTAAGACCCTGTTCGGGCCTGAACTGAAAGAGATCATTTCAGACATCACTGGAGGAAAAGGCCATGCCCTTCCTCAGGATAAGACAAGTAAGATGAGGACCAAACAAAATAATTTTCGTTCCTTTCGAAACTTCAAAGGTGGTCCCTCTTCCTCCTCCCCTGCTGCAAAGCAAGAGGGGAATTTTGCTCAATCCAAGTCAGTCTGGAGACCTAACCAGACTTGGAACAAAGGTAAACAGGCTAAGAAGCCCGCTGCTGCCACCAAGACAATATGAAGGGGTAGCCCCCGATCCGGGACCGGATCTAGTAGGGGGCAGACTTTCTCTCTTTGCTCAGGCTTGGGCAAGAGACGTTCAGGACTCCTGGGCTTTAGAAATTGTGACCAAGGGGGGTATCTTCTAGACTTCAAAGATTCTCCTCCAAGGGGGAGATTCCATCTTTCTCGATTATCTGTAAACCAGACAAAAAGAGAGGCGTTCTTACGCTGTGTAGAAGACCTATATACCTTCGGGTTGGCCACAGCTCTCAGAATTGTCACAAAGGTGCTAGGGTCCCTTCTGGGAGTCCTAAGGCCGCGGGGCATAGCAGTGGCACCTTATCTGGACGATATCTTAATTCAGGCGTCAACTTACCAACTAGCCAAATCTCACATGGACATCGTGTTGGCTTTTCTAAGATCTCACGGGTGGAAGGTGAATGTAAAAAAGAGTTCACTTACCCCTCTCACAAGAGTTCCTTTCCTGGGAACTCTGATAGATTCGGTAGACACGACAATTTTTCTGACGGAGGTCAGGAAATCAAAGATTTTAACCACCTGCCGAGCTCTTCATTCCATTCCTCGGCCGTCAGTGGCTCAGTGTATGGAGGTACTAATGGTAGCGGCAATGGACATAGTTCCGTTTGCTTGCTTGCATCTCAGACCACTGCAACTATGCATGCTCAAACAGTGGAATGGGGATTATGCAGATTTATCTCCTCAGATAAATCTGGATCAAGAGACCAGAGACTCTCTTCTTTGGTGGTTGTCACAGGATCATCTGTCCCAGGGAATGTGTTTCCGCAGGCCAGCATGGGTCATAGTGACGACGGACGCCAGCCTATTGGGCTGGGGTGCAGTCTGGAATTCCCTGAAAGCACAGGGAGTGTGGACTCAGGAGGAGGCTCTCCTCCCGATAAATATTCTAGAATTGAGAGCGATATTCAACGCGCTTAAGGCGTGGCCTCAGCTGGCTTCGGCCAGATTCATAAGATTCCAGTCGGACAATATCACGACTGTAGCATATATCAATCATCAGGGGGGAACAAAGAGTTCTCTAGCAATGAAAGAGGTTACCAAAATAATTTGATGGGCAGAGACTCACTCTTGCCATCTATCAGCAATCTATATCCCAGGAGTGGAGAACTGGTAAGCGGATTTTCTAAGTCGTCAGACTTTTCATCCCGGGGTGTGGGAACTCCATCCGGAGGTGTTTGCACAATTCATTCAGCAATGGGGCACACCAGAATTGGATCTGATGGCGTCTCGTCAGAACGCCAAACTTCCTTGTTACGGGTCCAGATCAAGGGATCCTCAAGCAGTACTGATAGATGCTCTAGCAGTACCTTGGTCGTTCAACCTGGCTTATATGTTTCCACCATTTCCTCTCCTTCCTCGTTTGATTGCCAGAATCAATCAGGAGAGAGCTTCAGTGATTTTGATAGCACCTGCGTGGCCACGCAGGACTTGGTATGCAGACCTGGTGGACATGTCATCACACTACCACTGAGACGGGACCTTCTCATTCAAGGTCCGTTCCAGCATCCAAATCTAGTTTCTCTGCGGCTGACTGCCTGAAGATTGAACGCTTGATTTTATCCAAGCCGGGATTCTCTGAGTCGGTCATAGATACCTTGATTCAGGCTCGAAAGCCTGTCACTAGGAAGATTTATCATAAGATATGGCGTAAATATCTTTATTGGTGTGAATCCACTACTCATGGAGTAAGATCAGGATTCCTAGGATTTTGTCCTTTCTCCAAGAAGGATTGGAGAAGGGGTTATCAGCTAGTTCCCTAAAGGGTCAGATATCTGCTTTGTCAATTTTACTGCACAAGCGTCTGGCAGATGTTCCAGACGTTCAGTCGTTTTGTCATGCTTTAGTTAGAATCAAGCCTGTGTTTAAACCTGTTGCTCCGCCATGGAGTTTGAATTTAGTTCTTAAAGTTCTTCAAGGGGTTCCGTTTGAACCTATGCATTCCATAGATATTAAGCTTCTATCTTGGAAAGTTCTGTTTTTAGTTGCTATCTCTTCGGCTCGAAGAGTTTCTGAACTATCTGCATTGCAATGCAACTCGCCTTATCTTGTTTTTCATTCTGATATGGTGGTTTTGCGTACCAAACCTGGATATCTTCCTAAGGTTGTTACTAATAAGAATATTAATCAGGAAATTGTTGTTCCTTCTCTGTGTCCTAATCCTTCTTCTAAGAAGGAGCGTCTGTTGCACAACTTGGACGTGGTTCGTGCTTTGAAATTTTACTTGCAGGCAACCAAAGGTTTCCGTCAAACATCTTCTCTGTTTGTTGTCTATCCTGGAAAGCGTAGAGGTCAAAAAGCTACGGCTACCTCTCTTTCTTTTTGGCTGAAAAGCATCATCCGTTTGGCATACGAGACTGCTGGACAGCAGCCTCCTGAAAGAATTATAGCTCACTCTACTAGAGCGGTGGCTTCCACATGGGCTTTTAAAAATGATGCTTCTGTTGAACAGATTTGTAAGGCTGCGACTTGGTCTTCGCTTCATACCTTTTCCAAATTTTACAAATTTGATACTTTTGCTTCTTCGGAGGCTATTTTTGGGAGTAAAGTTCTTCAAGCAGTGGTGCCTTCTGTTTAGGCATCTGTCTTGTCCCTCCCGTTCATCCGTGTCCTATAGCTTTGGTATTGTATCCCACAAGTAAAGGATGAATCTGTGGACTCGTCGTATCTTATAGAAGAGAAGTAAATTTATGCTTACCTTTATCAATTTATTTCTTCTATGGTACGACGAGTCCACGGCCCGCCCTGTCATTTTAAGACAGATTATATTTTTTTGATTTAAAACTTCAGTCACCTCTGCACCTTTTTAGTTTCTCCTTTTTCTTCCTGTACCTTCGGTCGAATGACTGGGGGGTGGAGCTAAGGGAGGAGCTATATAGACAGCTCTGCTGTGGTGCTCTTTGCCACTTCCTGTTAGCAGGAGGATAATATCCCACAAGTAAAGGATGAATCCGTGGACTCGTCGTACCACAGAAGAAATCAATTTATCAGGTAAGCATAAATTAACTTTTCCCTGCAAGCAAGGATTGGGGTTATGGTTTGTCCATGTAATTCTTTTTAGTAAGAGTAATGGTGGCTTTTAGCAGTTGGAAGACGGCGAGGTGGTCTTTGCTTGCCTTCCAACATTTTTGCTACCCCTATATAGAAAACCAGGGTTGGTTACTCAGTTTTTTTTCTTTATCTACAGGTCTATGTCAGTGAAGATTCTGTGACACCTGTTTGCTGTACCTGCCCTACAGCGGATCCACAGGTAAGTGCTTTTACCTTCTAGGTGAGAAAGATGTAGCACTTAGGAGTTCCTTGTTTAGAAAAATAAAGATACTTAGAGAACAAGGTGTATCCTTATGGGACTGAATATCCCTTTTTAAAGGTTGGGGATTTATTGGGCAGCAGTTCAGGACACTGTTCTGTCATGTGAAGGCTTTTTCTTCTATAAGATACGAGTCCACGGATTCATCCTTTACTTGTGGGATATTATCCTCCTAACAGGAAGTGGCAAAGAGCACCACAGCAGAGCTGTCTATATAGCTCCTCCCTTGACTCCACCCCCCAGTCATTTTCTTTGTTTACTCTAAGTAATAGGAAGGGTAAAGTGAAAGAGGTGATAAAATGTTAGTTTGTATTTTCTTCAAGCAAGAGTTTTTTATTTTAAATGGTACCGGTGTGTATACTATTTTTCCCTCAGGATGGATGAAGACTTCTGCCTGGAGGCTGATGATCTTAGCAGTTGTTACTAAGATCCAGAGCAGTTCCCACAGAATTGCTGAGGAGTACTTAAACTACAGTGTGAGGAATGTTTTTCATGCTATAAGCAGTGAGGTATGTTCAGTGGTTTTTTTTTCTGGAGAAACTGTGGTATTTCAGAATTGGCTGACAGTATCCCCAGGAGGGAGAGGGTAAGCAGTAATCCTAAGAGATATAGAGGGGTATTACTGAGCTTGCATATATGGGCTAAGTAAAAATGGTTGACACTGAGGTTTGAATGTTTGTGGGCAAACGTTTACACAACTGGGAGTGCTGATAACATTTTTATGTGAGACGTTTTTCATGCTTATTGAGAGGGTACACATGGCTTCATTTTTGGGTTTATGAACCCACATGGCTAGTTTTTAGACCGCTCTGGTGTGGTTCATTTGGGCTGTAAGACATCGAGTGAGATAGGCGGGGCCTATTTTCGCGCCTCAGTTGCGCAGTTGTTTTTATCAGGCAAGCTCCAACTCCGATGGGCCTTTGTGAGCTGTATTGGGTTTTTTATTGATATAAACGTTTTCTAATTTTCCGTTTTTTCTGTTAAGGGTTAAGTGTTCCTTTCCTTGTGGGGCAAACTAAGCTGCATAGTTAGGATGCTTCTATCATAAAATTGGAATAATTTTATTGTTTTAAAGCAGTTTTGGAAAAATTGTATGCTTTTTTTTCTCTCTTAAAGGTACAGTACCGTTTTTTTTTTTTCAGATTGTTATTTTTTCTCTAAATAAAGTGTTTTCAAGCCTGTTTGTGGTCATTACTAGCCTGTTTAACATGTCTGACATTGAGGAAAGCCAATGTTCCATGTGTTTAGAAGCCATTGTGGAACCCCCACTTCAAATGTGTCCCTCATGCACTGAAAGGGCCTATTTTAGCTGATAAAAGTATGTCGCAGGATGATTCTCAGTCAGAAGAGAATCAGGTTATGCCATTTAATTCTCCCCAAGTGTCACAACCTTTAACGCACGCACAAGTGACGTCAAGTACTAGTGCGTCTAATTCTTTCACCCTGCAAGATATGGCCGCAGTTATGTCTACTACCCTCACAGAGGTGTTATCTAAACTGCCTGGGTTGCAGGGGAAGCGCAGTAGGTCCGGTGTGAGAGTAAATGCTGAGCCCTCTGACGCTTTATTAGCCATCTCCGATGTACCCTCACAATGTTCTGAGTTGGGGGTGAGGGAATTGCTGTCTGAGGGCGAGCTTTCTGATTCAGCAAAGATGTTCCCTCAAACAGACTCGGATATGACGGCTTTTAAGTTTGCTAGAACACCTCCGCTTGTTGCTCAGGGAGGTTTTAGCAACTCTGGATGATTGTGACTAGGGATGGGCGAATGTGCAAATTTTCGAATGTAGAACGAATGTTATTACCGAAATTCAAATTCTAAATTCGAATGTTGATAAGAACGAATATTCTTAAAAATTCGAAAATCAAATTTTATTTACAGTTTTCGAATGTCACTTTCGAATTTGAATGTTTATAATTATATCGAATGTCTACTTTCGAAATTCGAATTTTTCGAATTCGAATATAAATTTGAATTTTTCGAATTTGAATATTGCATAATTCGAATATTACATTTAAAAGAATTAGAAATACTATTACAATCTAAATTCGAATTTTTCGAATACACGTATTGCATAATTTGAATATTACATTTAAAGAAAAAGCATTAGAAATACTATTACAATCTAAATTCAAATTTTTCGAATTCGAATATTGCATAATTCGAATATTACATTTAAAGAAAAAGCATTAGAAATACTATTACAATCTAAATTCGAATTTTTGGAATTCGAATATTGCATAATTCGAATATTACATTTAAAGAAAAAGCATTAGAAATACTATTACAATCTAAATTAGAATTTTTCGAATTCGAATATTGCATAATTCGAATATTACATTTAAAGAAAAAGCATTAGAAATACTATTACAATCTAAATTCGAATTTTTTGAATTCGAATACACGTATTGCATAATTCGAATATTACATTTAAAGAAAAAGCATTAGAAATACTATTACAATCTAAATTCGAATTTTTCGAATTTGAATATTTTCGAATGTAATCGTAAAATTCGAAACCGAACATTCAAAAATCGAATGTTAGAATGTTATGTAAACATTCGAAATTCGATACGAACGAATGTGTTAAAATTCGTGCCGTTTTTCGAATGTTACGAAACATTCGCCCATCCCTAATTGTGACCCTATTGTAATTCCACCAGAGAAATTGTGTAAAATGGATAGATATCTAGAGGTTCCTGCTTACACTAATGTTTTTCCGGTCCCTAAGAGTATTTCGGACATTGTTACTAAGGAGTGGGATAGACCAGGTATTCCGTTCTCTCCCCCTCCTACTTTTAAGAAAATGTTTCCCATATCTGACACCATTCAGGATTCATGGCAGACGGTCCCTAAAGTGGAGGGAGTTATTTCTACCCTGGCTAAGCGTACAACTATACCTATTGAGGATAGTTGTGCTTTCAAAGATCCTATGGATAAAAAAATAAGAGGGTCTTCTAAAGAAAATATTTATTCATCAGGGTTTTCTTCTGCAACCTGTAGCGTGCATTGTTCCTGTAACTACTGCAGCTGCTTTTTGGTTCGAGGTTCTAGAGGAGGCTCTTAAGGTTGAGACCCCATCAGATGATATTCTGTATAGAATTAGGGCCCTCAAGCTAGCTAATTCTTTCATTACAGATGCCGCTTTTCAACTGGCTAAATTAGCGGCAAAGAATTCAGGTTTTGCCATTTTAGCGCGTAGAGCGTTATGGCTTAAGTCCTGGTCTGCTGACGTGTCATCAAAATCTAAGCTTTTAGCTATTCCTTTCAAGGGTAAGACCCTATTTTGGGCCTGAACTGAAAGAGATAATTTCCGACATCACTGGAGGAAAAGGCCATGCCCTTCCTCAGGATAAGACAAATAAGATGAGGACCAAACAAAATAATTTTCATTCCTTTCGAAACTTCAAAGGTGGTCCCCCTACCTCCTCCCCTGCCGCAAAACAGGAGGGGAATTTTGCTCAATCCAAGTCAGTCTGGAGACCTAACCAGACCTGGAATAAGGGTAAACAAGCCAAGAAGCCCGCTGCTACCACCAAGAAAGCATGAAGGGGCAGCCCCCGATCCGGGACCGGATCTCGTAGGGGGCAGACTTTCTCTCTTTGCTCAGGCTTGGGCAAGAGACGTTCAGGACTCCTGGGCTTTAGAAATTGTGACCCAGGGGTATCTTCTAGACTTCAAAGATTCTCCTCCAAGGGGGAGATTTCATCTTCCACGGTTGTCTGTAAACCAGACAAAAAGAGAGGCGTTCTTACGCTGTGTAGAAGACCTATATACTATGGGTGTAACCCGCCCAGTTCCAAAAGCAGAACAGGGGCAGGGGTTTTACTCCAATCTGTTCGTGGTTCCCAAAAAAGAGGGAACCTTCAGACCGATTTTAGATCTCAAGATCCTAAACAAATTCCTCAGAGTCCCATCCTTCAAGATGGAGACCATTCGGACTATTTTACCAATGATCCAGGAGGGTCAATATATGACCACCGTGGATTTAAAGGATGTGTATCTGCACATCCCTATCCACAAAGATCATCACCGGTTCCTTAGGTTCGCCTTCCTGGACAAGCATTACCAGTTTGTGGCTCTTCCCTTCGGTTGGCCACAGCTCCCAGAATTTTCACAAAAGTGCTAGGGTCCCTTTTGGCGGTTCTAAGGCCGTGGGGCATAGCAGTGGTGCCTTATCTGGATGATATCTTAATTCAGGCGTCAACTTGCCAACTAGCCAAATCTCACACGGACATCGTGTTGGCTTTTCTAAGATCTCACAGGTGGAAGGTGAACGTAAAGAAGAGTTCACTTATCCCTCTCACAAGAGTTCCATTCCTGGGAACTCTGATAGATTCGATAGACATGAACATTTTTCTGACGGAGGTCAGAAAATCAAAGATCTTAACCACCTGCCGAGCACTTAATTCCATTCCTCGGCCGTCAGTGGCTAAGTGTATGGAGATAACTGGACTAATGGTAGCGGCAATGGACATAGTTCCTTTTGCTCGCTTGCATCTCAGACCACTGCAACTATGCATGCTCAGACAGTGGAATGGGGACTATGCACATTTATTTCCTCAGATAAATCTGGATCAAGAGACCAGAGACTCTTTGGTGGTTGACACAGGATCATCTGTCCCAGGGAATGTGTTTCCGCAGGCCAGCATGGGTCATAGTGACGACGGACGCCAGCCTATTGGGCTGGGGTGCAGTCTGGAATTCCCTGAAAGCACAGGGTGTGTGGACTCAGGAGGAGGCTCTCCTTCCAATAAATATTCTAGAACTGAGAGCGATATTCAACGCGCTTCATGCGTGGCCTCAGCTGGCTTCGGCCAGATTCATAAGATTCCAGTCGGACAATATCACGACTGTAGCATATATCAATCATCAGGGGGGAACAAAGAGTTCTCTAGTGCATTATAGAGGTTCCCAAAATAATTTGATGGGCAGAGACTCACTCTTGCCACCTATCAGCAATCTATATCCCAGGAGTGGAGAACTGGGAAGCGGATTTTTTTTTTTATCTAAGCGGGGATTCTCTGAGTCGGTCATAGATACCTTGATTCAGGCTCGAAAGCCTGTCACTAGGAAAATTTACCATAAGATATGGCGGAAATATCTTTATTGGTATGAATCCAAGGGCTACTCATGGAGTAAGATCAGGATTCCTAGGATTTTATCCTTTCTCCAAGAAGGATTGGAGAAAGGGTTATCAGCTAGTTCCTTAAAGGGACATATATCAGCTTTGTCAATTTTTCTGCACAAGCGTCTGGCAGATGTTCCAGACGTTCAGTCGTTTTGTCAGGCTTTGGTTAGAATTAAGCCTGTGTTTAAACCTGTTGCTCCGCCATGGAGTTTGAATTTAGTTCTTAAAGTTCTTCAAGGGGTTCCGTTTGAACCTATGCATTCCATAGATATTAAGCTTCTATCTTGGAAAGTTCTGTTTTTAGTTGCTATCTCTTCGGCTCTAAGAGTTTCTGAACTATCTGCATTGCAATGCGACTCGCCTTATCTTGTTTTCCATTCTGATATGGTGGTTTTGCGTACCAAACCTGGATTCCTTCCTAAGGTTGTTACTAATAAGAATATTAATCAGGAAATTGTTGTTCCTTCCCTGTGTCCTAATCCTTCTTCTAAGAAGGAGCGTCTGTTGCTCAACTTAGACGTGGTTTGTGCTTTGAAGTTTTACTTGCAAGCGACCAAAGATTTCCGTGAAACATCTTCTCTGTTTGTTGTCTATTCTGGAAAATGTAGAGGGCAAAAAGCTACGGCTACCTCTTTCTTTTTGGCTGAAAAGCATCATCCGTTTGGCATACGAGACTGCTGGACAGCAGCCTCCTGAAAGAATTACAGCTCACTCTACTAGAGCGGTGGCTTCCACATGGGCTTTTAAAAATGATGCTTCTGTTAAACAGATTTGTAAGGCTGCGACTTGGTCTTCACTTCATACCTTTTCCAAATTTTACAAATTTGATAATTTTGCTTCTTCGGGGGCTATTTTTGGGAGTAAAGTTCTTCAAGCAGTGGTGCCTTCTGTTTAGGCATCTGTCTTGTCCCTCCCGTTCATCCGTGTCCTATAGCTTTGGTATTGTATCCCACAAGTAAAGGATGAATCCGTGGACTCGTCGTATCTTATAGAAGAGAAGTAAATTTATGCTTACCTGATAAATTGATTTCTTCTATGATGCGACGAGTCCACGGCCCGCCCAGTCAATTTAAGACGGATTATATTTTTTTTATTTAAAACTTCAGTCACCTCTGCACCTTTTAGTTTCTCCTTTTTCTTCCTATACCTTCGGTCGAATGACTGGGGGGTGGAGTCAAGGGAGGAGCTATATAGACAGCTCTGCTGTGGTGCTCTTTGCCATTTCTTGTTAGCAGGAGGATAATATCCCACAAGTAAAGGATGAATCCGTGGACTCGTCGTATCATAGAAGAAATCAATTTATCAGGTAAGCATAAATTTACTTTTTTGTTTTTGGCTATTGGGATTTTTTTGCACTGTTACCTTTTTTATTTTGTTTGGGTAATATCTCTTTAAGAAAGTTGTTGGACCGCACCTTACTTTTGAATTTGCAGTCATGTGACTACTCAGTTACTTCCTGAGTGCTGAACAGTTTGTTCCGGCTGTTTGGAAGCCAGGATTTTCAAAGATTTAAAGTTGTTTTTTCCTGCCTGTCGCTTCTCTCTAATGGTTGCAGCTTTCTAGGATTTGCAGTTTGAACAGGATTGTTTTATCTGCTAGTGAGGATTGGATTCCTGGTTACAGGTTGGGTGAGTCTCTCCAGCGTGGCTGGGGTGTAGAGCTGCAGGTTTTCAATAATTATTTATGCTTCGTATTTTATTATATATATTTTTTTTTATATTAAAAATAGTGTATAGGGGAAATGCTCTGTCATTTGTTAAATGTCTTTATTGTGCTGTTGCCCAGGTTATACCTCCTGTGCAATTGTGTTCCCTTTGCCTTAATAAGATTTTATTATCTAAGGATAAGGATTCTTTATCTGAGCCTTCTTTTTCTCAAGATAATGCTGTTTAGGGGTTGTTTCAGCCTTCTGCTAACATCTTCCAGTCTTTGACAGATTCACATGCAGTGCCCTGCGGTTCCTCTCAGTCAGTCTCTGAGAATGTTTGTTTGCCTTAAATTTTTTGCTGCCGTCCTAAGTGCTTTACCTATTTCTGGTAAAGGGAAGAGGAAATCTAAGAACATTTCTATGGGTTCTGATTCCGCCAACACTGATTTGGTTAGTCTTTTTCAGTTATCTATGGAGGGTCATTCCTCTGCAGATTCTGAGGGCGAGATCTGATTCAGAATCTGCAGTTCCTAGTACAATAGATTCTGAGGAGGTTAATTTTAAACTGGAGCATCTCCTTTACTTTTGAAGGGGGTTGTAGCTACTTGGGATGACTCTGAAACTGTTGCAGAGGTCTCTAAAAAGGCTAATAAACTGAATAGAGTTTTTGATGTCAAACTAAATCTGTGGAGGTTTTTTCCTGTTCCAGATTGCAATTCTGACATATCTCAGTAATGGGAGAACCCGGTGTTCCTTTTTAACCCATCTCCTGTGTTAAAAAATATGTTTTCTGTGGCTGATTCAGTGCGAGAACTGTGGCGCACTGTTCCTAGAGTAGAGGGTGCTATATCTACCTTAGCCAAGGGAACTATTATGCCTCTCGAGGATAGTTCCTCTTTTAGAGACCCTATAGATAAGAAACTGAAGCGTTATTTAAGAAAAATGTTTCTTCATCTGGCTTTGCAGTAGCAACCAGTTGCTAGTATTGCGACAGTTGATGGTGCAGCCTCTTATTGGTGTGACTCTTTGTCTGATCTAGTTTCAGGAACGACTACTATAAAGGAGATCCAGGATAGGATCAAGGCTCTAAAGCTGGCTAATACATTTATTTGTGATACCAGTATGCAAGTTGTGTTAGGCTGGGAGCCAAGATTTCTAGTTTTGCGATACTAGCCCGCAGAGCCCTTTGGTTAAAGTGAAGGTAAACTTTGATGAATGAAAGCCGGTTTTTAAAAAATACTATTAAACAGTGACATTTTCATTCATCAAAGTTTACAAAGCAGCCGTTTTGATTAAAAACTTACCTCTCTTCTTTGCACAGCCAGAGCAGCTTCCCCCACCCGGAGATCCCCCCCCCCCCCTTCACTTGTCATCAATGACTAATCCAGCTTCCTCCAATCATGGCTTCCCCCCAGGGTAGTCATTGCCTGAGGCCATGCCATGATTGGAGGAAGCTGGATTAGTCATTGATGACATGTGAAGAGAGGATCTCCGTGTGAGGGAAGCTGCTCTGGCTGTGAAAATAACAAAGGTAAGTTTTTTTTTTTTTTTTTTTTTTTTTATCAAAACGGCTGCTTTCTAAACTTTGATGAATGAAAGTGCCCCTGTTTTTAATAGTATTTAAAAAAAAAAAAAGGGCTTTCATTCATCAAAGTTTACCTTCACATTAAAGTCTTGGTCTGCGGATGTGACTTCTAAATCCAAACTTCTGTCTCTACCTTTTTTAAGGATAAGACTTTATTTGGTCCTGGTCTGGCAGAGATCATTTCCCAGTTACTGGTAGAAAGGGAATTTTTTAATTTTACCACAGGACAAGAATAGACCCAAGGGTCATCAGACTTCTAATGTTTGTTCCTTTCGTAACTTCAAGGGACAGATCGTCCTCATTTGAGCAAGCCAATACTTATTGGAGAGCTAGCCAGCCTGGGAACAAGGGTAAGCAATCCAGAAGGCCTTCTACTGTCAGCATGAAGGGGCCGCCTCCAGTTCTGGATCAGGTAGGGGGCAGGTTTTCCTTTTTTCAGCAGGCTTGGGATTCGTGATATTCCAGATCCTTGAGCAGTGGATGTAGTCTCCCAGGGATACAGGATAGGATTCAAGTCTTGTCCCCCCAGGGACAGATTCCTATTATCAAGATTATCTGTAAACCAGGTAAACAGAGAGGCCTTCTTAAGCTGTGTAAGGGATTTGTCCTCTCTCCCAGTTTCTCTAGCAGAAAAGGGTCAGGGATTTTATTCAAATCTTTTTGTAAGTTCCCCTAAAGGAGGGAACTTTTCAACCCATTCTATGCTTAGTCTCTCAACAAGTTTCTCAAAATGGAGTCTATTCCTTTTTATTCTCCCTCTAGTTCAGGAGGGTCAGTTTATGACCATTATTGACTTAAAGGATACGTATCTTCATATGCCTATCCACAGGGAACATTTCAAGTTCCTGAGGTTTACTTTTTTGGATCAACATTTATGATTTGTAGCCCTACCTTTTGGCCTCGGCACTGCTCCTTGAATCTTTATGAAGGTTTTAGGGGCTCTTTTGGCTGTGGCCAGATCTCTAGGGATTGGGGTGGATCTTTACTTGGACGATTTCTTGGCTCAGGCTCCATCTTTTCAGTTAGCAAGATCCCATTCAGATTATCTGTTAGCTATTCTCCGCTCTCACGGGAGAAAGGTAAATCTAGGGAAACATGCCTTGGTGACAAGTACCAGGGTATGTTTTCTGGGGACAATCATAGACTCGGTATCTATTTTTTTTTTGATGGAGGTCAGAAAAGTCAAGCTTCTGGAGGCCTTTCGTTCTCTTTTAGTCCTCTGTTCGTCCATCAGTAGCTGTATGCAGGGAAATAACTGGTCTCATGGTGGGATCCATGGACATTATTCAGTTTGCTCGCTTCCATCTGAGACCTCTACAGTTATGTATTCTCAATCAATTGAACAGAGACCACTTGGATCTCTCTCAGAAGATCCACATGAACAAAGAGAAACCCATTGACATCCATATGTACACAAGCAGCATCGCACACCTTCACAACCACGGTTTTAGTTCCACTCCATCTCTCCATAGAAAGACACACAGGCCTTCAATAACACAGCCAAGAGAGCTATTCGCTTGTAATTGCAGGCAAAATAACGCATACACATTTATGAAAGCAATCTGTGCCTATAATTGCACAAATCTGAAAGAAACTTCTTCGCACTCCACTTGCATTCACCTAGGTGCATGGGCGCGCTCTTGAGTGCACTGATATACATTAGTAATGGGTGTAATTTCACAGCCTGACCTACAAATACGCCCAGTTTCTTATTTATCATTATTTTGCGCCGATAGGGAACTGAAATTTCTCCTTAAATTGCGTGTTCTATATTTCGCCATACAATATCATACATGCTTTTACATCGTGTGATGCAGTACTTCTTTTAACTCATTTTTCAAAGACTTAGCACCAAGAAGAGACTGTTATTGCTATATATATATATATATATATATATATATATAATTTATTTATTTTTTGCGATCTTAAATTACCAACATATGACAAAAACAGCACGGAAACATGCGCAAAATATATACCTAAAAATATTTTTTTAATAAGACATGGCAGCGTAAATATTTATAGGGATGTACTGTGATAAATAGGGAGTAAATGCTTTTTATGACAGGCAAAATGTATCATTATTACGCCCCAGTTACGTCTAATTGTTTTATAAATTCAGACACACATGTGCGGTTCTCTGGAGGCGAGCTGGGTCACAGTTCCATGCGAAGCACATACGGAGTTCGCCTAGCCTTTGATAAATCGACCCCTATCTGTATGAAAGTTGGTATACCATCCTCACAGCATAAGGAAATCAACCTGGGTGGCAGTTTTTTTTTTTTTTTTTTAATAAGGGGATTTCAATTCTGAGACCTGATCAGTGCACCAACACTCAGCAATAGGTTACTGTCCATGAAAACACTTGGGTAATCATGGTGTTAAATGATAGCTGCATAAAAAAAACTGGCATCATTGCTTCTTTATCCATGTCTGTTTAGGGTGTTTTTTGTGTGTGTATGTGTGTGTGTGTATATATATATATATATATATATATATATATATATATATATATATATATATATATATATATATATATATATATATATATATATATATATATATATATATATATATATATATATATGTGTGTGTGTGTGTGTATATATATATATATATATATATATATATGTGTGTGTGTATATATATATATATATATATATATATATATGTGTGTATATATATATATATATATATATATATATATATATATATACACACACATACATACACACACACACGTACGTGTGGCCCTTGTTTTGCGCAATTTCAGAATAACAACCGTGGCCCTCGTTTTGCGCAATTTCAGAATAACAACCTTTTTTCAGTCATGTGACTGCTATTGAAAAGCTTTGGAAAGCAAAGTGCACTAATTAAAATAGCCAGTAGGTGGAGCTGTCCGCTTGTTTTGCAGCAAAGGTATGCAACTTAACAGCCTGAAATTGATCTGAGTACACAGAACAGACATTGGCTATCGAGCAGCCACTTCTCTATTATCTTCCTGTCCAGCAGCTTCAGGTGAGGGTGCCTAACTGCTTATTTATCACTGCAGATTGAAATGCATAGAATAGGTGCAAGCCCAATATTATCTAACATGCTAACAATGCAGAGAACTTATTGCAGAAAAATGCAAGTAAAAAAAATGTTTTTGTTTATAAAACTTAGTTTGATGATGATGCAGTCTGTTGTGTGATTATTTAAGTAGTTGATGTTAGCAAATGTTTTTGTTCATTAAAGGGACACTGAACCCACATTTTTTTTTCTTTCATGATTCAGATAGAGCATGCAATTTTAAGCCACTTTCTAATTTACTCCTATTATCAAATTTTCTGCATTCTCTTGCTATCTTTATTTGAAAAAGAAGGCATCTAAGCTAAGGAGCCAGCACATTTTTGGTTCAAAACCACGGACAGCACTTGTTTATTGGTGCTGTCCAATCAGCAAGGACAACACAGGTTGTTTATCAAAAATGGTCCGGCATCTAAACTTACATTCTTGCATATCAAATAAAGATACCAAGAGAATGAAGAAAATGTGATAATAGGAGTAAATTAGAAAGTTGCTTAAAATGTCATACTCTATCTGAATCATGAAAGAGAAATTTTGGGGTCAGTGTCCCTTTAAACTTATTTTGATGATGATACAATCTATATTAGGTTTATAATGCTGTTTAGCATTTAAAGTCTTCATTTCAAAGCTTTAAAAATGATGTATTAGGTGTTACTTATGTCAATTTTGAGGGGCCTGGAACCTAACCCCCCTCACTTTCCATTGACTTTCATTATAAACTGGGTTTCAATTTACAACGGTTTCGATTTACAACCATTCCTCTTGGAACCTAACCCCGGCGTAAACTGAGGGCTACCTATATATATATATATTTTATTTATTAAATATTTTAACAGGAAGGATACATTGAGATTTCTCTCGTTTTCAAGTATGTCCTGGGATCACAAAACATTGCATTGATGCAATAGGGTACAATAAAATACAAAAACAATAATAATACACAATATATGCAAACATTTAACATAGAACAGGTATGAAATATATAATCAACCATGACAGGTGCATTCTGCTTTGAGATATGTAGAGAGGGATCTCTAAAAGGATATTAGGCTTGGGGAAGGTTTTAAAGTGTGCAGGAGGTTATTCCATAACTGTGGCGCTCGGTAGGAAAAGGAGGATCAAGCTGCTTTCTTTTTGTATTGAGGCAAGCTAAATAATGTGCTGGTACTGGATCGGAGGTTATAGGAGGTGGGAATAGCCGGGGAGAGCATTCTGTTCAGGTAGGGTGGGAGCTTCCCAGAAAGGCTCTTAAACACAAGGCAGGAAAGATGGAGGGTGCGTTTGGATTCCAGCGTCAGCCAGTTTAGTTCTTTTAGCATGTCACAATGGTGGGTCCTATAGTTACATTGTAGCATAAAGTGGCAGAACGAGTTATACAATGTATTAAGTTTATTAAAGTGAGTTTGCGGTGCAGGTGCGTATACTACGTCCCCGTAATCCATGATAGGCATCAGCATTTACTGTACAATCTTTTTTTCCTTTACTGTAGGGCTGAGGCAGGATTTGTTTCTGTACAGGGCACTTAGTTTTGGATAAAGTTTAGATGCAAGTTTTTCTATGTGGAGGCCAAAAGATAAATTGGGGTCTAACAACATACCCAAGTATTTGAAAGAGTGGACTGCGGCCAGTGTGCAATTGGATTTTTGATTTGATGCATAGATGGGAATTTTGTAATTTGTGTAATTTAGGTCCCATTTCAAAGATCATTGTGACAGTTTTGTCAGTGTTAAAGGGACACTGAACCCAATTTTTTTCTTTTGTGATTCAGATAGAGCATGCAATTTGAAGCAACTTTCTAATTTACTCCTATTATCACATTTTCTTCGTTCTCTTGGTATCTTTATTTGAAAAGCAAGAATGTAAGTTTAGATGCCGGCCCATTTTTGGTGAACAACCTGGGTTGTTCTTGCTGATTGGTGGATTAAATTAGCCGACCAATAAACAAGTTCTGTCCAGCGTTTTGAACCAAAAAATAGCTTAGATGCCTTCTTTTTCAAATAAAGATAGCAAGATAATGAAGAAAAATTGATAATAGGAGTACATTCGAAAGTTGCTTTAAATTGCATTCTCTATCTGAATCACAAAAGTAAAATCTTGGGTTCAGTGTCCCTTTAAGGAAGAGTTTGTTTATTGAGATCCACTTTCCTACCTCTGTGAACTGGTCTTGGAGCACTGCCTCAAGCTGTGGCAGATTGGATTTGCTTGCATAGATTACCGTGTCATCTGCATACATGTGTACAGTATACACACACTGTGTGTGTGTGTGTGTGTGTGTATATGTATGTGTGTGTGTATATATATATATATATATATCAGAATTCACAAATGTAACACCTATCAATACATAATTTAATTAAACTAATAAAGTTTCAAAGAAAAAACAAACGGAACTTACAACTTTGAAAAGCTCATCCATATCGATGTACAAGTTACACAACAGTTCAAGACCTGCCTTTCTGCTTGGAGAGCTGTAAATCATTCCCCAGCTGGCACAGCCCACGTGTCCATCTGCTCTGCTATAAAGGGTGCCTAAATCTATAATGGCTAGCAGCACACAGAGTACAGTTAACCGTGTGTCTGCCAATAAGGGTTGCAGGCATGTCTGGCAGCGACGGGGTTGAAAGAAATGAAGGAAGGCAAGAAGCATGATATTTGCAGTTATAACCTTAAATAATAAAAAAATATGTTTATTATAATTTTTTCACATTTCACCTCAAGCAGTAAACTACCTACCTACTTGGGAGTCGCATCATGCAGCTGATGCTGCTGCCTTTAAATCACCTCACCACACGCCACCACATAATATCCTGCCGCCTCCTCTGCACTGCATTTTAGGATGCAAGCTAAGATCGACCACGTTTTTTTTTTTTTTTTTTTTTTGGGGCCCAATCGGATAGCACCATAACGCATACAGGAGCCTATGAAATTTAGGGGGAGGGATTTGTGTATGATTAAATACCTTTTAAACGGCGTCAGTGCGCACAGCCTCTAAGGAAACATTATGTGAAACGTGCGTCAGGGGTTCGGAGAACATTGTCTCTGCTGCCTTTTAACTGCTTACCTTGGCTATCTTCTATAACAATTTAAGATACATTTTTGTACTTAGGATTATTATGCTGATGAAGGTTTTCTTCTGACAGCAATGCTTGCAGTGTACACTAGATGTTAAAGGGACAGTCTAGTCAAAATTAAACTTTCATGATTCAGATAGGGCATGCAATTTTAAACAACTTTCCAATTTACTTTTATCATCAAATTTGCTTTGTTCTTTTGGTATTCTTTGTTGAAAGCTAAACCTAGGTAGGCTCATGATAATTTCTAAGCCTTTGAAGGCCACCTCTTATCTCTGGGAATTTTGACAGTTTTTCACAGCTAGAGAGTGTTAGTTCATGTGTGCCATATAGATAACATTGTGATCACGCAGGTGCAGTTACCTAGGAGTCAGCACTGATTGGCTAAAATGTATGTCTGCCAAAAGAACTAAAATAATGGGGCATTCTGCAGAGGCTTAGATACAAGTTAATCACAGAGGTAAAAAGTAATTAGAGCATGTCATTTCAAGACTATCGACCCTGCAGCACTGTGGGTTTAACCCGTGCAATAAGATTAGAGTAGAAATACCACTCGGGGCTCGTGGTGCACTGATGATCCAATCAGCAACGCAAATCGCACAACTCAGACATGCAACTAGCACTGCTGATTGATCAGGGACATTTTCCGCTCAGGACCGGCAGTGCTCTGGCAACTCCTGCAGCTCAGTTTGTGTGCTACAGGGACACACCTTCAGAATGATAAAAACAAAGGTTTTTTTATTTGACATGACATATCATTTATTTTTATTTTTTTTAACTTACATTTTTCAGAATAAACTATGATTTAAGGGGCCCTTGAACAACCGCTCCCTCCATAAATCTGATTACACTTTTCTTATTCCAGTTGTCTTGTATTGTTACCAAAGCACACAATGAGCAGCCTTTCTCATTAATGCTCTGTAGCCTAATTTAAAGGGGCACAAAACCTAACATTTTTATTTTATGATTCAGATACAGCACACAATTTTAAACAACTTTCCAATTTACTTCTAGTGTCAATTTGCAGCTACCAATCAGCAAATAGCTCTCAACTCCCAAGCCTACCTAGATAAGCTTTTTTTCAGCAAAGAATACCAAGAGAACAAAGCGAATTAGAAAATAAAAGTAAACTGGAAAGTAATTTAAATAGTTTACTGTATCTATACTGAATAATGCAATAACAATTTTGGATTTCATGTCCCTTTAACAGTTGATTTATAAATGGCAACCTCATTAATAGATTGTATTCACTTTTAGAATGAGACCGATGGTTAAAGGCACAACTGGGCCCCCCAGCAGATATGCTACTTGTGGTAAGTAGTTACAAAATAATATCTTCTTATTATTATTCATCGCAAATATATCATAGCAAAAGGCAAACTGGGTTCATGTAACTGTTGCCTTACTGATCCTATTTAACTATGTGAAAGGGGTCAAACACCTAGGTTAACTTCCAATCAGGAGCCAAACACATTGTAGGTCTTTAGCCGGACATGGCAGGTGATTTGATTAGAGCAGTTTAATTTGTGACAAAAAAGGGTTGAACGTGTATACAAGCTGTATTGCTGTGCTGGCCTGAGAAAAGTATATCTGTGTATCATCCAGCCAATAGAGGGCTAGATTACGAGTGGCACTCTAGCAGTTACGTGTGAGCGATAAGTTGTTTATCACGTTTTTTTTGCCGTGTCGGGTTTTTCACTCGTATTACAAGTTGAAAGTAAGAAAAATGCATACAAAAACGAATATAGACTGCGCTTCTCTGACCCCACAAGAGATAATACAGCAATAAATGCACTAAAGCGAGCTCACAGGCACTAACCTATATAACAGGCCAATTTCAAGAAGCAAGTATTGCACAATAAATGGATCCTGACACTTAATAGTATTTCAGAGAATAAAACAAAACAAAAATAATACTTCCCAAAGAGAGATATATAGACGCTGAGAAGCAAGGTGTAATGGAGGATGCTGCTCTGTTGAAGGGTGCAATGAACTGTGTTCCTGCTCCCAAGGGACAAACTGTAAAAACAAAAGAACACAGAGCGCAATCCCCTCTGAACGTAAAACAGTTTAATAAGATTCACAGCAATAAAATAGACATGTGCGGGCACAGACGTACATAACATGTAAAAATGCAGGCATAAAATATCACCACTCGGCAGTAGCACAGCTGGGCACAGATGGATGTCCGTCTCACTCTATCACACCGGGTCTTTCAACCGGCTGTCTTTCAATCGACTGTTAGAGCTGTCTGCGACAAACGGTCCAAGCCGGAAGTCCAAGAGGTGACCGGAACTCGATCACGGCAGAGGTAACTTCACAGAATCCTGACAGTTGTAAGCTACTGCAATGTAGCTCAGTATTTCTTAGTGCACAGAACTCTACGCGTTTCATCGGGTTACGACCCGACTTTTTCAAGAGAATGTCGTTACCCTGACTGTGGCTCCTATTTGAACCTGGCGGGCAGGGACACACCTCCAAAATACAAAGATATGATAGGTAGATCTTCGCTAAACATACTCAGTCCATGGATGAATGAAGTCCCTCATAGGCCCTTACAGTGAAAGGCTACGAGTATATCTAAGAAAAAATACAGAGGTAAAAGGCGAGTCAGAACATAATGTACTAGTTACTGGACCGCCATTATAATATAATATATATGAGGACAATTCATGTGATGTGTTAGTGTTGGAACGGCATACCGTACATACTTCACAGTGATTGATATTGGTGAAGTTCATAGACATACACAAAAGTACATAAAAAATACATGAAAAATTATGACAATTAATAATCTCCTAAAAACGTAAATAATAAAAACTTTTAGCGTATATTAAAAACTACATATATATCTAAAACATCAATACATAAAGGGCATGTTATCTCAGGCATAATTGACACAAATATAAGAGTGCAAACCCATCAGTAAGAGTACTGACCCCGAACATCGTTTCCCAAAGTATTGTTATAATTTAACTTCAGAGTGTGAGACATGAAAGAAACAAGTATTATACCCCACTACTAAGGACAGGGTGCAAATGGCTAGGTGTTTACCTTTATTCTTACATAAAAGCCTGCAAGTCCAGGTCTATATTTAGACCTTTAGAATTATCAGTATTGAGGGTTCTGAGTTCATGAATCCAAAAGGTTTCACGTTGTCTCAGACTCCTCAATCTATTGTTGGAACAATTAGGAGGAATCCAATCAAGTATCATGACTTTTAGGCTCTTGTTGTTAGCCTCATGGAACTGTTTAAAGTGGAAGGGTACACTGTGATTTTCAATTTTATTTTTAATGTTCCCCAAGTGTTCATTGAACCTACTTCATTCTTTTTGTTCTACCTATGTAGTAACAATTGCAGTCGCATATGAGGAGATACACCACAAAGTTTGATGTACATGAAAATTTATGTTTAACCTTGTAAGATTTGGTTTGGTCTATGTTTTTGAACACATCTCCTCCAATAATGCGACTGCACATGTTGCAATTCTTAGCCCTGCAAGGCCAGGTTCCATTTTTTCTACTAAGCCAATGGTTGTTAGAGCTTATGGAGGGTGCTTTTGTTGATGTAAATCTGGACGGAGCTAACATGTTTTTGAAATCCCTATTTTTTCTAAAAGTGATGGTGGGCTGATTAGGTAATAATTTCCCTATGATAGGGTCAGATGTTAAGATTCTCCAATGTTTTTTCAAGATGTTGCTTATTTCTCTACTGCCCTGACTATAGGTGGTAATTAATCTGATTTCCTCTTTTCCTGTATTCGGATTTTTGTTTTCATTATTATATTTATTATTATTAATATTCGAGGGCTCTAACATGGTATCCCTGTCCATGTTGGAAATTTTCTCTTTAACAGTGTTCAGGATATTCTTGTCGTATCCCTTTTCTATGAATCTGAGATCTAGTAACTTGGACCCTCCCAAATATTCCTCATAGTGGGTACAGTTACGGCGTATCCTCTGATACTGGCCCAGGGGAATATTTTTCTTCCACCTCGGGAGATGCCCACTTTTGGCATTAAGAAAGCCATTTTTATCAGTGGGCTTCCGAAAATTCTTAACAGCAACCTGGTTGTTATGATCTATGTACAAAATTAGATCTAAGAATTCCATAGCGTCCCTATGGATCTTACTGGTAAATCTGAGATTCATGTTGTTATTATTAAGATGTGCTATGAATTCTCTTGCCTCATCCTCCTGTCTCTTCCATATGAAGATCACGTCATCAATGTACCGAAAATAATTAATAATTTTGGTACTAAAAGGATTATTATTCCAAACATAACCATTCTCAAAAAAATTCATAAAAAGATTTGCATAGGATGGGGCGAATGTAGTCCCCATCGCTGTGCCTTGTAGCTGTAAATAAAAATTAGAATCAAATTGAAAATAGTTGTGCTGTAATATAAACTCAATTCCCTTCAAAATAAAATCTTTTTGTAATTGGGGAAGGGGACTATTTTGTAGACTGTCCTCTACAGCCATGATGCCTTGGTCATGGGGGATACAGGTGTAGAGGGCCGTGACATCGCACGTTACCCATAAAAACTCTTTTTCCCATCTAATGCCTTCGAAGGTCCTAATTGTCTGGGTGGTGTCTTTCAAAAAGGACCTAGTGCCCCGGACCAGTGGTTGTAAGAAGTGGTCTATGTATATAGAAAGATTGCTAGACAGGGACCCTATTCCAGAGATAATGGGTCTCCCCGGCGGGTCCACTAAGGCCTTGTGTACCTTAGGGAGATGGTAAAAGATGGGGATGGAAGGGTCCCTGTCTAGCAAGAAACAAAATTCCTCGTTATTCAGGATACCACTTGATTTTGCCTGACTCAGGATAACATTAAGTTCTTTCGTGAATTTTAGAGTGGGGTTAAAGGAGAGTCTTTTATATGTGTCCGTGTCATTTAAAATTATTGTTGCCTCCTTAACATAATCAGATTTGTCTTGTACCACTACTCCTCCACCCTTATCCGCTGTTTTGATCACTATATTGGAATTATTTTTCAGATTCTGTAGCGTACTTCTTTCTTGTTTAGAAAGATAGAAAGCAAAGACGGAAAATGGTTAAATAGATTTAATGACAATCTTTCTAAACAAGAAAGAAGTACGCTACAGAATCTGAAAAATAATTCCAATATAGTGATCAAAACAGCGGATAAGGGTGGAGGAGTAGTGGTACAAGACAAATCTGATTATGTTAAGGAGGCAACAAGAATTTTAAATGACACGGACACATATAAAGACTCTCCTTTAACCCCACTCTAAAATTCACGAAAGAACTTAATGTTATCCTGAGTCAGGCAAAATCAAGTGGTATCCTGAATAACGAGGAATGTTGTTTCTTGCTAGACAGGGACCCTTCCATCCCCATCTTTTACCATCTCCCTAAGGTACACAAGGCCTTAGTGGACCCGCCGGGGAGACCCATTATCTCTGGAATAGGGTCCCTGTCTAGCAATCTTTCTATATACATAGACCACTTCTTACAACCACTGGTCCGGGGCACTAGGTCCTTTTTGAAAGACACCACCCAGACAATTAGGACCTTCGAAGGCATTAGATGGGAAAAAGAGTTTTTATGGGTAACGTGCGATGTCACAGCCCTCTACACCTGTATCCCCCATGACCAAGGCATCATGGCTGTAGAGGACAGTCTACAAAATAGTCCCCTTCCCCAATTACAAAAAGATTTTATTTTGAAGGGAATTGAGTTTATATTACAGCACAACTATTTTCAATTTGATTCTAATTTTTATTTACAGCTACAAGGCACAGCGATGGGGACTACATTCGCCCCATCCTATGCAAATCTTTTTATGAATTTTTTTGAGAATGGTTATGTTTGGAATAATAATCCTTTTTAGTACCAAAATTATTAATTATTTTCGGTACATTGATGACTTGATCTTCATATGGAAGGGACAGGAGGATGAGGCAAGAGAATTCATAGCACATCTTAATAATAACAACATGAATCTCAGATTTACCAGTAAGATCCATAGGGACGCTATGGAATTCTTAGATCTAATTTTGTACATAGATCATAACAACCAGGTTGCTGTTAAGAATTTTCGGAAGCCCACTGATAAAAATGGCTTTCTTAATGCCAAAAGTGGGCATCTCCCGAGGTGGAAGAAAAATATTCCCCTGGGCCAGTATCAGAGGATACGCCGTAACTGTACCCACTATGAGGAATATTTGGGAGAGTCCAAGTTACTAGATCTCAGATTCATAGAAAAGGGATACGACAAGAATCTCCTGAACACTGTTAAAGAGAAAATTTCCAACATGGACAGGGATACCATGTTAGAGCCCTCGAATATTAATAATAATAAATATAATAATGAAAACAAAAATCCGAATACAGGAGAAGAGGAAATCAGATTAATTACCACCTATAGTCAGGGCAGTAGAGAAATAAGCAACATCTTGAAAAAACATTGGAGAATCTTAACATCTGACCCTATCATAGGGAAATTATTACCTAATCAGCCCACCATCACTTTTAGAAAAAATAGGGATTTCAAAAACATGTTAGCTCCGTCCAGATTTACATCAACAAAAGCACCCTCCATAAGCTCTAACAACCATTGGCTTAGTAGAAAAAATGGAACCTGGCCTTGCAGGGCTAAGAATTGCAACATGTGCAGTCGCATTATTGGAGGAGATGTGTTCAAAAACATAGACCAAACCAAATCTTACAAGGTTAAACATAAATTTTCATGTACATCAAACTTTGTGGTGTATCTCCTCATATGCGACTGCAATTGTTACTACATAGGTAGAACAAAAAGAATGATTAGAAGTAGGTTCAATGAACACTTGGGGAACATTAAAAATAAAATTGAAAATCACAGTGTACCCTTCCACTTTAAACAGTTCCATGAGGCTAACAACAAGAGCCTAAAAGTCATGATACTTGATTGGATTCCTCCTAATTGTTCCAACAATAGATTGAGGAGTCTGAGACAACGTGAAACCTTTTGGATTCATGAACTCAGAACCCTCAATACTGATAATTCTAAAGGTCTAAATATAGACCTGGACTTGCAGGCTTTTATGTAAGAATAAAGGTAAACACCTAGCCATTTGCACCCTGTCCTTAGTAGTGGGGTATAATACTTGTTTCTTTCATGTAATTAGCAAGAGTCCATGAGCTAGTGACGTATGGGATATACATTCCTACCAGGAGGGGCAAAGTTTCCCAAACTTCAAAATGCCTATAAATACACCCCTCACCACACCCACAATTCAGTTTTACAAACTTTGCCTCAGATGGAGGTGGTGAAGTAAGTTTGTGCTAGATTCTACGTTGATATGCGCTCCGCAGCAAGTTGGAGCCCGGTTTTCCTCTCAGCGTGCAGTGAATGTCAGAGGGATGTGAAGAGAGTATTGCCTATTTGAATGCAGTGATCTCCTTCTACGGGGTCTATTTCATAGGTTCTCTGTTATCGGTCGTAGAGATTCATCTCTTACCTCCCTTTTCAGATCGACGATATACTCTTATATATACCATTACCTCTGCTGATTCTCGTTTCAGTACTGGTTTGGCTTTCTACAAACATGTAGATGAGTGTCCTGGGGTAAGTAAATCTTATTTTCTGTGACACTCTAAGCTATGGTTGGGCACTTTGTTTATAAAGTTCTAAATATATGTATTCAAACATTTATTTGCCTTGACTCAGAATGTTCAACTTTCCTTATTTTTCAGACAGTCAGTTTCATATTTGGGATAATGCATTTGAATTAATCATTTTTTTTCTTACCTTCAAAAATTTGACTCTTTTTTTCCCTGTGGGCTGTTAGGCTCGCGGGGGCTGAAAATGCTTCATTTTATTGCGTCATTCTTGGCGCTGACTTTTTTGGCGCAAAAATTCTTTTCCGTTTCTGGCGTCATACGTGTCGCCGGAAGTTGCGTCATTTTTTTGACGTTATTTTGCGCCAAAGATGTTGGCGTTCCGGATGTGGCGTCATTTTTGGCGCCAAAAAGTATTTAGGCGCCAAATAATGTGGGCGTCTGATTTGGCGCTAAAAAATATGGGCGTCGCTTTTGTCTCCACATTATTTAAGTCTCATTTTTTATTGCTTCTGGTTGCTAGAAGCTTGTTCTTTGGCATTCTTTCCCATTCCTGAAACTGTCATTTAAGGAATTTGATCAATTTTGCTTTATATGTTGTTTTTTCTCTTACATATTGCAAGATGTCTCACGTTGCATCTGAGTCAGAAGATACTACAGGAAAATCGCTGTCTAGTGCTGGATCTACCAAAGCTAAGTGTATCTGCTGTAAACTTTTGGTAGCTATTCCTCCGGCTGTTGTTTGTATTGATTGTCATGACAAACTTGTTAATGCAGATAATATTTCCTTTAGTAAAGTACCATTGCCTGTTGCAGTTCCTTCAACATCTAAGGTGCAGAATGTTCCTGATAACATAAGAGATTTTGTTTCTGAATCCATAAAGAAGGCTATGTCTGTTATTTCTCCTTCTAGTAAACGTAAAAAATCTTTTAAAACTTCTCTCCCTACAGATGAATTTTTAAATGAACATCATCATTCTGATTCTGATGACTCTTCTGGTTCAGAGAATTCTGTCTCAGAGGTTGATGCTGATAAATCTTCATATTTATTTAAAATGGAATTTATTCGTTCTTTACTTAAAGAAGTACTAATTGCTTTAGAAATAGAGGATTCTGGTCCTCTTGATACTAATTCTAAACGTTTGGATAAGGTATTTAAATCTCCTGTGGTTATTCCAGAAGTTTTTCCTGTTCCTAATGCTATTTCTGCAGTAATTTCCAAAGAATGGGATACATTGGGTAATTCATTTACTCCTTCTAAACGTTTTAAGCAATTATATCCTGTACCGTCTGACAGATTAGAATTTTGGGACAAAATCCCTAAAGTTGATGGGGCTATTTCTACCCTTGCTAAACATACTACTATTCCTACGTCAGATGGTACTTCGTTTAAGGATCCTTTAGATAGAAAAATTGAATCCTTTCTAAGAAAAGCTTATCTGTGTTCAGGTAATCTTCTTAGACCTGCTATATCTTTGGCTGATGTTGCTGCAGCTTCAACTTTTTGGTTGGAAACTTTAGCGCAACAAGTAACACATAATGATTCTCATGATATTATTATTCTTCTTCAGCATGCTAATAATTTTATCTGTGATGCCATTTTTGATATTATCAGAGTTGATGTCAGGTTTATGTCTCTAGCTATTTTAGCTAGAAGAGCTTTATGGCTTAAAACTTGGAATGCTGATATGGCTTCTAAATCAACTCTGCTTTCTATTTCTTTCCAGGGTAACAAATTATTTGGTTCTCAGTTGGATTCTATTATTTCAACTGTTACTGGTGGGAAAGGAACTTTTTTACCACAGGATAAAAAATCTAAAGGTAAAAACAGGGCTAATAATCGTTTTCGTTCCTTTCGTTTCAACAAAGAACAAAAGCCTGATCCTTCATCCTCAGGAGCAGTTTCAGTTTGGAAACCATCTCCAGTCTGGAATAAATCCAAGCCAGCTAGAAAGGCAAAGCCTGCTTCTAAGTCCACATGAAGGTGCGGCCCTCATTCCAGCTCAGCTGGTAGGGGGCAGGTTACGTTTTTTCAAGGAAATTTGGATCATTTCTGTTCACAATCTTTGGATTCAGAACATTGTTTCAGAAGGGTACAGAATTGGTTTCAAGATGAGACCTCCTGCAAAGAGATTTTTTCTTTCCCGTGTCCCAGTAAATCCAGTAAAAGCTCAAGCATTTCTGAATTGTGTTTCAGATCTAGAGTTGACTGGAGTAATTATGCCAGTTCCAGTTCCGGAACAGGGGATGGGGTTCTATTCAAATCTCTTCATTGTACCAAAGAAGGAGAATTCCTTCAGACCAGTTCTGGATCTAAAAATATTGAATCGTTATGTAAGGATACCAACGTTCAAGGTGGTAACTGTAAGGACTATCTTGCCTTTTGTTCAGCAAGGGAATTATATGTCCACAATAGATTTACAGGATGCATATCTGCATATTCCGATTCATCCAGATCATTATCAGTTCCTGAGATTCTCTTTTCTGGACAAGCATTACCAGTTTGTGGCTCTGCCGTTTGGCCTAGCTACAGCTCCAAGAATTTTTACAAAGGTTCTCGGTGCCCTTCTGTCTGTAATCAGAGAACAGGGTATTGTGGTATTTCCTTATTTGGACGATATCTTGGTACTTGCTCAGTCTTTACGTTTAGCAGAATCTCATACGAATCGACTTGTGTTGTTTCTTCAAGATCATGGTTGGAGGATCAATTTACCAAAAAGTTCATTGATTCCTCAGACAAGGGTAACCTTTCTGGGTTTCCAGATGGATTCAGTGTCCATGACTCTGTCTTTAACAGACAAGAGACGTCTAAAATTGATTGCAGCTTGTCGAAACCTTCAGTCACAATAATTCCCTTCGGTAGCCTTATGCATGGAAATTCTAGGTCTTATGACTGCTGCATCGGACGCGATCCCCTTTGCTCGTTTTCACATGCGACCTCTTCAGCTCTGTATGCTGAATCAATGGTGCAAGGATTACACAAAGATATCTCAATTAATATCTTTAAAACCGATTGTTCGACACTCTCTAACATGGTGGACAGATCACCATCGTTTAATTCAGGGGGCTTCTTTTGTGCTTCCGACCTGGACTGTAATTTCAACAGATGCAAGTCTCACAGGTTGGGGAGCTGTGTGGGGATCTCTGACGGCACAAGGAGTTTGGGAATCTCAGGAGGTGAGATTACCGATCAATATTTTGGAACTCCGTGCAATTTTCAGAGCTCTTCAGTTTTGGCCTCTTCTGAAGAGAGAATTGTTCATTTGTTTTCAGACAGACAATGTCACAACTGTGGCATACATCAATCATCAAGGAGGGACTCACAGTCCTCTGGCTATGAAAGAAGTATCTCGAATTCTGGTTTGGGCGGAATCCAGCTCCTGTCTAATCTCTGCGGTTCATATCCCAGGTATAGACAATTGGGAAGCGGATTATCTCAGTCGCCAAACGTTGCATCCGGGCGAATGGTCTCTTCACCCAGAGGTATTTCTTCAGATTGTTCAAATGTGGGAACTTCCAGAAATAGATCTGATGGCGTCCCATCTAAACAAGAAACTTCCCAGGTATCTGTCCAGATCCCGGGATCCTCAGGCGGAGGCAGTGGATGCATTATCACTTCCTTGGAAGTATCATCCTGCCTATATCTTCCCGCCTCTAGTTCTTCTTCCAAGAGTAATCTCCAAGATTCTGAAGGAATGCTCGTTTGTTCTGCTGGTAGCTCCGGCATGGCCTCACAGGTTTTGGTATGCGGATCTTGTCCGGATGGCCTCTTGCCAACCGTGGACTCTTCCGTTAAGACCAGACCTTCTGTCACAAGGTCCTTTTTTCCATCAGGATCTGAAATCCTTAAATTTAAAGGTATGGAGATTGAACGCTTGATTCTTGGTCAAAGAGGTTTCTCTGACTCTGTGATTAATACTATGTTACAGGCTCGTAAATCTGTATCTAGAGAGATATATTATAGAGTCTGGAAGACTTATATTTCTTGGTGTCTTTCTCATCATTTTTCTTGGCATTCTTTTAGAATACCGAGAATTTTACAGTTTCTTCAGGATGGTTTAGATAAGGGTTTGTCCGCAAGTTCCTTGAAAGGACAAATCTCTGCTCTTTCTGTTCTTTTTCACAGAAAGATTGCTATTCTTCCTGATATTCATTGTTTTGTACAAGCTTTGGTTCGTATAAAACCTGTCATTAAGTCAATTTCTCCTCCTTGGAGTTTGAATTTGGTTCTGGGAGCTCTTCAAGCTCCTCCGTTTGAACCTATGCATTCATTGGACATTAAATTACTTTCTTGGAAAGTTTTGTTCCTTTTGGCCATCTCTTCTGCCAGAAGAGTTTCTGAATTATCTGCTCTTTCTTGTGAGTCTCCTTTTCTGATTTTTCATCAGGATAAGGCGGTGTTGCGAACTTCTTTTGAATTTTTACCTAAAGTTGTGAATTCCAACAACATTAGTAGAGAAATTGTGGTTCCTTCATTATGTCCTAATCCTAAGAATTCTAAGGAGAAATCGTTGCATTCTTTGGATGTTGTTAGTGCTTTGAAATATTATGTTGAAGCTACTAAATCTTTCCGAAAGACTTCTAGTCTTTTTGTTATCTTTTCCGGTTCTAGAAAAGGCCAGAAAGCTTCTGCCATTTCTTTGGCATCTTGGTTGAAATCTTTAATTCATCTTGCCTATGTTGAGTCGGGTAAAACTCCGCCTCAGAGAATTACAGCTCATTCTACTAGGTCAGTTTCTACTTCCTGGGCGTTTAGGAATGAAGCTTCGGTTGATCAGATTTGCAAAGCAGCAACTTGGTCCTCTTTGCATACTTTTACTAAATTCTACCATTTTGATGTATTTTCTTCTTCTGAAGCAGTTTTTGGTAGAAAAGTACTTCAGGCAGCGGTTTCAGTTTGAATATTCTGCTTATGTTTTTCATTAAACTTTATTTTGGGTGTGGATTATTTTCAGCAGGAATTGGCTGTCTTTATTTTGTCCCTCCCTCTCTAGTGACTCTTGTGTGGAAAGATCCACATCTTGGGTAGTCATTATCCCATACGTCACTAGCTCATGGACTCTTGCTAATTACATGAAAGAAAACATAATTTATGTAAGAACTTACCTGATAAATTCATTTCTTTCATATTAGCAAGAGTCCATGAGGCCCGCCCTTTTTTTTGTGGTGGTTATGATTTTGTATAAAGCACAATTATTCCAATTCCTTATTTTATATGCTTTCACACTTTTTTTATCACCCCACTTCTTGGCTATTCGTTAAACTGAATTGTGGGTGTGGTGAGGGGTGTATTTATAGGCATTTTGAGGTTTGGGAAACTTTGCCCCTCCTGGTAGGAATGTATATCCCATACGTCACTAGCTCATGGACTCTTGCTAATATGAAAGAAATGAATTTATCAGGTAAGTTCTTACATAAATTATGTTTTCTTTCATGTCTCACACTCTGAAGTTAAATTATAACAATACTTTGGGAAACGATGTTCGGGGTCAGTACTCTTACTGATGGGTTTGCACTCTTATATTTGTGTCAATTATGCCTGAGATAACATGCCCTTTATGTATTGATGTTTTAGATATATATATAGTTTTTAATATACGCTAAAAGTTTTTATTATTTACGTTTTTAGGAGATTATTAATTGTCATAATTTTTCATGTATTTTTTATGTACTTTTGTGTATGTCTATGAACTTCACCAATATCAATCACTGTGAAGTTGAAAGTAAACCTGATCGCTTAAGCGCAATTGCAGTTAATGAGCGTCGGGTTAGTGCAACCACATCAAAAACATATCAAAACTTTGTTTCAAAGTACAGTTGTCTAAAGGTGTGTGTGTGTGTGTGTACATATGTATTGAAAGAGAGAGATATATTGTGTGTGCGTGCAATGGAGCCCTTTGCAGTTAAGTAGAGTAAAACAAGAAAAAACATATTTATGCAATAATCATATTTAATAAAGTGTTATACTGCGTTTGTACTGTAAACATTTCACATTCCAATGTTCTGCACATAGAATATGTTCTATGTATTTTTAAATAGAGATATATAGATATATCTCGATAGACATATATACACACACACACACACTTTACATAAGGGATAACACCATAGAATGAATCACATTTTATATAAGAAACAGTGTGGCATAAAGTAAATGCACAGGACAAGGGCTCCCTCCAGTGTCTAGAGCCCAGGCAAATATTTAAACAAAAAATTACTATGTCCCTGCACTTTATATAGGAAACATTATAAAAAAATGCAAATTACTGTAGGTTGAGACAATATTAATTCCAAAGTAGAAGTGAATACAGATGCATAAATCACTGTAGGTTGAGACAATATTTATTCAAAAATACAAGTGAATACAGATGCATATATTAAAACCAATTAGACTGGGTGTCTCCAGTCATATTAAAACAAGACATAAGTCCGCATGCCAGGAGATTTCATAAGTGGTTATGTAAACATGAAAGCAGCAAGCATAGTTAACAGCAAAGCACTAGTAAGCAAATAAATGCCGTCTCCTGTATGAGCCAAAGCTTGGTAAGGTCATGTATCTTGCAGTATAAAGTATCGATATGCATGCATATATATCACACAGTCATTCCTAGCTTAAAGGGACACTGTACCCAAAATTTTTCTTTCATGATTCAGATAGAGCATGCAATTTTGAGCAACTTTCTAATTTACTCCTATTATCAATTTTTCTTCATTCTGTTGCTATCTTTATTTGAAAATCAAGAATTTAAGTTTAGATGCAGGCCCATTTTTGGTGAACAACCTGGGTTGTCCTTGCTGATTGGACAGCACCAATAAACAGGTGTTGTCCATGGTTCTGAACCACAAATTGGCTGGCTCCTTAGCTTAGATGCCTTCTTTTTCAAATAAAGAAAGCAAGAGAACGAAGAAAAATTGATAATAGGAGTAAATTAGAAACTTGCTTAAAATTGCTTGCTCTATATGAATCACAAAAGAAAAAAATTGGTTTCAGTGTCCCTCTAATTGATCTCAAAAGCTCTAATTGTGCAATGCAAGCAGTGTAATCCCAAGCAACCAATAAAATGCGATCAATGGAGCAGTCAAGCAATTTAGCCAGGTGTTGTAATAGCATGCAAAGTGATCCGATGGAATTCAACAATGAACCGCCACTCGTTAAACTCTGCCAGGTTTGTACTGCAATATTAGATGTGTAAGCAGTAGCTGCTCATGGAGCAATCTCACCTGTGATCCGTAATGCACATGTAATGGAAAGACCCTCTTTCTCTCAGGTATTGAGGGCCACTTGCAACGCTCAGTATTCTGGTGGGCTAGTAGAAGCCTGAATCCACCAGTTGGCGTCTGACGTCATACCAGGCGACACGCGTGTCAGGCTCTGCCCTTCAAATTGACCAGTTTCTATTTTATTTATATACTTCTGGAGATGTGGTCTCCAGAACTGTACACAATACTCCAGATGAGGCCTAACTAGAGATTTGTAAAGTGGCATAAGAACCGTGCTATTTTCTTCTACAAGATACGACTAGTCCACGGATTTCATCCTTACTTGTGGGATATTATCCTCCTGCTAACAGGAAGTGGCAAAGAGCACCACAGCAGAGCTGTATATATAGCTCCTCCCTTCCCTCCACCCCCAGCCATTCTCTTTGCCTGTGTTAGTACTAGGAAGAGGTAAAGTGAGGTGTTAGTTTTAGTTTCTTCAATCAAGAAGTTTTTTATTTTAAATGGTACCGGTGAATACTATTTTCCTCAGGGAAGATATGGAAGAAGATATCTGCCCTGAGGTTGATGATCTTAGCAGATGTAACTAAGATCCATGTTGGTTCCCACAGAGCTTCTGAAGGTAGTACAAGAGAAATCTTCAGTGTGGAGAACGGTTTCATGCTACAAGCAGCATTGAGGTATGTTCAGTCCTTTATTTCTGAGGAGACTTGGTATATCATTTTTTTTTCCCTGCAAGGGAAGGGGTAAGCAGTAGACCTGTAAACAAAGGGTATTACTGAAAATCCTGTGTTTATTTATTTCATTGACATAGTACTGGGCTTAATGCAGCAAAGGACTTATTGCAGCATATATCAGAGACACTGGGAGAGGCAGCTTATCAGTTTTTTATTTGGAAAGAGAACAAATAATCAATATGGCTGTTTAGTGAGGTTGTGTTTAGGGGACCACATGGCTTATTGATAAACCGCTTCCCATGCGGTTGTACAGGCTAATGCGAACGTCGTCCATGATGGGCGGGGCCTATTTTCGCGCACTCAGACGCGCAGTTTACTCTGACTGAGAAAGCAGCAGGCATAAGCTCCTGTTGGGCCTAAACTGTTAACCGGATCGTTGTCGAGTCATTTTGCAGTACCCTGGGGGCAGGTAGACGCCACAGCAGAGCTGTGGCGAGGTGCAGGGGTCGTTTTTTCAAATCAAATACATTTTTTGCTATAAATATCTTTTTAGAGGTTAATTACACCCTTTGCTCTTAGGGTGCAATAATTTTTGGTACTATTGAATATGTGTAGTTAATTATATAGCATTTAACGTTTTTAGGCAGTTTGGGAAAAATTGTGCGCTTTTTTATTTCTTAAAGGCGCATTACACGTTTTTCAAAAAATGGTTTAAATCAATAAATAAAGTGTTTAATGACTATTGTGGATATTACTACTCTGTTCAACATGTCTGACATTGAGGAAACTCATTGCTCTATGTCTTTAGAAGCCATTGTGGAACCCCCTCTTAAATTGTGTACCTCTTGTACTGAAAGGGCCTTACATTGTAAAAAGCATTTTTTAGGTAAAAAAAGTGTGTCTAAGGATGATTCTCAATCTGAAGAGAATCAGGATATGCCATCCAATTCTCCCCAAGTGTCACAACCTTTAACGCCCACACAAGAGACGCCAAGTACCTCTAGTGCGTCTAATTCTTTTACTCTGCAGGAGATGGCTGCAGTTAAGTCAACTACCCTTACAGAGGTATTATCTAAATTACCAGTGTTAGAGGGTAAACGCAGTAGTTCAGGTATTAATGTGAATACTGAATCCTCTGATGCTTTATTGGCTATTTCCGATGTATATTGGTTGATAAATTTTATACATAATGGATCATTGTAAATTTCGTATATTATTCTCTAAAATGAGAGCTTTATATGTATGTATATCAAAACTACCATTGTACAAAATTTCACATGTTCTTCAATGTTTTTTCTGTCTGCACAACATGCTCTTGTAACAGATAACTAATGACGGTTACATGTAGCAGCTAATACCAATGCTCTCCGTTATACCTATAACATTGTTGTTCTTTGCTTGCTAGAATACAGCTGAATTAGTTTGATTAATTAAGTAATTGATTACACATGTATATAAAGACCTTAGAATGTTTGTCTGCTACAGTCTATGATTACGGCACCAGCTAGCCGAAACGCGTAAGACTGATCTACACATTCTTCTCTTAAGTCTTTTAGACACTTTTTCGCTGTTTTTTAAAAAATTTGATTCAATAAAGCCTGTTTTTTTTATCTATCTCTTGGGACTCCTGCTACTACATTTTTTTCTATTTCATTACCAAGGGCTGTGAGGAGCCCGATGCTACTGGTCCCAGAGTTAAGGTAGAGCTCTATACTGTGCCTTGGAGCCGCTTGCTGTGGAGGATTATTTAAAGGAAACAACGGAGAAGCTGACGTCACGTCCGGTAGAAGTCCCGTACCCGCGCTGTAGTTGAACCGAAGAAAAGGTGAGTTTGACGGTCGCGCTTAACTGCGTGGCTGTCCCTCTATCTGGATTCAGGTTTCTTTGCCCACCTGGGAGGACACAGGAACCTCAAGCCTGCACCGACAGGAGTACCAGGAGAAGGGCCAACACTACCTCGCGTAAGTACGGGTGAAGCCCGAGACGTGACAGTTTAATCTATCTCACATATGATTATTTGTGACCGCCGTGTCAAGTATTTTGAGTGACAGCTTACTTTCCTTATTGTCCACACCGGTCATTGACTTTATGAGGCTCTTACATTTATGTTCCGTATACACAGTGTGATACTGTTCATCTCTTATATTTCCGATGTACCCTCACAGTGCTCTGAGTTGGGGTTCAGGGAATTGCTGTCTGAGGGAGAACTTTCAGACTCAGGAAATATGTTACGTCAGACAGATTTGGACGTCATGTCCTTTAAATTTAAGCTTGAACACCTCCGCCTGTTACTTCGGGAGGTTTTAGTGACTCTGGATGATTGTGACCCTATCGTGATACCACCAGAGAATTTATGTAAGATGGACAAATATCTAGAGGTACCTACTTACACTAATGTTTTTCCGGTTCCTAAAAGAATTTTGGAAATTGTAAAAAAGGAATGGGATAGACCAGGTATACCGTTCTCTCCCCCTCCTAATTTTAAGAAAATGTTTCCCATATCAGACACCATTCGGGACTATTGGCAAACAGTCCCTAAGGTGGAGGGAGCTATATCTACCCTGGCTAAGCGTACATCTATACCTATTGAGGACAGTTGTGCTTTCAAAGACCCTATGGATAAGAAGTTAGAGGGTCTGCTAAAGAAATTATTTATTCATCAGGGTTTTCTTTTACAACCTACAGCTTTCATTGTTCTAGTTACTGCTGCAGCAGCTTTTTGGTTTGATGCTCTAGAAGAGTCTCTGAAGGTTGAGACTCCATTAGAGGACATTTTGGATAGAATTAAGGCTCTCAAGCTAGCTAATTCTTTTATTACAGATGCCGCTTTTCAAATTGCTAAATTAGCGGCGAAAAATGCAGGATTTGCCATTTTAGCGCGTAGATCGTTATGGCTCAAATCTTGGTGTGCTGATGTGTCATAAAAATCTAACCTTTTAGCTATTCCTTTTAAGGGTAAGATCCTATTCGGGCCTGAATTGAAGGAAATAATTTCTGACATTACTGGAGGTAAAGGCCATGCCCTACCTCAGGATACGTCTGTTAAGATGAGGGGTAAACAAAATAATTTTCGTTCCTTTCGAAATTTTAAAGGAGTACCCTCTGCTTCCTCTTCCTCCACAAAGCAGGAAGGGAATTTTGCTCAATCCAAGTCAGTCTGGAGACCCAACCAGGCTTGGATTAAAGGTAAACAATCCAAGAAGCCCGCTGTTGCTACAAAGACAGCATGAAGAGGCGGCCCCCGATCCGGGACCGGATCTAGTAGGGGGCAGACTTTCGTTCTTTGCTCAGGCTTGGGCAAGAGATGTTCAGGACCCCTGGGCATTGGAAATCGTGACCCATGGGTATCAACTGGAATTCAAGGATTTTCTCCCAAGAGGGAGATTTCATCTTTCACGATTGTCTGTAGACCAGATAAAAAGAGAGTCGTTCTTACGCTGTGTAAAAGACCTCTCTACCATGGGAGTAATTTGTCCAGTTCCAAAACTGGAACAGGGGCAGGGGTTTTGCTCAAATCTTTTTGTGGGTCCCAAAAAAGAGGGAACTTTCAGACCCATCTTAGATTTCAAGTGTCTAAACAAGTTTCTCAGAGTCCCATCGTTCAAGATGGAGACTATACGAACAATCTTACCAATGATTCAGGAGGGTCAATATATGACTACCATGGACTTGAAGGATGCATACCTTCATATCCCTATTCACAAGGATCATCATCAGTTCCTAAGGTTTGCCTTCCTGGACAAACCATTTTCAGTTAATGGCTCTTCCCTTCGGGTTGACCACAGCACCCAGGATCTTCACAAAGGTTCTAGGGTCCCTTCTGGTGGTTCTCAGTCCGCGGGGCATAGCAGTGGCGCCTTATCTGGACGATATTTTGATCCAGGCGTCAACTTATCTGACAAAATCTCAAACGGACACAGTGTTGTCTTTCCTGAGAACTCATGGTTGGAAGGTGAACATAGAAAAGAAGTTACAAAATACAAACACTCAAATTACTCAAACAGAGCAATGGAGTAGCGCAAAAGAACACCCTATAAATGTATATAAATACCAAGTACCAATGTATATAAAATGTTACTCAAACAGCAATGATTAAATAAAGAATATACAATATAAAAAATAATAATAAAAAACCTGCATAAAATATAAGATGATTTCAGATATACCACGATGTGGAACAAACCAGAGTCCTTGTAACAGTTAATGTCCTCATGTACTTATTAAAGTCCGGTCCGTGATGTCCTCCATACCCAGGTAGTGAGCAAATTAAATCTTGAATGTTCCGCAGCTCCTCTTGACGAGATGAATCTCAAAAGTAAAGGTTCTAAAAAAAGATAGGAGGAGAGAAGCGCAGGACACGTTTCAAGTGTAGATATGTTTAATGACACAAAGCACACAAAGTAATGTACTCACAAGAGTTCAAACAAATTAAGGCACATCAGTTTTATAGTTGTCCCTCGTAACCCGCAGCTTGGACGGTGCTGTTGGTATTTGGATCCCCACAAAGTTTGTTGTATCCAAAGCGGATAAATGTTGCCGCGGGTATGCCGGTCTCAATAGCAGCCTCACTGTGTAGCCACTACGTCAGGGACACACCTGCACACATCCTCTGCTGCGTACCAGATAATATTTATGTTATAAATACAGTATTAATGTTTGTTATAAATATTAATGTTATAAATTATATTAATATATCAATGTTGGTTGTGCAAAGTTGGGGAATGGATAGTAAAGTCATTATCTATCTTTTAAAACCATAACAATTTTAGTGTAGCCTGTCCCTTTAAGTAACATTCATAAATAACAGAAAATATTATAATATTGCGAAGTATCGCATTGCCCCCACCCGGCTACTTCATTATAGCTCCCAGCTGGATTTTTTTTATTGGTGGAGAACAAACCCAGGAGCTAGGGACCTACTGGCTCCTTGAATTTTACCCCTGACTCCTGCCCCGAAAGTGCAATTTTTTTGGATCCCATGTGTATATACTGGAGAAATAGTGCACTCGCTTCAAAACAAAGTACCAGGGTGCAAAACTGCTACATACAAGGAATCCAAAAATTGCACAGCACCCTTTTTAATGTGTGACGTTTCGGGGCATTCACCCTTGTGTGTGTTTGTGTGTGTATTAGGGCTGGGCGATATGACACACAAAAAAATCGCAATTTTTTTTTTTTAAAACCGCGATTGCGATTTTATCGCAATTTTATTAAAAATAACTAACACCTTCATTTAGCATTAAACAATTTATTTAACACTACAGAATCTTAACGTACATGTTTATCAATGTCCAATACACTATTTGAGCATAAAAATACAAAACAAAAAATAGTTGCAATAAAATTTGCTGCCTGTGATGTGATAAAATAGTAGCCACTAGCCAGTTATTAGGTCTTATGACACACAAGTTCACACAACATTCATGTTTTATTGGACAGTTATTCTAACAGTGTGGACACAGTGGTATGATTAACATATGAAGCAGTGTAAGCATGGAGAAACCTGAAAATTGCTATTTACAGCAGTATGACTTGTAAAGTTCTGTATATATAAATAAATATAAGTGCAGTTAGCAGTAAAGTAAGTACAATGAATGCACACACTGCTGCATGTGTTATTCATTTTAGGAGAAGTGTCCAGGGAAACATGAGGGATATTGCATTGACAAGGTCAATCCTGACATCCTGCAGCCTGTCATATACAATCACACACTAGTCACAGCTATTCTGTAGTAGTAGATCTATATAAAAGACCACTAAGAAGTAGAACATATCAACACAGTTATATACAGGAGGTAGTAGTGCATAACAAGTTAACTCAAAACATACAAACAAAGCTAATTTAAATGAAATTAGCTGGCCAGTTCTTACCACATTGCCCATGTTTTCTTGGGCAGTCAGTCTACCTGTGGTAAGAGTAACATATGAAGCAGTGTGTGCAGCATGTAGAAAGGAACCTGAAAAGTGTTGACTGAGAACTATCCAGCTCCAGCTGCATGATGACTGCAGGTCAGGATGAAAGCCAGTTGCTGCCACACACACTCATAATTCTCTGCAAAAATGGCCGTTTCACGGGCATTGTCAGGTCCGCCCACGGCCGCACCCTGGTCCGCCTCTCATCCTCCCTCTCCGCCTCCGTTTTCATGAAGATTAAAGAATATTTTTTTTTTTTCAAGAAAATCGTGTATTCGCGGCTTTTAATTTTAAAAAAAAATCTGTTAATCGTGCAGCCCTAGTGTATGTGTGTGTATATTTGTATGTATGTGTGTGTGTATGTATGTATATACATACATACATACATTGTTTAAAAAAATAAAGGGAACACTTAAACAACGCAATGTAACTCCAAGTCAATCACACTTCTGTGAAATCAAACTGTCCACTTAGGAAGCAGCACTGAGTGACAGTCTATTTCACATGCTGTTGTGCAAATGGGATAGACAACAGGTGTAAATTATAGGCAATTAGCAAGACACCCCCAATAAAGGAGTGGTTCTGCAGGTGGTGACCACAGACCACTTCTCAGTTCCTATGCTTTCTGGCTGATGTTTTGGTCACTTTTGAATGCTGGCGGTGCTTTCACTCTAGTGGTAGCATGAGACGAAGTCTACAACCCACACAAGTGGCTCAGGTAGTGCAGCTCATCCAGGATGGCACATCAATGCGAGCTGTGGCAAGAAGTATTGCTGTGTTTGTCAGCGTAGTGTCCAGGGCATGGAGGCGCTACCAGGAGACAGGCCAGTACATTAGGAGACGTGGAGGAGGCCAACAACCCAGCAGCAGGACCGCTACCTCCGCCTTTGGGCAAGGAGGAACAGGAGGAGCACTGCCAGAGCCCTGCAAAATGACATCCAGCAGGCCACATATGTGCATGTGTCTGCTCAAACGGTCAAAAACAGACTCCATGAGGGTGGTATGAGGGCCCGACGTCCACAGGTGGGGGTTATGCTTACAGCCCAACACCATGCAGGACGTTTGGCATTTGCCAGAGAACACCAAGATTGGCAAATTCCCCACTGGCGCCCTGTGCTCTTCACAGATTAAAGCAGGTTCACACTGAGCACATGTGACAGAGTCTGGAGACGCCGTGGAGAACGTTCTGCTGCCTTCAACATCCTCCAGCATGACTGGTTTGGCAGTGGGTCAGTAATGGTGTGGGGTGGCATTTCTTTGGGGGGTCGCATAGCCCTCCATGTGCTCGCCAGAGGTAGCCTGACTGCCATTAGGTACCGAGATGCGATCCTCAGACCCCTTGTGAGACCATATGCTGGTGCGGTTACCCCTGGGTTCCTCCTAATGCAAGACAATGCTAGACCTCATGTGGCTGGAGTGTGTCAGCAGTGCCTGCAAGACGAAGGCATTAATGCTATGGACTGGCCCGCCCGTTCCCCAGACCTGAATCCAATTGAGCACATCTGGGACATCATGTCTTGCTCCATCCACCAACGTCACGTTGCACCACAGATTGTCCAGGGGTTGGCAGATGCTTTAGTCCAGGTCTGGGAGGAGATCCCTCAGGAGACCATCCGCCACCTCATCAGGAGCATGCACAGGCGTTGTAGGGAGGTCATACAGGCACGTAGAGGCCACACACACACTACTGAGCCTCATTTTGACTTGTTTTAAGGACATTACATCAAAGTTGGATCAGCCAGTAGTGTGTTTTTCCACTTTAATTTTGAGTGTGACTCCAAATCCAGAACTCCATGGGTTGAAACATTTGATTTCCATTTTTTAATTTTTGTGTGATTTTGTTGTCAGCACATTCAACTATGTAAAGGACAAAGTATTTCATTAGAATATTTAATTCATTCAGATCTAGGATGTGTTATTTTAGTGTTCCCTTTATTTTTTGGAGCAGTGTATATGTGTGTGTGTGTGTATATATGTATGTATGTGTGTATGTGTATATATATATATATATATATATATATAACGATAAAGAAGGGATCCAGGCGTAATCAAAAGTCCATTAAAAAGAATCTTTATTGTCATTGAATTAAAAGATATGTAGGCTTGAAACCAGATCTGCCAATAGGTTTAAAAGTAATCACTTAGTCTTACATGTTTCAGCCTCCACGGCCGTAATCATAGACATACTCCCCTAACATATGGGAGGTGTTTTTATAGGGCTATCCTCCACCCAATTAAAAACAATACTAATTAACCCATTTGTTACCACTTAGGTATAATGATACAAATATATGAATCTAATGCAATATGAATACAAAATGCAGTTAATAATTACATTTGAAATCATTGGCAATTTTACATTTCTATAAACATATGGTATTTACAATTTCCCTTAGTGGTGAAAGATGTTAAAGTATTAGAAGTAA